>NC_045437.1:71928683-71937643 GCF_002776525.5 Piliocolobus tephrosceles
AATATCTTCAGATAAAAACTGGAAAGAAGTTTTCTGTGAATCTGCTTCTTGCTATGTTTATTCATCTCACATAGATGAAGCTTTCTTTACATTATGCAGCTTGGAGACTCCCTAGTGGGAGTTCTTTAGAATATCCTGAAAAAGAAATAACCTCAGAGAGAAACCAGAAGGAAACTTGTTGTGAAAATACACCATGTCACGTGAATTTCGTTCACACAGTTAAGTTTCTCTTTTCATTTAGCTGTATCATAACACTGTCTTTGTTTAGTATGCGAAGGGATATTCTGGAGGGCTTTGAGGCTTATAGTGAGAAAGGAAACATCTTCAGAGAAAAACTGGAGAGACACTTTCTGAGGAGCTTCTTTGTGATGTGTGCATTCCACTCACAGAAATATACCTTTCTTCTCCTTTGTGTCACGTGAATTCCGCTCACACAATTAAGCTTCTCTTTTCATTGAGCTGTATCACAACACTGTTTTTGTTTAGTCTGCCATGGGTTATTCAGGAACACTTTGAGGTTTACGGTGAGATAGGAAACGACTTCAGATAGAAACTGGAGAGAAAACTTCTGAGGAGCTGCTTTGTGACTTGTGCATTCCACTCTCAGAAATATACCTTTCTTCTCATAGAGGATTCCGGATTCCCTTTTGGCAAAAAAGCTACCAAGAGATATTCGGGGGTATAATGATGACTATGGTGAAAAAGGATATATCCTCAGACAAAAACTGGAAAGAAGATTTCTGTGAAACTGCTTTGTGTTAGATATATTTATTCGTCTCACATAGTTAAAACTTCAATTATATTACACCGTTTGGAAACTCTATCAGGCACAGACCCACGAAGGGACATTCGGGAGCACATTCTGGCCTACGGTGAAAGAGGAGATATCTTCAGAGAGAAACTGGATAGAAGCTTTCTGAGAAACTACTTTGTGATGTATGCATTCCACTGAGGGAGTTATACCTCTTTTCTCACAAGGCAGTGTTTGAACACTGTTCCTGTGAAACCGAAAAAGTGATATTTCGGCATGCATTGAGGAATATGGTGAATAGTGAAATATACGGAAATAAAATCGAAGAAGAAGCGTTCCAGGAATCTGCTCTCTGATGTGTACATTCACTTCACACAGTTAATGCTTACTCTATGATGCCCAGTTTCGAAATTCTGTCTTTGAAGTATCTATGAAGTGATATTCAGTGACACCCGGAGACTTCTGGGGAGTGAGGAATCATCTACTGATGAAAACTCCAGAGAATCTTTCTGAGCTACTGTTTTCGATGTGTGTATTCGTCTCAAGGAGTTAAACCATTCTTTGGATTTAGCAGCTTGAAATCACTGTTTTTGAGAAATCTGAGAAAGGACATTTGGGAACGATCCTTAGAATATGAAGAAAGAAATATCCTCAGCTAAAATCCAGAAGAAAGCTTTCTGTGAAACTGCTTTGGGTCGTCTTAATTCCTCTCAGTCAGTTCAGCCTCTCTTTCCATTGATGAGTTTTCTAACCCTGTGTATGTTTAGCGTGTGATGGCATATTCGGGAGCACTTTGAAGCTTACGATGAAATAGGAAATACGTTCAGACCGAAACTGGAGAGAAGCTTTCCAAGGAACTGCTTTGTGACATGTGCATTGCACTCACAGTGTTTTACCTCCCTTCTCATACAGCATCGGTGAAACCCTTTTGCAGGAACAGGTACCAAGTGATATTCGAGAGCATGTTGATGCCGATATTGAAAAGGGAAATAACCTCAGATAAAAATTGGAAGGAAGCTTCTAGGAAACTACTCTGTGTGTATTCATCTCACTTAGATAAACTTTCTTTACATTACGCAGCTGGGAAACTGTCATGGACGGATCCAGGGAGGGACCATCGAGAGCACATTCAGGACTATGGTGAAAATGGAAATATCTTCAGAAAAAAACTGCAAAGAAGCATTCTGTAAATCAGCTTTTTGCTACATTTAATAATCTCACAAAGCTGAAGCTTTCTTTACATTACACAGCTTGGAATCTCCCTCGTGGATGAATCCATGATGGGATATTTGGGATCATAGTCGGGCCTATGGTGAAATAGGAAATATAGTCAGATGGAAACTGGAGAGAAGATTTCTGAGAAATTGCTTGGTGATTTGTGAATTCCCCTCAGGCAGCTATAACTTTCCACTCATATGGCACAGTTTGAACACTGTTTCTGTAAAACCAAAAGAGTGATATTCAGAGCACATTGAACACTACGGCAAAAAGTCAAATGTCGCCCAATAAAAAACAGAAAGGCGCACTCAAAGAAGCTGCTCTCTGACATACCCATTCTTTTCACAGGTCTAAAGCTTCCTCTGCATTGCCCAGTTTGAAAGTCGGTCTTTGAAGTTCCTGCAAAGGGATAATATGTGGAAACCGGAATCCTGTGTTGAGCAAGGAAATGTCTTCCATCGAAAATCGGAGAGAATCTTTCTGTGCAACTCTTTTTTGATGTTTGTATTCATCTCATGGCATTATATGATACATTGGATTGAGCAGTTTGAAATCACTGTTTCTGTGGAATCTGAGAAAGGACATCTGGAAACGCTCTTTAGAATATCCTGAAAAAGGAGTAACCTCAGAGAAAACCAGAAGACAGCTTTCTGTGAAACTGCTCAGTGTCACGTGAATTCTGTTCACACAGTTAAGCTTCACTTTTCATAGAGCATTATCATAACACTGTTTTTCTTTAGTCTGCAAAGGGATATTCTGGAACCCTTTGAGGCTTATGGTGAGAAAGGAAACCTATTTAAATAGAAACGGGCGAGAAGGTTTTTGAGGAGCTGCTTTTGAACATGTGTGTTCCACTCACAGAAATACACCTTTCTTCTCATATTGGATTCTGGAATCCCTTATGCAGAAAAAGCTACCAAGAGACATTCAGGAGTATAGGAAGGGCTATGGTGAAAAAGGAAAAATCCTCAGACAAAAACTGGAAAGAAGATTTCTTTGAAAATGTTTTTGTTAGATATATTTATTCATCTTGCATAGTTAAAATTTTTCTTATATTACACAGTCTGGAAACTCTGTCATGCACGGATCCACAAAGGAACATTTGGGAGAACATTCAGACCTATGGTGAAAGAGGAGATATCTTCAGATAAAAACTGGATAGAAGCTTTCTGAGAAACTACTTTGTGATGTATGCATTCCAATCACGGAGTGATACTTCTTTTCTCACAAGGCAGTCTTTGAACACTGTATCTGTGAAACCGAAAACGTGATAGTTCGGTTCACATTGAGGACTATGGCGAATAGTGAAATATACTGAAATAAAATCGAGGAAGAAGTGTTCCAAGAATCTGCTCTCTGATATGTGCATTCACTTCACAGTGTTAATGCTTACTCTATGTTGCCCAGTTTCAAAACTCTATTGTTGAAGAATCTGTGAAAGGAAATATAGTGACGCCCTGAGGCTTGGGTTCAGAAAAGTAACGTCTTCCAATGAAACTTGCAGAGAAACATTCTGAGCAACTGCTTTGCGATGTGTGTATTCGTCTCAAAGAGCTAAACAATTCTTTGGATTGAGCAGCTCGAAATAACTCTTTTTGTGGCATCTGAGGAAGGGCATTTGGGAACGGTCTTTAGAATATGGAGAAAGAACTATCCCCTGGAAAAATCCGGTAGGAAACTTTCTGTGAAACGGCCCCGTGTCGTCTTCATTCCTCTCACTCAGTTAAGCCTCTCTTTTCATTGAGCAGTTCTCTAACCCTGTGTATGTTTGGCGTGTGATGGGATATTCGGGAGCACTTTGAGACTAACGGTGAAAAAGGAATTATGTTCAGACCGAAACTGGAGAGAAATTTTCCGAGGAACTGCTTTGTGATGTGTGCATTCCAGTCACCGTGTTATACCTCTCTTCTGATACAGCGTTGGGGAATGCCTTTTGGAGAAACAGGTACCAAGTGATATTCGGGAGCATGTTGATGCCGATGGTGAAAAAGGGAAATAGCCTGAGACAAAAACTGGAAAGACGCTTTATAGGAAACTACTCTGTGATATGTATAATCATCTCATATAGTAAAGCTTTCTTTACATTACGCACCTTGGAAACTGTCATGGACGGATTCACGAAGGGACCTTTGGGAGCACATCCAAGACTAGGGCGAAAAAGGAAATAGCTTCAGAGAACAACTGGTAAGATGCTTTCTGTGAATCTGCTTTTTGCTATGTTTATTCATGTCAGATAGATGAAGGTTTCCTTACATTACGCAGCTGGGAAACACCCTCGTAGATGGATCCATGAAGGGATACTTGGGATCATGTTTGGGCATCTGGTGAAATAGCAAACAGAGTCAAATAAAAACTGGAGAGAAGCTTTCTGAGAAACTGCTTGGTGATATGTGCATTCCACTCAGGGAATTGTAACTATCTTCTCATAAGGCACAGTTTGAACACTGTTCTTGTAAAACCAAAAGAGTGATATTCGGAGCACATTGAAGACTATGGTAAAAAGTGAAATGTTGTCCAATAAAAAACAGAAAGAAGCACTCGAAGAAACTGATCTCTGACATGTCCATTCTTTTCACAGGTTAATGCTTACTCTACATTTGTCAGTTTCAAATTCGGTCTTTAGGGTTCTGGGAATGGATAATAAATGGCACCCGGAGGCCTGTGTGAGGCAAGGAAATATCTTACATCGAAAATTGGAAAGAAGCATTCTGCGCACCTCTTTTGCGATGTTTGTATTCATCTCATAGAGTTAAATCTTTCTTTGGATTGACCAGTTGGAAACCACTGTTTCTGTGGAATCTGAGAAAGGACATTGGGAAATGCGCTTTAGAATATCCTGAAAAAGAAATAACCTCAGACAGAAACCAGAAGGAAGCTTTCTGTGAAACTGCTCTGTGTCACGTGAATTCCACTCGCACAGTTAAGCTTCTCTTTTCATTGAGCTGTATCATAACATTGTTTTGGTTTAGTCTGCAGAGGGATACTCAGGAGCGCTTTTAGGCTTACGGTGAGAAAGGAAACATCTTCAGATAAAAACTGGAGAGAAGCTTTCTGAGGAGCTGCTTTGTGATGTGCGCATTCCACTCATAGAAATATACCTTTGCTCTCCTAGAGGATTCCAGAATCCCTTTTGGAGAAAAAGCTACCAAGAGATATTCGGGAGTATAGCAACGACTATGGTGGAAAAGGAAATATCCTCAGACAAAAACAGGAAAGAAGATTTCGGTGAAACTGCTTTGTGTTACATATATTTATTCGTCTCACACAGTTAAAACCCTAATTACATTACGCAGTTTGGAAACTCCGTCATGCACAGATACGGGAACGGACTTTCAGGAGCACATTCAGGCCTACAGTGAAAGAGGAGATATCTTCAGATAAAAACTGGAGAGAAGTTCCCTGAGAAACTACTTTGTGATGTATGCATTCCACTCAGGGTGTTATACCTCTTTTCTCACAAGGCAGTGTTTGAACATTGTTCCTGTGAAACCAAAAAAGTGATATTTCAGACCGCATTGAGGACTATGGCGCATAGTGAAATATACTGAAATAAAATCGAGGAGGAAGTGTTCCAAGAATCTGCTCTCTGATATGTGTATTCACATCACAGAGCTAATGCTTACTCTATGTTGCCCGGTTTTGAAACTCTGTCTTTGAAAAATCTGTGAAGGGATATTTAGTGATGCTCGAAGGCTTGTGGTGAGCGAGGAAACGTCTTCCGCAGAAACCTGCAGAGAAATGTTCTGAGCTACTGATTTGCGATGTGTGTATTCATCTCCTAGAGTTAAACCATTCTTTGGATTGAGCAGCTTGCAATCACTGTTTTTGTGGAGTCTGGGGAAGGACACATTGGAACGATCCTTAAAATATGAGGAAGGAAATGTTCAGAGGTAAAATCCACAGGGAAGCTTTCTGTGAAATTGCTCTGTGTCGTCTTAATTATTCTTGCTCAGGTAAGCCTCTCTTTTCATTGAGCAGTCTTCTGGCCCTGTGTCTGCTTAGTGTGTGATGGGATATTCCGGAGCACTTTGAGACTTATGGTGAAAAGGGAATATGTTCACACCGAAACTGGTGAAAAGCTTTCCAAGGAACTGCTTTGTGACATGTGAAGTCCATTCACAGTGTTATACCTCTCTTCTCATACAATGTCAGGCAAACCCTTTTGGAGAAAGAGGTACAGGGTGATATTCTGGAGCATGTTGATGCCAATGGAGAAATGGGAAATAGCCTCAGACAAAAACTGGAAAGAAGCTTTCTAGGAAACTACTCCGTGATATGTGTAATCATCTCTCATAGATAAAGCTTTCTTTACATTACGCAGCTTGCGAACTGTCCTGGATGGATCCACGAAAGGACCTTCGGGAGCAGATTCAGAACTATGGTGAAAAAGCACATATCTTCAGATAAAACCTGGAAAGAAGCTTTCTTTGAATATACTTTTTGCTATGTTTATTCCTCTCACATAGATGTAGGTTTCTTTACATTATGCAGCTCAGAAACTCCCTCGAGGATGGATCCACGAAGGGTTATTTGAGGTCACCTTTGGGCCTATGGTGGAATAGGAAATATAGTCAGATAAAAACTGGAGAGAAGCTTTCTGAGAAACTGCTTGGTAATGTGTGCATTCCTCTCAGGGAGTTTTAACTTTCTTCTCATAAGGCACAGTTTGAACACTTTTCTTGTATAACCAAAAGAGTGATATTTGGAGCACATTGAAGACTATGGCAAAAAGTGAAATGTCGTCCAATAAAAAACAGAAAGAAGCACTCGAAAAAACTGTTCTTTAGCGTGTCCATTCTCTTCACAGGATTGAACTTACTCTATATTTCCCAGTTTAAAAGTCGTTCTTTGAGGGTTCTGCAAAGGGATATTAATTGGCAGCCACAGGTCTGGGTCGAGCAAGGAAATGTCCTCCATTGGAAATTGGAGAGAATCTTTCTGTGCAACTCTTTTGAGATGTTTGTTTTCATCTCATAGAGTTACATCACTGCTTGTGTTGAGCAGTTGGAAATCACTGTTTCTAGGGAATCTGACAAAGGAAATTGGGAAATGCTCTTTAGAATATCCTGAAAACTAAATAACCTCAGAGAGAAACTAGAAGGAAGCTTTCCATGAAACTGCTCTGTGTCACGTGAATTCCACTCACACAGTTATGCTTCTCTTTTCATTGAGGAGTATCATACCACTGTTTTGGTTTTGTCTGCAAAGGGATATTCAGGAGTGCTTTGAGGCTTACGGTGAGAAAAGAAACGTCTTTATTTAGAAACTGGAGAGAAGCTTTCTGAGGAGCTGCTTTGAGACGGGTGCTTTCCACTAACAGAGGATTCCTGAATCCCTTTTGGAGAAAAAGCTACA
This sequence comes from Piliocolobus tephrosceles, assembly GCF_002776525.5. NCBI lineage: Eukaryota > Metazoa > Chordata > Mammalia > Primates > Cercopithecidae > Piliocolobus > Piliocolobus tephrosceles. The sequence continues at coordinate 71,936,008 of NC_045437.1, forward strand.
AAAGACATTCGGGAGTACAGGGACGGTTATGGTTAAAAAGGAAATATCCACAGAGAAAAACTGGGATGAGATTTCTGTGAATCTGCTTTTTTCATCTCCCATAGTTAAAACTTTTCTTATATTACGCAGTTTGGAAACTCCATCATGCATGGATCCTCGAAGGGTCATTGGGAAGCACATTCAGGCCTACGGTCAAAGAGGAGATATCTTCGGATACAAGCTGGATAGAAGCTTTCTGAGAAACTACTTTGTGATATATGCATTCCACTCAGGGAATTATACCTCTTTTCTCACAAGGCAGGCTTTGAACACTCTTCCTGTGAAACCAAAAAAGTGATATTTCGGCATGCATTGAGGACTATGGCGAATAGTGATATATACTGAAATAAAATCGAGGAAGAAGCAATCCAGGAGTCTGCTCTCTGATATGAGCATTCACTTCAGAGAATTAATGCTTACTCTATGTCACCCAGTTTCGAAAATCTGTCTTTGAAGAATGTGTGAAGGGATACTTAGAGACGCCAGGAGACTTGGGGTGAGCGAGGAAACGTCTTCTGATGAAACCTGCAGAGAAACGTTCTGAGCAACTCCTTTGTGATGTGTGTATTCGTAATTAGAGTTAAACCATTCTTTGGATTGAGCAGCTTGAAATCACTGTTTTTGTGACTTCTGAGGAAGGACATTTCGGAACGATCCTTATAATATGGAGAAAGAAATATCCTCAGGAAAAATCCACTAGGAAGCTTTCTGTGAAACTGCTCTCTGTTGTCTTAAACCCTCTCACTCAGTTAAGCCTCTTATTTCATTCAGCAGTTTTCTAACCCTGTGTTTGTTTAACGTGTGATGGGATAAAACTTTCTTCTCATGAGGCACAGTTTGAACACTGTTCCTCTAAAACCAAAAGAGTGATATTCGGAACACATTGAAGACTATGGCAAAAAGTGAAATGTGGTACAACAAAAAACGGAAAGAAGAACTCGAAGAAACTGCTCTCTGACATGTCCTTCTTTTCACAGGATGAAAGCTTACTCCACATTTCCCAGTTTGAAACTCGGACTTCGAGGGTTCAGCGAAGGGATAGTAAATGATGATCAGAGGACTGTTCCAGGCAAGGAAATGTCTTCCATCGAAAACTGGAAGGAAGCTTTCTGCCCAACTTTTGTGTGATGTTTGTATTCATCTCATAGCATTAAATCATTCTTTCGATTGAGCAGTTTGAAATCACTGTTTCTGTGGAATCTGAGAAAGGCCATTTGGAAACACTCTTTAGAATATCCTGAAAAAGTAATAACCTCAGAGAGAAACCAGAGGAAGGTTTCTCGAAACTGTTCTGTGTCACATGAATTCCACTCACACAGTTAAGCTTCTCTTTTCATTGAGATGTATCATAACACTGTTATGTTTGGTCTGCGAATGATATTCTGGAGGGATTTGAGGCTTACGGTGAGAAAGGAAAGGTCTTCAGAGAGAAACTGGGGAGAAGCTTTCTGAGGAGCTGCTTTGTTACATGTGCATTCCACTCATAGAAATATACCTTTCTTCTCCTAGAGGATTCGGGAGTCCCTTTTGGAGTAATGGCAACGAAGAGATATTCGGGAGTATACCGACGACTATGATGAAAAAGGACATATCCTCA
>NC_045437.1:71937743-71952917 GCF_002776525.5 Piliocolobus tephrosceles
TATTCATCTCGCACAGTTAAAAAATTAATTGTGTTACGCAGTTTGGAAATTCCGTCATGCAAGTTTCCACGAAAGGACACTCAGGAACACATTCATGCCTATGGTGAAGGAGGAGATATCTTCAGATAAAAGCGGGATAGAAACTTTCCGAGAAACTACTTTTGATTTATGCATTCCACTCAGGGAGTTATACCTCTGGTCTCACAAGGCAGTGTTTGAACACTGTTCCTGTGAAACCGAAAAAGTGATATTTCAGAACGCATTGAGGACTATGGCGTATAATGAAATATATTGAAATAAAAACGAGGAAGAATTGTTCCAGGAATCTGCTCTCTGATATGTGGATTCACTTCACAGAGTTAAAGCTTACTCTATGTTTCGCAGTTTCTAAACTCTGTCTTTGAAGAATCTGTGAAGGGATATTTAGTGACGCCCGGATGCTTGTGGTGAGTGAGGAAACGTCCTCCGATGAAATCTGCATAGAAATGTTCTGAGCAACAGCTTTGCACTGTGTGTATTCATCTCCTAGAGTTAAACCATTCTTTGGATTGCGCAGCTTGAAATCATTGTTTTTGTGGAATCTGAGGAAGGACATTTGACAACGATCCTTAGAATATGGAGAGAGAAATATCATCAGGTAAAATTCAGAAGGAAGATTTCTGTGAAACTGCTCTGTTTTGTTTTAATTCCTCTCACTCCGATAAGCCTCTCTTTCATTGAGCAGTTTTCTAGCCCTGTGTATGTTTAGCATGTGATAGGATATTCGGGAGCACTTTGAGGCTAATGGTGAAAAAGGAAATGTGTTCAGACCGAAACTGGAGAGAAGGTTTACGAGAAACTGCTTTGTGACCTGTGCATTCCAGTCACAGTGTTATACTTCTCTTCTCATACAGCATCAGAGAAATCCTTTTGGAGAAACAGATATCAAGTGATATTCGAGAGCATTTGGATGCAGATGGTGAAAAGGGAAATAGTCTCAGACAAACACTGGAAAGAAGATTTATGGGAAACTACTCTGTGATATCTGTAATCATCTCACATAGATAAAGCTTTCCTTCATTACGCAGCTTGAAAACTGTCACGGATGGATCCACGAAGGGACCTTCTGGAGCACATTCTGGACTATGGTGAAGAAGGAAGTATCTTCAGATAAAAACTGGAAAGAAGCTTTCTGTGAATCTCCTTTTTGCTATTTTTATTCGTATCACATAGATGAAGCTTTCTTCACATTACACAGCTTGGAAACTCCCTCATGGATGGATCCATGAAGGGATATTTGGGATCATCTTTGGACCTATGGTGAAAGCGGAAATATATTCAGATAAAAACTGGAAAGAAGCTTTCTGATAAACTGCTTGGTGATGTGTGGATTCCACTGAGGGATTTGTAACTTTCTTCTCATAAGGAACAGTTAGTACACTGTTCCTGTAAAACCAAAAGAGTGATATTCGGAGCACATTAGAAACTACGGCAAAAAGTGAAATGTCGTCGAATAAAAAACAGAAAGAAGCACTGGAAGAAACTGCTCTCTGACATGCACATTCATTTCAGACCGTTAAACCTTACTCTATATTTCTCAGTTTGAAAGCCTGTGTTTGAGGGTTCTAAGAAGAGATAGCAAGTGACAACCGGATTCCTGTGTGAGGAAAGAAAATATCTTCCATCGAAAATTGGAGAGAAGCTTTCTGTGCAACCATTTTGTGATGTTTGCATTCATCTCATAGAGTTAAATCATTTTTTGGATTGAGCAATTTGAAATCACTGTTTAAGTGGAATCTGAGAAAGGACATTTGTAAACGCTCTTTAGAATATCCTGAAAAAGAAGAGAAACCAAAAGGAACCTTGCTGTGAAACTGCTCTGTGTCACTTGAATTCCGCTCAAACAGTTAAGCTTCTCTTTTCATTGAGGTGTATCATAACACTGTTTTTGATTAGTCTGCGAAGTGGTATTCTGGAGAGCTTTGAGGCTTACGGTGAGAAAGGAAACGTCTTCAGATAGAAATTGGAGAGAAGCTTTCTGAGCAGCTGCTTTGTGATGTGTGCATTCCACTCACAGAAATATACTTTTCTTCTCCTAGAGGATTCCAGAATCCCTTTTGGAGAAAAAGCTAACAAGACATATTCGGGAGTATAGCAACGACTATGGTGAGAAAGGATATATGCTCAGACAAAAACTGGAAAGAATATTTCTGTGAAACTGCTTTGTGTTAGATATATTTACTCGTCTTGCATAGTTAAAACTTTAATTATATTACACAGTTTGGAAAGTCTGTCATGCACAGATCTGCCAAGGGACATTCGGGAGCACATTCAGGCTTACGCTGAAAGAGGAGGTATTTTTACATGAAAACTGGATAGAAGCTTTCTGAGAAATTGCTCTGTGATGTGTGCATTCCACTCAGGCAGTTGAACCTCTTTTCTCACAAGGCAGTGTTTGAACACTGTTCCTGTGTAACCAAAAATGTAATATTTCAAAACGCATTCAGGACTATGGCGAATAGTGAAATATGCTGAAATAAAATCGAGGAAGAAGCATTCAAAGAATCTGCTGTCTGATAGGTGCGTTCACTTCACAGAGGAAATGCTTACTCTATATTGCCCAGTTTCGAAAATCTGTCTTTGAAGGATCTGTGAAGGGATATTTAGTGACGCCTGGAGGCCTGTTTGAGCGAGGAAATGTCTTCCGATGTAACCTGCAGGGAAACGTTCGGAGCAACTGCTTTGCGATGTGTGTATTTGTCTCCTAGAGTTAAACCATTCTTTCGATTGAGGAGCTTGAAATCACTGTTTTTGTGGAATCTGAGGAAGGACATTTGGGAACAATCATTAGATTATAGGGAAAGAAATATCCTGAAGTAAAATCCAGAAGAAAGCTTTCTTGGAAACTGCTCTGTGTCATCGTAATTCCTCCCACTCAGTTAAGCCTATCTTATCACTGAGCAGTTTCCTCACCTTGTGTATGTTTAGCATTTGATGGCATATTTGGGAGCAGTTTGAGGCTTACGGTAAAAAAGGAAATATTTTCAGAACGAAACTGGAGAGAAGCTTTCCGAGGAACTGCTTTGTGACGTGTCCATTCCACTCACAGTGTTATACCTCTCTACTCATATAGCGTCGGGGAAACCCTTTTGAGAAACAGGTACCAAGTGGTATTCAGGAGCATGTTCATGCTGATGGTGAAAAGGGAAATAGCCCCAGAGAAAAACTGGAAAGAAACTTTCTAGAAAACTATTCTGTGACATGTGTAATCTTCTCACATATATAAAGCTTTCTTTACATTGTGCAGCTTGGAAACTGTCATTGACGGATGCATGAAGGGATCTTCGATAGCACATTCCGGACTATGGTGAAAAAGAATATATCTTCAGATAAAAACTAGAAGGAAGCTTCTGTGAATCTGCTTTTTGCTATGTTTATTCATCTCACAGAAATGGACCATTCTTTATATTATGCAGCTTGGAAACTCCCTTGTGGATGGATCAATGAAAGGATATTTGGGATCACATTCAGGCCAATGGTGAAATAGCAAATATGTTCAGATAAAAACTGGAGAGAAGCTTTCTGAGAAACAGCTTTGTGATGTGTGCATTCCACTCAGGGAGTTATAAATTTCTTCTCATAGGGCACAGTTTGAAAATGGTTCCTGTAATACCAAAAGAGTGATATTGGGAGCACATTGAAGACTAAGGCAAAAAGTGAAATGTCGTGCAATAAAAAACTAAAAGAAACACTCGAAGAAACTGCTCTCTGACATGTCCATTCATTTAAATGGGTTAAATCTTACTCTACAATTCCCAGTTTGAAAGTCAGTCTCTCAGTTTTCTGTGAAGAGATAGTAAGTGGCAACCGGAGGCCTGTGTGAGCAAGGAAATGTCTTCCATCGAAAATTGGAGGGAAGATTCCTGCGTGACTCTTTTGTGATGTTTGTATTCATCTCATAGAGTTAAATCATTCTTTAGTTTGAGCAGTTTGAAATCACTGTTTCTGTGGAATCTGCCAAAGAACATTTGGAAACGCTCTTTAGAATATCCTGAAAAAGAAATAACGTCAGAGATAAACCAGAAGGAAGCTTTTGTGAAACTGCTCTGTGTCATGTGAATTCCGCTCACACAGTTAAGTTTCTCTATTCATTGAGATGTATCATAACACAGTTTTTGTTTAGTCTGCAAAGGGATATTCTAGAGGGCTTTGAGGCCTACGGTGAGAAAGAAAACATTTTCAGATAGAAACTGGAGAGAAGCTTTCTGAGGACCTGATTTGTGACGTATGCATTCCACTCACAGAAATATACCTTTCTCCTCCTATAGGATTCTGGAATCCCTTTTGGAGAAAAAGGTACCAAGAGATATTCGGGAGGCTTGTGATGACTATGGTGAAAAAGGAAATATCCTCAGACATAAATTGGAAAGAAGATTTCTGTGAAACTGCTTTGTATTAGATATATTTATTCATCTCGAATAGTTAAAACTTTAATTATATTACAAAGTTTGGAAACTCCGTCATGCACAGATCCCCGAAGGGATATTCGGGAGCACTTTCAGGCCTACTGTGAAAGAGGAGATATAAAAACTGGATAGAAGCTTTCTGACAAACTACTTTGTGATGTATGCGTGCCACTCAGGGAGTTATACCTCTTTTCCCACAAGGCCGAGTTTGAACACTGTTCCTCTGAAAGCGAAAAAGTGATATTTCAGAATGCATTGAGGGCTATGTCGAATAGTGAAATACACTGAAATAAAATCGTGGAAGAAGCGGTCAATGTATTTGGTCTCTGTTATGTGCATACACTACACAGTGTTAACAATTACTCTACGTTGCCCTGTTTCAAAATTCTGTCTTTGAAGAATCTGTGAAGGGATATTTAGAGATGCCCAGAGGCTTATGGTGAGTGAGGAAACGTCTTTTGATGAAACCTGCAGACAATCATTCTGAGAAACTGCTTTGTGATGTGTGTATTCGTCTCCCAGAGTTAAACCATTCTTTGGATTGAGCAGCTTGAAATCACTGTTTTGGTGGAATCTGAAGAAAGACATTTGGGAACAATCCTTAGAATATGGAGAAAGAAACAACGTCAGCTAAAATCCAGAAGGAAGCTTTCTGTGAAACTGCTCTGTGTTGTCTTAATTCCTCTCACTCAGATAAGCCTCTCTTTTCATTGAGCAGTTTTCTAGCCCTGTGTATGTTTAGCGTGAGATGGGATATTCGGGAGCACTTAGAGGCTAACGGTGAAAAAGTAAATATGTTCAGACCAAAACTGGAGAGAAGCTTTCTGAGGTACTGCTTTGTGACGTGTGCATTCCAATCAGTGTTATACCTGTCTTCCCATACAGCATCGGGGAAACCCTTTTGGAGAAACAGGTACCAAGTGATACTCGGGAGCATGTTGATGCCGATGGTGAAAAAAGAAATAGCCTCAGAGAAAAACTGGAAAGAAGGTTTCTAGGAAACTACTCTGTGATATCTGTAATCATCGCACATAGATAAAGCTTTCTTTATATTACACAGCTTGGAAACTGTAATGGACGGAGGTACGAAAGGACCTTCCAGAGCACATTCAGGGCTATGGTGAAGAAGGAAATATCTTCAGATAAAAAGTGGAAAGAAGCATTCTGTGAATCTGCTTTTTGCTATGTTTATTCATCTCACAGAGATGAAGCTTTCTTTACCATACGCAGCTTGGAAACTCCCTCGTGGATGGATCCGCGAAGGGGTATTTGTGATCACATTCGGGCCTATGGTGAAATAGCAAATTTAGTCAGATAAAAACTAGAGAGAAGCTTTCTGAGAAACTGCTTGGTGTCGTGTGCATTCCACACATGGAGTTATAACTTTCTTCTTATAAGGCACAGTTTGAACACTGTTCTTGTAAAACGAAAAGACTGGTATACGGAGCATATTGAAAAGTATGGTAAGAAGTGAAATGTCATCCAATAAAAAACAGAAATACGCACTGGAAGAAACTGCTCTCTGACATGTCGATTCTTTTCAATGGGTTAAAGCTTACTCTACAATTCCGAGTTTGAAAGTCGTTCTTTGAGGATTCTGTGAAGGGATTGTCATTGGTAACCAGAAGACTGAGAAAGGCACGCAAACATCTTCCATCAAAAATTGGAGGGAAGCTTTCTGGGCAACACTTTTGTGATATTTGCATTAATCTAAGAGAGTTAAATCATTCCTTATATTGAGTAGTTTGAAATGACTGCTTCTGTGGAATCTGAGAAAGAACATTTGGAAACCTTCTTTAGAATACCCTGAAAAAGAAATATTCTCAAAGAGAATCCAGAAGGAAGCTTTCTGTGAAACTACTCTGTGTCACGTGGATTCCGCTAACACAGTTAAGCTTCTCTTTTCATTGATCAGTGTCATAACACTGTTTTAGTTTAGTCTGTGATTGGGTATTCTGGAGCGTTTCGAGGCTTACATTGAAGAAAGAAACACCCTTAGACAGAAACTGGAGAGCAGCTTTCTGTGGAGCTGCCTTGTGACATGTGCATTCCCCTCACAGAAATTTACCCTTCTTATCATAGAGGATTCCGGAATTCCTTTTGGAGAAAAAACTACCAAGAGACATTTGGGAGTATAAGGATGGATATGGTGAAAAAGGAAATATCCTCAGACAAAAACTGGAAAGAGCATTTCTGTGAAACTGCTTTGTGTTACATATACTTATTAATCTTGCAGTTAAAACTTTTCTTATATTACACAGTTTGAACTCTCTTTCATGAATGGATCCACGAAGGGATATTCGGGAGCACATTCAGGCCTACGGTGAAAAAGGAGATATATTCAGATAAAAACTGGATAGAAGCTTTCTGAGAAACTCCTTTTTGTGTATCCATTCCACTCAGGGACTTATACCTCCTTTCTCACAAGGCAGTGTTAGAACACTGTTCCTGTAAAACCGAGAAAGTGGTATTTCGGGTCACATTGAGTTCTATGGCAAATAATGACATATACTGAAATAAAGTTGTGGAAGATGCGTTCCAAGAATCTGCTCTCCGATATGTGAATTCACTTCACAAAGTTAATGCTTACTCAATGTTTCCCAGTTGATAAACTCTGTCTTTGAAGAATTTGTGAAAAGATAGTTATTGATGCCCGGAGGCTTGTGTTTATCAAGAAAGCGTCTTCCGATGCAACTAGCAGAGAAACTTTCTGAGCAACTGCTTTGCAGTGTGTGTATTTGTCTCATAGAGTTACAGCATTATTTTGACTGAGCAGCTTGAAAGCACTGTTTTTGTGGAATCTGAGTAAGGACATTTGGGAACGATCGTTTGATTATTGAAAAAGAAGCATCCTCAGGAGAAATCCAGTAGGAAGCTTTCTGTGAAACTGCTCTGTGTCGTCTTAATTCCCCTCGCTCAGTTAAGCTTCCGTTTTCATTGAGCAGTTTTCTAGCCTTGTGAATGTTTAGTGTGTGATGGGATATTCGGGAACACTTTGATGCTTACAGTGATAAAGGAAATATGATCAGACCGAAACTGGGGAGAAGCTTTCCGAGGAACTGCTTTGTGACGTGTGCATTCCAGTAACAGTGTTATACCTCTCTTCTCATACAGCGTCGGGGAAACCCTTTTGGAGAAACAGGTACCAAGTGATAGTCAGGAGCATACTGATGCCGATGGTGAAAAGCAAAATAGCCTCAGACAAAAACTGGAAAGAAGCTTTCTAGGAAACTACTGTGTGATATGTGTAATCATCTCACACAGATAAAGCTTTCTTTATATTTCACAGCTTGGAAACTGTCATGGACGGATCCACGAAGGGACTTTTGGGAGCACATTCAGGACTAGGGTGAAGAAGGAAATATCTTTAGATAAAAAGTGGAAAGAAGCTTTCTGTGAATCTGCTTTTTGCTATGTTTGTTCATCTCACAGAGATGAAGCTTTCTTTACATTATGCAGCTTGGAAACTCCCTCGTGGATGGATCCGTGAGGGGATACTTGGGATCACATTCGGGCCTATGGCAAAATAAAAAATATGGTCAGATAAAAATTGGAGAGAAGGTTTCGGAGAAACTGCTTTGTGATGTGTGCATTCCTTTCCCAGTGTTATACCTCTCGTCTCATACAGCATCAGGGAAATCATTTTGGAGCAATATGTACCAAGTGATATTCAGGCACATGTATCTTCTGATTATCCCTTTGCAGACTAAACAAAAAGTGTTATGATACTGTTCTATGAAAAGAGAAGCAGGAAACTGCTCAATGAAAAGATAGGCTTAACTGAGCGAGAGGAATTAAGAGGACACTGAGCAGTTTAACAGAAAGCTTCTCTTTGGACGAAGGGAGGCAAGATGGCGCACTTCCGGGTTCTTCATCATCAACTTTTCCCGTGTGCGTAAAATGTAGCCGGTGCCCAGGAAGGTGCAGACCAATCAAGCATGTGCCAGGTGATGTCTATCCGAAGAGACCAAGATTTACCTCGTGGCACCTATGGAGCCCCTCCTCCTCCCCAACATGTCCGTGACCCACCTATTGCCCTTCCACTCCTAGAAAAGCCGCTACCGGTAGACGCATGATGCGAGCTTCCTCAGCCCCCATTCTTCTTGGGACAGCATCAGGAACTCCGCCCGAGAGCTCCATCGGGTGACTCTCACGGCCTCCTTTGCTGGAGGCTGACAAACCTCACCTTGCACACCTTCTTCTCTGAAGCTAGGTGAGGAAAGATTAAATTTGCAGTTTTGCTTTTAGCCTTGCCTACTCACTGGTTCTTTTGTGCTCTCTCTGGTGGTCTTAGAAAAACAAATCAGTTTTCTGCCGAACCCGGGAGGAGACCCCTCCTCAGGCCTCTAAAGGTTGAGGAACCTCCTCCTGCTCCCATGCTGCAGACGGACCAGGACCTGAGACCAGCTTTCCTTGCTCTCACGGCCTCTCTGGGGTAATCGCCCTTGTCTCCTCTTTACCTCCCTCAGCCAAAAATCCTACGCAGGTCCGAGGCCTACTTTTTAGCCACCAAGTGGTTCAGGAGACCCATTCAGGACAGAGATGTCTGTCGCCTGAAGGTAACCTCCACCTTGGCTCCAAGAGCATCCAGTCTGTCTCTGGTGATTTCAAAGGACGCTTTGAAGCCAGGCAGAGATCTCCATGGTGTAAATAGAGAGGAAACAAATGGTAAACCTCCAGTTCAAATTTCTAAAGAGCACCCCTTTAGGGTGCCGCCTTGCCAATTTAAAAACCTTACAGTGGTTAATTTTTCTTTTACTGTGGCATTGCCCCAATACAAACTAGACAATCAGTCTCAGTGTCCACAAAAGGGCACCTTAGACTGCAATGTTCTGATCGACCTCAGCAATTTCTACCAGCTGTTAGGCAAGTGGTCCGCAATTAATTACATACAAGGCTTTTGGGCCTTACGTTCTCGTCCCGGCTTGTATATCTGGTGTTCTTTGGTCCAGGTTATGCTGGCAAAGACGCTGGCTCACAGGAACCTGAACAAGTGGAGTCTTTGTTCCCTTCTGTTCAACCGGAGGATCTAGGGTTTCCTTCTGTCTCTGTACCCTCACTCTCGCACTACACTCCTCATTTTTCCCCCGTCTAGACTCTTCCTTCCTCTTCGTTATCTACTAGTGATCAATTTGGTCCTGTGCCTCCTTCGGGGCCCCCAACTGGCTGTCTTGAGTCCCCTGTTTCTGCCGACACACGCTCTAAGTGCCCTGCTGATGCCCCCATTCCTGCCCCACACCCTCCTACAGTGTTAGCACCTTTGTGAGAGGTAGCTGGGGCAGAGGGGGTAGTCACAGTTCATGTCCCTTTTTCACTGGCCAACCTTTCCAAAATTGAGAAGCGTTTAGGTGATTTCTCAGCTAATTCTGCAATACACATAAAGGAATTTAGATATCTTTGTCAGGCCTATGGCTTAACTTGGCATGACCTCCAGGTGATCCTGACTTCTACCCTAAACCCTGAGGAGCAAGAGCACATCTTATCGACCACGAGGCAGCATGCCAAACAATTACATTTAACTGATGCTACCATTCCACTAGAGGAGCAAGCAGTCCCCTCGGCAGACCCAGACTGGGACTACCAAGTAGGCCAGCCTGGGCGCCGTAGGCGAGACATAATGTTCCAGTGTTTTTTGGCTGGCATGCAAGCAGCCTCAAACAAAACTAAATTTTAACAAATTAAAAGAACCGGAAGAAAATCCAGCTGCATTCTTTAATAGGCTGACTGAGGTTCTAACCCAATATATCCGGTTAGATCCGGACTCCCCCACAGGGACCACCATTTTGGCGTCTTATTTCATTTCTCAAGCAGCTCCTGACGTTCGTAAAAAACTTCAAAAGGTAGAGGATTATTTTCGGACATCAATACAAGACCTAGTTAAATTAGCCTTTAAGCTCTATAACTCCATAGAGGAGACAGCTGAGCACAGCGGCAGGCTCGCCTTGAACAGAAGGTGCAGCTCCTAGCGGCGGCTTTACAGCCCAGTCGTAACCGCAGACCAGAGAGCACACACCCCGCAGACTCCAAGGCTACAAAAGGAGCCTGCTATATGTGCGGCAAGGCAGGACACTATGCCAACAAGTGTCCACGAGGTCCCCGAGCCCCAACGCAGCCTTGCTATAAGTGCAAGGCGTCAGGACATTGGGCCAGTGAATGTCCTAATCCTCGTCCACTAGCAACCTCCTGCTCTGCTTGCCAACAGGAAGGACACTGGAAGTCTGATTGCCCCGCCCTGAGAACAGATTCCACGTCTCAACATCACCCCATTTCCCCGGATTCTGGAAGCTCCTTCCAGCTCCTACATCTGGACGATGACAACTGAAGGTGCCAAGACTTGGGGACCTCCAACACCCTCGCCGAGCTGCGGGTAATTCTCCTGGTAGTGGGTAAGACAATTTTTTTACTTGAAAGCGGGGTTACTTATTCTGTTTTACCGTCCTTCTCTGGACCAGGCCTTCCATCCAATATCTCTGTAGTAGGAGTGGACGGAAAGCCATCTACTCCACGAAAAACTCCACTCCTTAATTGCTGCCTGGCTAACAACTACTTTGCACACTCATTCCTCATTCCCAGCTAAAAAGGGCCCCTACCGAAAGCAATCAGTGGAAATCAGTTTGACTTTCCCCAACTGGCATCAAACATACTAAATTTTCTGAACTATCTCATACTCCCCAGCCTTGCCAGGACTATCCTTCCAACGAATGCTTCCATTCCTCATTCTTCTGGTAATACTGTGCCTCATTTTATGTTTTGCCACCATTTTGATCAAATTTCTCTGTGCCAACATTCCACAAGTCATTCGCGTCACCTTCAACCAAATGCTTCTTCATCAGTACGTCCAAAAACCTCCCATAGGTTCTGACCTTAACGATGCCCCTTAACAGCAGAAGATAGCCAGACAGATCACAGAGCCCCCTTATCACCATTATCAATAAAAGGTTGGACTGTTGGGACAAACAGAGGCAACATGTTGCACTTCTGGGTTCTTCATCATCAACTTTTCCCGTGTGCGTGAAAATTTAGCCGGCACCCAGCAAGGTGCAGACCAATCAGGCATGCGCCATGTGATGTCAATCTGAAGAGACCAAGATTTACCTGGTGGCACCTGTTGAGCCCCTCACCCTCCCTGACACATCCATGCCCCACTTATTGCCCTTTCACTCCTAGAAAAGCTGCTCCCGGCAGACGTGCAGTGCAGGCCTCCTCAGCCAACATTCTTGCTGGGATTCCACCAGGAACTCCGCCGACAGCTCTACCGGGTGATGTTGTCGGCCTCCTTTGCCAGAGGCCGACAGAACTCACCTTGCACACCTCCTTTCCTGAAGCTAGATGACCAAAGAATAAATATGCAGTTTTGGTTTTAGCCTTGCCTACTCACTGGCTTTTTTGTGCTCTCTTTGGTGGTCATAGAAAAACAAATCAGCTTCTTTCTGGATTTTGCCTGAGGACATTTCTTCTCCATATTCTAAGGATCGTTCCCAAATGTCCTTCCTCAGATTCCACAAAAACAGTGATTTCAAGATGCTCAATCCAAAAGAATGATTTAAGTCTATGAGACTAATACATACATCACAAAGCAGTTGCTCAGAACATTTCTCTGCAGGTTTCATTGGGATACATTTCCTGGCTCAACACAAGCCTCCGGGCGACACTAAATATCCCTTCACAGATTCTTCAAAAACAGAGTTTCAAAACAGGGCAACATAGAGTAAGCATTAACTCTGTGAAGTGAATGCACATATCAGAGAGCAGATTCTTGGAACGCTTCTTCCTCGATTTTATTTCAGTGTATTTCACTATTCGCCATAGTCCTCAATGTGTTCCAAAATATCACATTTTCGGTTTCAGAGGAACAGTGTACAAACACGGCCCTGTGAGAAAAGAGGTATAACTCCCTGAGTGGAATGCATACATCCCAAAGTGGTTACTCAGCAAGCTTCTATCCAGTTTTTATCTGAAGATATCTCCTCTTTAATCATAGGCCTGAATGAACTCCAGAATGTCCCATCACAGATCCGTGCATGAGGGAGTTACCAAAGTGCATAATATAAGAAAAGTTTTAACAATGCGAGATAAAAAATTTAAATCCTTCTGTTAAATTTAAATCCTTCTGTTAAAGGATTTTAACAGAAATATTTCCAGTTTTTGTCTGAGGATATTTCCTTTTTCACGATAGTCGTTGCAGTGCTCCTGAATATCTCTTGGTAGCTTTTTCTCCAAAAGGCATTCCGGAATCCTCTATGAGAAGAAAGGGGTATTTCCGTGAGTGGAACACACATGTCTCAAAGCACCTCCTCAGAAAGCTTCTCTCCACTTTCTATCTAAAGACTTTCCTTTCTCACCATAAGCCCCAAAGGGCTCCTATATATTCCAGTCATAGTGTTATACCTCTCATCTCATACAGCATCAGGGAAACCCTTTTGGAGAAACAGGTACCCAGTGATATTCAAAAGTATATTGATGCCGACAATGAAAAGGGAAATAGCCACAGACAAATACTGAAAAGAAGCTTTCTAGGAAACTACTCTGTGATATGTGTAATCATCTCACATAGATAAAGCTTTATTTACATTACGCAGCTTGGAGACTGTCATGCACGTATCCACGAAGGGACCTTCAGGAGCATATTCAGGACTATGGTGAAAAAGGAAATATCTTCAGAGAAATATTGGAAAGAAGCTTTCTGTGAATCTCCTTTTTGCTATGTTTATTCATCTCACATAGTTGAAGCTTTCTTTACATCACGCAGCTTGGAATTTCTCTCCTGGATGGCTTCACAAAGGGATATTTGCGATCACATTCGGGCCTATGGTGAAAGATTAAATATAGTGAGATTAAAACTGGAGAGAAGCTTTCTCAGAAACTGCCTGGTGTCGTGTGCATTCCACTCAGGGATTTATAACTTTCTTCTCATAAGGCACGGTTTGAACACAGTTTCTGTTAAATCAAAAGAGTGATATTTGGAGCACATTGAAGTCTATGGCAAAAAGTGTAATGTCATCCAATAAAAAACAGAAAGAAGCACTCGAAGAAACTGCTCTCTCATATGTCCATTCTTTTTACAGAGATAAAGCTTACTCTACATTTCCTGGTTTGAAAGTCCGTCTTTGACGGTTCTGCGAAGGGATAGTAAGTGGCACCCGGAGGCCTGCTTGAGGCAAGGAAATGTCTTCCATCGAAAATTGGAGAGAAGCTTTCTGAGCAACTATTTTGTGATGTTTTTATTCATCTCATAGCGTTAAATCATTCTTTGGATTGAGCAATTTGAAATCACTGTTTCTGTGGAATCTGAGAAAGGACATGTGGAAATGCCCTTTAGAATATCCTGAAAAATAAATAACTTCACAGAGAAACCAGAAGGAAACATTCTGTTAAACTGCTCTGTGTCACGCGAATTCTGCTCAGGCAGTTAAGCTTCTCTTTTCATAGAGCTGTATCATAACACTGTGTTTTTTAGTCTGCGATGGGATATTCTGGAGGGCTTTGAGGCTTACGGTGAGAAAGGTAACGTCTTCAAATAGTAACTGGAGAGAAGCTTTCTGATAAGCTTCTTTGTGATGTGTGCATTCCACTCACAGAAATATACGTTCCTTCTCCTAGAGGATTCAGGAATCCCTGTTGGAGAAAAAGTTACAAAACAGACATTAGGGAGCATAGGAAAGGCTATGGTGAAAAAGGAAATATCCTCAAACAAAAACTGGAAAGAAGATTTCTGTGAAACTTCTTTCTGTTAGATATATTCCTTCATCTCGCATAGTTAAAACTCTAATCCTATTACGCAGTTTGGAAACTCCTTCATGCACAGATACGCAAAGGGAGTTTCGGGAGTGTATTCAGGCTTATGGTGAAAGAGGAGATATCTTTAGATTAAAACTGGATAGAAGCGTTCTGAGAAACTACTTTTTGATGTATGCATTCCAATCAGGGTGTTATACCTCTTTTCTCACAAGGCAGTGTTTGAAGACCGTTCCTGTGAAACCGAAAAAGTGCTTTTTTGGAACGCATTGAGGACCATGGTGAATAGTGAAATATACTGAAATAAAATTGAGGAAGAATCGTTCCAAGAATCTGCTCTCTGATATGTGCATTCACTTCACAGTGATAATGCTTATGCTACGTTGCCCAGTTTTGAAACTCTGTTTTGAAGAATCTGTGTAGGGGTATTTAGTGATGCTCGAAGGCTAGTGGTGAGTGAGGAAACGTGTTCCGATGAAACCTGCAGAGAAATGTTCTGAGCAACTGCTTTGTGATGTATGTATTAGTCTCATAGATTTAAACCATTCTTTGGATTGAGCAGCTTGAAAAGACTGTTTTTGCAGAATCTGAGGAATGACATTTGGGAACTATCCTTAGAATATGGAGAAAGAAATATCCTCAGGTAAAATACAGAAGGAAACTTTCTGTGAATCTGCTCAGTGTAGTCTTAATTCCTGTCCCTCATATAAGCCTCTCTTTCATTGAGCAGTTTTCTAACCCTGTGTATATTTAGCATGTGATGGGATATTCGGGAGCACTTTGAAGCAAACGGTGAAAAAGGAAATATGTTCAGAGTGAAACGGGAGAGAAGCTTTCCAAGGAACTGATTTGTGACGTGTGCTTTCCAGTTCTAGTGTCTCTTCTCATACAGTGTCGGGGAAACTCATTTGGAGAAACAGGTACCAATGATATTCGGGAGTGTGTTGATGCCGATGGTGAAAAGGGAAATAGCCTCATACAAAAACTGGAAAGA
>NC_045437.1:71953317-72021580 GCF_002776525.5 Piliocolobus tephrosceles
GCATCACATTCAGGCCTATGGTGTAATAGGAAATATAGTCAAATATAAACTGGAGAGAAGCTTTCTGAGAAACTGCTTGGTGATGTGTGCATTCCACTCAGGGAGTTATAACTTTCTTCTCATAAGGCACACCTTGTACACTGCTCTGGTAAAACCAAAAGAGTGATATTTGGACCACATGGAAGGCGATGACAAAAAGTGAAATGTCGTCCAATAAACAACAGAAGGAAGCACTCGAAGAAATTGCTCTCTGACATGTCCATTCTTTTCACAGGGTAATAGCTTACCCTATATTTCCCAGTTCAAAAGTCGGTCTTTGAGGTTTCTGCGAAGGGATAGTAAGTGACGACTGGAGGCCTGTGTGAGGCCAGGAAATGTCTTCCATAGAAAATTGACGAGAAGCGTTCTGCACACCTCTTTTGCAATGTTTGTATTCACCTCATAGCATTAAATCATTCTTTGGATTGAGCAGTTTGAAATCACTGTTTCTTTGGAATCTGAGAAAGGACATTTGGAAACGCACTTTAGAATATCCTGAAAAATAAATAACCTCAGAAAGAAACCAGAAAGAAGCTTTCTGTGAATCTGCTCTGTGTCACGTGAATTCCGCTCAGATAGTTAAGCTTCTCTTTTCATTGAGCTGTATAATAACACTGTTTTTATTTAGTCTGCATGAGGATATTCAGGAGCGCTTTGTGGCTTATGGTGAGAAAGGAAACGTTTTCAAATAGAAACTAGAGAGAAGCTTTCTGAGCAGCTCTTTGTGAGGTGTGCATTCCACTCACAGAAATATACCTCCCTTCTCCTAGAGGATTCCGCAATTCCTTTTGTAGAAAAGGCTACCAAGAGATATTTGGGAGTATAGCAATGACTATGGTGAAAAAGGAAATATCCTCAGACTAAAAGACTTCTGTGAAACTGCTCTGTGTTAGATATATTTATTCGTCTCGCATAGCTAAATCTTTAATCATATTATGCAGTTTGGAAACTCCATCATATACAGATCTGCGAAGGGACATTCAGGAGCACATTCAGGCCTACAGAGAAAGAGGAGATATTTTCAGATGAAAACTGGATAGAAGCTTTCTGAGAAACTACTTTGTCATGTATGAATTCCACTCAGGAAGTTATACCTCTTTTCTACCAGGTCAGTGTTTGAACACTGCTGCTGTGAAACCAAAAAAGGGATAGTTCAGAACGCATTGAGGACTATGGCGAATAGTGAAATACACTGAAATAAAATCGAGGAAAAAGCGTTTCAATAATCTACTCTCTGATTTGTGCACTCACTTCACAGAGTTAATGCTTACTCTATGTTGCCCAGTTAAGAAACTCTGTCTTTGAAGAATCTGTGAAGTATAATCACTGACACCCAGAGGATTGTGCTGAGCGATGAAACGTCTTCCCATGAAACCTGCAGAGAAACGTTCTGAGCAACTGCTTTGTAATATATGTATTCGTCTCCTAGAGTTAAACCATTCTTTGGATTGAGCAGTGTGAAATAACTGTTTTTTGGGATCTGAGGAAGGACATTTGGGAATGATCCTTGAAATATGGAGAAAGAAATATCCTCAGGTAAAATCCAGAAGGAAGCTTTCTGTGAAACTGCTCTGTGTCCTCTTAATTCCTCACACTCAGATAAGCCTCTGTTTTCACTGAGCAGTTTTCTAGCCCTGAGAATGTTTAGCGTGTGATTGGATATTCGGGAGCACATTGAGCCTAACGTTGAAAAAGGAAATATGTTCAGACTTAAACTGGAGAGAAACATTCTGAAGAACTACTTTGTGATGTGTGCATTCCAGTCACAGTGTTCTATCTCTGTTATCATACAGCGTCGGGTAAACCTTTTTGGTGAAACAGGTAACAAGTGATATTCCAGAACACGTTTATGCCGATGGTGAAAAGAGAAATAGCCTCAGACAAAAACTGGAAAGAAGGTTTCTAGGAAACTACACTGAGATAAGTGTAATCATCTCACATAGATAAAGCTTTTTTTACATTACGCAGCTGGGAAGCTGTCACAAATGGATCCACGCAGGGCCCTTCGTGAGCACATGCAGGACTGTGGTGAAAAAGGAAATATCTTCAGATAAAAATGGTAAAGAAGCTTTCTGTGAATCTGCTTTTTGCCAAGTTTATGCATTTCACATACATGAAGCCTTCTTTACATTTTGCACCTTGGAAACTCCCTCAAGGATGGATCCACGAAAGGATATTTGGGATCACATTAGGGCCTATGGTGAAAGAGGAAATATAGTCAGAATAAAACTGGAGAGAAGTTTTCTCAGAAACTCCTTGGTGTTGTGTGCATTCCACTCAGGGAGTTATAACTTTCTTCTCATGAGGTACAGTTTGAACACTGTTCCTGTAGAACCAAAAGAGTGATATTCGGAGCACATTGAAGACTATGGCAAACAGTGAAATGTCGTCCAATAAAAAAAAGAAAGAAGCACTTGAAGAAACTGCTCTCTGACATGTCCATTCTTTTCACAGGGTTAAAGCTTACTCTACACTTCCCAGTTTGAAAGTAGGTCTTTGAAGGTTCTGTGCAGGGATAGTAAATGGCAACCATAGGCCTGTTGGGGCAAGGAAAAGTCTTCCATCGAAAATCGGATAGAAGCTTTCTACACAACTCTTTTGTGATGTTTGCATTAATCTCATAGAGTTAAATCATTCTTTGTATTGAGCAGTTTGAAATCACTGTTGCTATGAAATTGAGAATGAACATTGGGAACGATATTTAGAATATCCTGAAAAAGAAATAACCTCAGATAGAAACCAGAAGGAAGATTTCTGTGAAACTGCTCTGTGTCATGTGAATTCCCCTCACACAGGTAAGCTTCTCTTTTCATTGAGCTGTATCATAACACTGTTTTTGTTCAGTCTGGGAAGGGAAATTCTGTAGGGCTTTGAGGCTTATGGTGAGATAGGAAATGACTTCAGATAGAAAATGGAAAGAAGCTTTCTGAGGTGCTGCTTTGTGACGTGAGCATTCCTCTCACAAAAATATACCTTTCTTGTCCTACAGGATTTTGAATCCCTTTTGGAGAAAAATCTACAAAGAGATATTCGAGAGTATAGTGATGACTATGGTGAAAAAGGAAATATCCTCAGACAAAAACTAGGAAGAAAATTTCTGTGAAACTGCTCTGTGTTAGATATATGTATTCATCTCCCATAGTTAAAACTGTAATCATATTATGCATTTTGGAAACTCCGTCACACACAGACCCATGAAGGGACACACGGGAGCACATTCAGGCCTACGGTGAAAGAGGAGATATGTTCAGATAAAAACTGGATAGAAGCTTTCTGAGAAACTACTTTGTGATGTCTGCATTCCACTCAGGGTGTTATACCTCTTTTCTCACAACACAGTGATTGAACACTGTTCCTGTGAAACTGAAGAAGTGATATTTTGGAACGCATTGAGGACTATGGCAAATAGTTAAATATACCGAAATGAAATTGAGTAAGAAGCAATCCAAGAATCTGCTCTCTGATATGAGCATTCACTTCACAGAGAAAATGCTTACTCTTTGTTGCCCAGTTTCGAAAATCTGTCTTTGAAGAATCTGTGAAGGGATATTTAGTGACACCTGAAGGCCTGTTTGAGCGAGGAAATGTCTTCCAATGAAACCTGCAGAGAAATGTTATGAGCAACAACTTTGCGATGTGTGTTTTTGTCTCCTAGGGTTAAACCATTCTTTGAAATGGGCATCTTGAAATCATTGTTTTTGTGGAATCTGAGGAAGGACATTTGAGAATGATCCTTAGAATATGGAGAGAAAAATATCATCAGGTAAAATCCAGAAGGAAGCATTCTGTGAAACGGTTCAGTGTTGTCTTAGTTCCTCTCACTCCGATAAGCCTCTGTTTTCACTTAGCAGTAGTTTTCCAGCCCTGTGTATGTTTAGCAGGTGATGGGATATTTGTGAACACTTTGAGGCTAATGGTGAAAAAGGAACTATGTTCAGACCGAAACTGGAGAGAAGCTTTCTGAGAAACTGCTTTGTGACGTGTGCATTCCTGTCACAGTGTTATACCTCTCTTCTCATACAGCGTCTGGGAAACCCTTTTGGAGAAACAGGTACCAAGTGATATTCGGGAGCATGTTGATGCTGATCATGAAAAGGGAAATAGCCTCAGACAAAAACTGGATAGAATCTTTCTAGGAAACTACTCTGTGATATCTGTAATCATCTCACATAGATAAAGCTTTCTTTACATTACGCAGCTTGGAATTTGTCATGGACGGATCCACAAAGGGACCATCGCGAGTACATTCTGGACTATGGTGAAAAAGAAAATATCTTCAGATAAATACTGGAAAGAAGCTTTCTGTCAATCTGCTTTTTGAAATGTCTATTCGTCTGACATAGATGAAGCTTTCTTTACATTACACAGCTTGGAAACTAACTCGTGGATGCATCCGCCAAAGGATATTTGGGATCACATTCGGGCATAGGGTGAAATAGGAAATATAGTCAGGTAATAACTGGAGAGAAGCTTTCTCAGAAACTGCTTGGTGATGTGTGCATTCCACTCAGGGAGTTATAACTTTCCTCTCATAAGGCACAGTTTGAATACTGTTCCTGTAAAACCAAAAGAGTGATAATCGGAGCACATTAAAGAATATGGCAAAAAGTGAAATGTCGTCCAATGAAAAACAGAATGAAACACTCGAAGAAAAGGCTCTCTGGTATGTCCAATCTTTTCACTAGGTTAAAGCTTAGTCTACATTTCCCAGTTTGAAAGTCGGTCTTTGAGGGTCCTGCGAAGGGATAGTAAGTGGTGACCGGAGGCCTGTGTGAGGCATGGAAATGTCTTCCATCAAAAATCAGAGAGAAGCTTTCTGCCCACCTCTTTTGTGATGTTTATATTCATCTCATAGAGTTAAATCATTCTTTGGATTGACCAGTTTGAAATCACTGTTTCTGTGGAATGTGAGAAAGGACATTTGGAAACACTCTTTAGAATATCCTAAAAAATAAATATCCTCAGATAGAAACCAGAAGGAAATATGCTGTGAATATGCTCTGTGTCACGTGAATTCCACTCACACAGTTAAGCTTCTCTTTTCATTGAGCTGTATCATAACACTGTTTTTGTTTAGTCTGCGAAAGGATATTCTGGAGGGCTTTGAGGGTAACGGTGAGAAAGGAAACGACTTCAAAAAGAATCAGGAGAGAAGCTTTCTGAGGATCTGCTTTGTGACGTGTGCATTTCACTCACAGAAATATACATTTCTTCTAGTGAATTCCGGAAAGCTTTTGGAGAAAAAGCTACAAAACAGACATCTGGGAGTATAGGAAAGGCTATGGTGAAAAAGGAAATATCTTCAGACAAAAACTGGAAAGAATATTTCTGTGAAACTGCTTTGTGTTAGATATATTTATTCATCTCGCATAGTTAAAACTTTAATTATGTTACACAGTTTGGAAACTCTGTCATGCACAGGTCCACGAAGGGATGTTCGGGAGCACATTCAGGCCTACAGTGAAAGAGGAGATATCTTCAGATACAAACTGGATAGAAGCATACGGAGAAACTGCTTTGTGATGTATGCATTCCACTCAGGGAGTTATACCTCTTTTCTCACAAGGCAGTGTTTGAACACTGTTCCTGTGAACCAAAAAAGTGATATTTCGGAATGCATTGAGGACTATGGTGAATAGTGAAATATATTGAAATAAAATCGAGGAAGAAGCGTTACAGGAATCTGCCCTCTGATATATTTATTCACTTCACAGAGTTAGCGCTTACTCTATGATTCCCAGTTTGCAAACCCAGTCTTTGAAGATTCTGTGATGGGATATTTAGTGACGCCCGGAGGCTTGTGGTGAGCAAGGAAACGTCTTCCTATGAAATCTGCAGAGAAACGTTCTGAGAAACTGCTTTGCAACGTGTGTATTCATATCCTAGAATTTAACCATTGTTTGGATTGAGCAGCTTGAAATCACTGTTTTTGTGGAATCTGAGGAAGGACTTTTGGGAACGATACTTAGTATACAGAGAAAGAAATATCCTCTGGTAAAATCCAGAAGGAAGCTTTCTGTGAAACTGCTCTGTGTCATCTTAATTCCTCTCACTCTGATAAGCCTCTCTTTTCATTGAGCAGTTTTCTACCCATGTGTATGTTTAGCATGTGATGATATATTCGGGAGCACTGTCAGGCTAATGGTGAAAAAAGAAATATGTTCAGAGCGAAAATGGAGAGCAGCCTTCCGAGGTACGGCTTTGTGATGTGTGCATTCCTGTCACAGTGTTATACCTCTCTTCTCATACAGTGTCGGGGAATCCCTTTTGGAGAAACAGGTACCAAGTGATATTTTGGAGCATGTTGATGCCGATGGCGAAAAGGGAAATATCCACTCCAAAAACTGGAAAGAAGCTTTCTAGGAAACTACTCTGTGATATGTGTAATCATCTCACATAGACAAAGCTTTCCTTACATTAGCAGCTTGGAAACTGTCATGGACGGATCCACGAAGGGACCTTCGGAGCACATTCAAGACTATGGTGAAAAGGGAAATATCTTCAGATAAAAACTGGAAAGAAGCTTTCTTTGAATCTGCTTATCACTACGTTTATTCATCTCACATAGATGAAGATTTCTTTACATTACACAGCTTGGAAACTCCTTGTGGATGGAAGGGTGAAGAATATTTGGGATCACATTCTATCCTATGTTGAAATAGAAAATATAGTCAGATATAAACTGGAGAGAAGCTTTCTGAGAAACTGCTTAGAGATGTGTTCATTCCACTCAGGGAGTTACAAATTTGTTCTCATAAGGCACAGTTTGAACACTGTTCCTGTAAAACCAAAAGAGTGATATTCGGAGCACATTGAAGACTATTTCAAAAAAATGAAATTCGTCCAATAAAACACAGAAAGAAGCACTCGAAGAAACTACTCTCTGACATGTCCATTCTTTTCACAGGGTTAAAGCTTATTCTACATTTCCCAGTTTGAAAGTCATTGTTTGAGGGTTCTGTGAAGGGATAGTAATTGGCGACCAGAGGCCTGTGTGAGGCAAGGAAATGTCTTCCATCGAAAATCGGAGAAAACTTTCAGAGAAACTCTTTTGTGATGTTTGAATTCATCTCATGGCGTTAAATCCTTCTTTGGATTGAGCAGTTTGAAATCACTGTTTCTGTGGAATCTGAGAAAGGACATTTGGAAAAGCTCTTCAGAATATCCTGAAAAAGAAATAACCTCAGAGAGAAACCAGAAGGAGCTTTCTGTGAAACTGCCCTGTGTCACGTGAATTCCACTCACACAGTTTAACTTCTCTTTTCATTGAGCTGTATCATAACACTGTTTTTGCTTAGTCTGCGAAGGGATAATCTGGAGGGCCTGGAAGCTTATGGTGAGAAAGGAAATGTCTTCAGATAGAAACTGGAGAGAAGCTCTCTGAGGAGCTGCTTTGTGATGTGGGCATTCCACTCACAGAAATCTACCTTTCTGCTCCTAGAGGATTCCGGTGACTTTTTTCTAGAAAATGCTACAAAACAAACATTCGGGAGTATATGGAAATCTATGGTGAAAAAGAAAATATTCTCAAATCAAAAACTGGAAAGAAGATTTCTGTGAAACTGCTTTGTGTTAGTTAAATTCATTCATCTTGCATTGTTAAAACTTTAATTATATTATGTGGTTTGGAAACTTGGTCATGCACAGATCTGTGAAGGGAGGTTCGGGAGTACATTCAGGCCTACGGTGAAAGAGGAGATATCTCTCAGATAAAAACTGGATAGAAGCTTTCTGAGAA
Source organism: Piliocolobus tephrosceles (assembly GCF_002776525.5). NCBI lineage: Eukaryota > Metazoa > Chordata > Mammalia > Primates > Cercopithecidae > Piliocolobus > Piliocolobus tephrosceles. Next base: position 71,961,095 of record NC_045437.1, read on the forward strand.
ACTACTTTAGATGTATGAATTCCACTCAGGGAGTTATACTTCTTTTCTCACAAAGCAGTGTTTGAACACTGTTCCTGTGAAACCAAAAAAGTGATATTTTGGAAGGCATTGAGGACTATGGAGAAAAGTGAAATATACTGAAATAAAATCGAGGAAGAAGTGTTCCAAGTATCTGCTCTCTTATATATGCATTCAATTCACACAGGTAATGCTTACTCTATGCTTCCCAGTTTCAAAACTCTGTCTTTGAAGAATATGTGAAGGGATATTTAGTGACGTCTGGAGGCCTGTGGTGTGCCAGGAAACGTGTTCCGATGAAACCTGCATAGAAACGTTCTGAGCAACTGCTTTGCAATGTATGTATTAGTCTCATAGAATTAAACCATTCTTGCATTGAGCAGCTTGAAATCACTGTTTTTGTGGAATCTGAGGAACGATATTTGGGAACGATCCTTAGAACATGGAGAAAGAAATATCCTCAGGTAAAATCCAGAAGGAATCTTTCTGTGAAACTGCTTTGTGTCGTCTTAATTCCTGTCATTCAGTTAAGCCTCTCATTTCATTGAGCAGTTTTCTAACCCTGTGTATGTTTAGCGTGTGATGGGGTATTCGGGAGCACTTTGAGGTTTACAGTGAAAAAGGAAATATGTTCAGACCGAAACTGGAGAGAAGATTTCCGAGGAACTGCTTTGTGACGTGTGCATTCCACTCACAGAGTTATACCTCTTTTCTTATACAGCGTCGGGGAAACCCTTTTGGAGAAACAAGTACCAAGGGATGTTTGGGAGCATTTTGATGCCATTGGTGAAAAGGGAAATAGCTTGAAACAAAAACTGGAAAGAAGCTGTCTAGGAAACTACTCTGTGATATGTGAAATCGTCCCACATAGATAAAGCTTTCTTTACACTATGCAGCATCAAAACTGTCATGGACGGATCCATGAAGGGACCTTCAGGAGCACATTCCAGACTATGGTGAAAAAGGAAATATCTTCAGATAAATACTGGAAAGAAGCTTTCTAAGTATCTGCTTTTTGCCGTATTTATTCATCTCACATAGATGAAGCTTTCCTTATATTACACAGCTTGAAAACTCCCTCATGGATGTATCTGCGAAGGGATATTTGGGTACACATTCGGGCTTATGGTGAAATAGCAAATATAGTCAGATCCAAACTGGAAAGAAGCTTTCTGAGAAATTCCTTGGTGATGTGTGCATTCCAGTCAGGGAGTTATAACTTTCTGCTCATAAGACACAGTTTGAGCACGGTTATTGTAAAACCAAAAGAGTGATATTTGGAGCATATTGAAGACTATGACAACAAGTGAAATGTTGTCCAATAAAAAACAGAAAGAGGGACTTAAAGAAACTGCTCTCTGACATCTACATTGTTTTCACAGGATTAAAGCTTACTCTACATTTCCCAGTTTGAAAGTCGGCCTTTGAGAGTTCTGCGAAGAGATAGTAAGTGGTGACATGAGACCTGTGTGAGGCAAGGAAATGACTTCCATCGATAAATGGAGGGAAGATTTCTGCACAACTATTTTGTGATGTTTGTATTCATCTAATAGAGTTAAATCATTCTTTGGATTGAGCAGTTTGAAATCACTGTTTCTGTGGAAACTGAGAAAGGATATTTGGAAATGCTCTTTAGAATATCCTGAAAAAGAAATAACCTCAGAGAGAACCCTGAAGGAAGCTTTCTGTGAAACTGCACTATGTCACGTGAATTCCACTCACACAGTTAAGCTTCTCTTTTCATTGAGCTGTATCATAACACTGTTTGTGTTTAGTCTGTAAAGGGATATTCTGGAAGGCTTTAAGGCTTACAGTGAGAAAGTAAACGTCAGCAGATAGAAACTGGAGAGAAGCTTTCTGAGGAGCTGCTTTGTGACGTGTGCATTCCACTCACAGAAATATAACTTTCTTCTCCTAGAGGATTCCAGAATCCCTTTTGGAGACAAAACTACAAAACAGACATTCGGGAGTATATGGAAGGCTATGGTGAAAAAGGAAACATCCTCCGGCAGAAACTGGAAAGAAGATTTCTGTGAAACTCGTTTGTCTTAGATACATTTACTCATCTCGCATAACTAGAACCTTAATTACATTACGCAGTTTGGAAACTCCGTCATGCACAGATCTGCGAAGGGACGTTCAGGAGCACATTCTGGCCAATGCTGAAAGAGGAGATATCTTCACATAAAAACTGGATAGAAGCTTTCTGAAAAACTACTTTCTGATATATGATTCCACTCAGGGAGTTATACCTCTTTTATTGCAAAGCAGTGTTTGAACACTATTCCTGTGAAACAGAAAAATTGATATTTCGGAACGCATTGAGGACTATGGTGAATAATGAAATATACTGAAATAAAATCGAGGAGGAAGCGTTCCAAGATTCTATTCTCTGATATATGCATTCACTTCACAGAGTTAATGCTTACTCTATGTTGCCCAGTCTCATAACTCTGTTTTGAAGAATCTGCGAAAGGATATTTAGTGACGCCTGGAGGCTTGTGGTGAGCGAAGAAACATCCTCAAATGATACCTGCAGAGAAATGACATGAGCAACTGTTTGTGATGTGTGTATTCCTCTTATAGAGTTAAAGCATTCTTTGGATTGAGCAGCTTGAAATCACTGTTTTTGTGGCATCTGAGGAAGGACATTTGGGACCGATCCTCAGAATATGGAGAAAGAACTATCCTCAGGTAAAATCCAGAAGAAAGCTGTCAGTGAAACAGCTCTGTGTCGTCTTAATTCCTATCACTCAGATAAGCATCTTTTTTCATTGAGCAGTTTTCTAGCCTTGTGTATGTTTAGCGTGTGATGGGATATTCAGGAGCCCTTTGAGGCTAACAGTGAAAAAGGAAATATGATCAGACCGAAACTGGACAGAAGCATTCCCAGGAACTGCTTTGTGCTGTGTGCATTCCAGTCACCGTGTTATACAACTCTTCTCATATAGCGTCGGGGAAACCCTTTTGGAGAAACAGCTACCAAGTGATATTCGGGAGGATGTTGATGCCGATGGTGAAAAGGGAAGTAGCGTCCGGCAAAAAGATAAAAGAAGCTTTCTAGGAAACTACTCCGTGATATGTGTAATCAATTCACATAGATAAAGCATTCTTTTCATTACGCAGCTTGGAAACTGTCATGGACATATCCACGAAGAGACCTTCGGGAGCACATCGAGGACTATGGTGAAAAAGGAAATATCGTCAGATAAAAACTGGAAAGAATCTTTCTGTGAATCTGCTTTTTGCTATGTTGATTCATCTCACATACATTTCGCATACATGTAAAGCCCTCTTTACATTTCGCACCTTGGAAACTCCCTCGTGGATGGATCCTCGAACGGATATTTGGGATCACATTTTGGCCTATGGTGAAAGAGGAAATACAGTCACAGAAAAACTGGAGGGAAGCTTTCTGAGAAACTGCTTGGTGATGTGTGCATTCCACTCAGGGAGTTATAACTTTCTTCTCATGAGGCACAGTTTGAACATTGTTCCTGTAAAACCAAAAGAGAGATATTTGGAGCACATTGAATTCTGTGGTTAAAAAGTGAAATGTCTTCGAATTAAAAACAGAAAGAAGCACTTGAAGAAACTGCTCTCCGACATGTGCATTGTTTTTACAGGGTTATAGCTTACTCTACACTTCCTAGTTCGAAAGTCGGTTTTTGAGGGTTCTGCGAAGGGATAGTAAGTGGCGACCGGAGGCCTGTGTGAGGCAACGAAAAGTCTTCCATCGAAAATCGGATAGAAGCATTCTGCGCAAATCCTTTGTGATGTTTGTATTCATCTCATAGAGTTAAATCATTCTCTGTTTTGAGTAGTTTGAAATCATTGTTTCTGTGGAATCTGAGAAAGGACATTTGGGAACGCTCTTTAGAATGTCCTGAAAAATAAATAACCTCAGAGAGAAACCAGAAGCGAGCTTTCTGTGAAACTGCTCTGTGTCACGTGAATTCCGCTCAGACAGTTAAGCTTCTCTTTTCATTGAGCTATATCATAACACTGTTTTTGTTTAGTCTGCATAGGGATATTCAGGAGTGCTTTGAGGCTTACAGTGGGATAGGAAACGTCTTCAGAGAGAAACTGGAGAGAACCCTTCTGAGGAACTACTTTGTGACGTATGTGTTACACTCACAGAAATATACCTTTCTTCTCCTAGAGGATTCCGGAATCCCTTTTGGAGAAAAAGCTACCATGTGATATTTGGTAGCATGCTGATGCCAATGGTGAAAAGGGCAATAACCTCAGACAAACACTGGAAAGAAGCTTTGTAGGAAACTACTCTGTGATATGTGTAATCATCTCATGTAGATAAAGCTATCATTACATTACGCAGCTTGGAAACTGTCATGGACGGATCCATGAAGAAACCTTCGAGAGCACATTTTGGACTATGGTCATAAAGGAAATATCTTCAGATAAAAACTGGAAAGAAGCTTTCTGTGAATATGCTTTTTGTTATGTGTATTCATATCACATAGGTGAAGCTTTCTTAACATTTTGCATCTTGGAATCTCCCTCGTGGATGGATCCATGAAGGGATATTCGGGATCATATTCCAGCCTATGGTGAAATCGCAAATATAGTCAGATAAAAACTGGAGAGAAGCTTTCTGAGAAACTGCCCAGTGATGTGTGCATTGCACTCAGGGAGTTATAACTTTCTTCTCATAAGGCACAGTTTGAACACTGTTCCAGTGAAACCAAAGGAGTGATATTAGGAGCACTTTGAAGACTATGGCAAAAAGTGAAACAGCGTGCAATAAAAAACAGAAAGAAGCACTCGAAGATACTGCTCTCAAATGTCCATGCTTTTCACAGGGTTAAAGCTTAGTCTACATTTCCCAGTTTGAAGGGCGGTCTTTGAGGGTTCTGCGAAGGGATAGTAAGTGGCAACCAGAATTCTGTGTCGAGCAAGGAAATGTCCTCCATTGAAAATTGGAGAGAAGCTTTCTGCGCAAATCTTTTGTGATGTTTGTTTTCAACTCATATAGTTAAATGACTCTTTAAAAGGAGCAGTGTGAAATCACTGTTTCTATATATTCTGAGAAAGGACATTTGGAAACGCTCTTTAGAATATCCTGAAAAAGAAAAATCCTCAGAGAGAAACCCGAAGGAATCTTTCTGTCAAACTGCTGTGTGTCACGTGAATTCCACTCGCACAGTTAAGCTTCTCTTTTCATTGAGCTGCATCATAACACTGTTTTTGTTTAGTCTGTGAAGGGACATTCTGGAGGGCTTTTAGGCTTACGGCGAGAAAATAAAATCTTCAGATAGAAACCGGATAGAAGCTTTCTGAGGAGCTGCTTTGTGACATGTGCATTCCACTCAGAAAAATATACCTTTCTTCTCCTAGAGGATTCCGGAATCCTTTTTAGAGAAAAAGCTACCAAGAGATATTCGAGAGTATAGCAATGACAATCGTAAAAAAGGAAATATCCTCAGACAAAAACTGGAATGAAGATTTTTGTGAAACTGCTTTGTGTTAGATATATTTATTCGTCTTGCATAGTTAAAACTTTAATTATGTTACACAGTTTGGAAACTCCGTCATGCACAGATCTGAATAGGGACGTTTGGGAGCACATTCAGGCCTACGGTGAAAGAGGAATATCTTCAGATAAAAACTGGATAGAAGCTTTCTTACAATCTACTTTGTGATGTATGCATTCCACTCAGGGAGTTATACCTCTTTTCTCACAATGCAGTGTTGGGACACTGTTCCTGTGAAACCAAAAAAGTGATGTTTTGGAACGCATTGAAGACTATAGCAAGTAGTGAAATGTACTGAAGTAAAATCGAGGAAGAAGTGTTCCAAGAATCTGATCTCTCATATATGCATTCATTGCACAGAGTTAATTTCTACTCTGTGTTGCCCAGGTTCAAAAATCTGTCTTTGAAGAATCTGTGAAGGGATACTTATTGAGGCCCAGAGGTTTGTGGTTAGCAAGAAAGCCTCTTCTGATGAAACTAGCAGAGAAACATTCTGAGCAACTGCTTTGCGATGTGTGTATTCGTCTCATAGATTTACACCCTTCTTTGGATTGAGCAGCTTGAAATCACTGTTTCTGTGGAATCTGAGGAAGGACATTTGGGAATGATCCTTAGAATATGGAGAAAGAAATATCCTCAGGAAAAATTCAGTAGGAAGCTTTCCGTGAAACGGCTCTGTGTCGTCTTAATTCTTCTCTCTCAGTTAAGCCTCTCATTTCATTGAGCAGTTTTCTAGCCCTGTGTATGTTTAGCGTGTGATGGGATATTCAGGAGCACTTTGAGGCTTACAGTGAAAAAAGAAATATGATCAAGCCGAAACTGGAGAGAAGCTTTCCAAGGAATTGCTTTGTGATATGTGCATTCCAGTCACAGTTCTATACCTCTCTTCTCATATAGAGTCAGGGAAACCCATTTGGAGAAACAGGTACCAAGTGAATTCTGAAGCATGTTGATGCCAATGGTGAAAAGCGAAATAGCCTCAGAAAAAAACTGGAAAGAAGCTTTCTAGGAAACTACTCTCTCATATGTGTAATTATCTCACATAGATAAAGCTTTCCTTACATTACACAGCTTAGAAACTGTCATAGACGGATCCACGGAGTGACCTTCAGGAGTACATTCTGGACTGTGGTGAAAAAGGAAATATCTTCAGATAAAAACTGGAGAGAAGCTTTCTGTGAATCTGATTTTTGCTGTTTATTCATCTCATAGAGATGAAGCTTTCTTTACATTATGCAGCCTGGAAAGTCCCTCATGGGCCAATTCGCAAAGGGATATTTGGGATCACATTGAGGCCTATGGTGAAATAGCAAATAGAGTCAGATAAAAAGCGGAGAGAAGATTTCTGAGAAACTGCTTTGTGAAATGTGCATTCCACTCACACTCTTATAACTCTGTTCTCACACAGCATCGGGCAAATCGTTTTGGAGCAACAGGTACCAAGTGATATTCGGGAGCATGCTGATGCCGAAGGTGAAAGGGAAATAGACTCAGAAAAAACTGGAAAGAAGCTTTCTAGGAAACTACTCAGTGATATGTGTAATCATCTCAGTTAGATAAAGCTTTCTTTATATTATGCAACTTGGAAACTGTCATGGGTTGATCCATGAAGGGACCTTCGAGAGCACTTCCAGGACTATGGTGAAGAAGGAAATGCCTTCAGATAAAAAGTGAAAAGAAGCTTTCTGTGAATCTGCTTCTTGCTATGTTTATTCATCTCACAGAGACGAACCTTTTTTTACATTACGCAGCTTGAAAACTCCCTCATGGATGTATCCGTGAAGGGATATTTGGGATCACATTCGGGCCTATGGTGAAAGAGGAAATATAGTCAGATAAAAATTGGAGAGAAGCTTTCTGAGAAACTGCTTGGTAATGTGGGCATTCCACTCATCGAGTTATAATTTTCTTCTCATAAGGCACAGTTTGAACACTGTTCCTGTAAAACCAAAAGAGTGATATTCAGAGCACATTGAAGTCTATGGTAAAAAGTGAAATGTCATCCAATAAAAAATAGAAAGAAGCACTCAAAGAAACTGCTCTCTGACATGTCCATTCTTTTCACAGGTTAATGCTTACTCTACATTTGCCAGTTTCAAACTCGGTCTTTAGTGTTCTGGGAATGGATAGTAAGTGGCAACCGGAGGCCTGTGTGAGGCAAGGAAATATCTTACATCAAAAATCAGAAAGAAGCATTCTGTGCACCACTTTTGCGATGTTTGAATTCATCTCATAGAGTTAAATCATTCATTGGATTGAGCAGTTTGAAGTCACTGTTTCTGTGGAATCTGAGAAAGGATATTTGGAAACACTCTTTAGAATATCCTGAAAAAGAAATAACCTCAGAGAAAAACCAGAAGGAAGCTTTCTGTGAAACTGCTCTGTGTCACATGAATTCCACTCACACAGTTAATCTTCTCTTTTCATTGAGTTGTATCATGACATTGTTTTGGTTTAGTCTGCAAAGGGATACTCTGGAGCACTTTTAGGCTTATAGTGACAAAGGAAACGTCTTCAGATAAAATCTGGAGAGAAGCCTTCTGAGGAGCTACTGTGTGGCGTGTGCATTCCACTCATAGAAATATCCCTTTCTTCTCCTAGAGGATTCCGGAATCCCTTTTGGAGAAAGAGCTACCAAGAGATATTTGGGAGTGTAGCAACGACTATGGTGAAAAAGGAAATATCCTCAGACAAAAACAGGAACGAAGATTTCTGTGAAACTGCTTTGTGTTAGATATATTTATTCATCTTGCATAGTTAAAACTTTAATTACATTACGCAGTTTGGAAACTCCGTCATGCACAGATCTGCGAAGGGACGTTCAGGAGCACATTCAGGCCTGCAGTGAAAGAGGAGATATCTTCAGATAAAAACTGGATAGAGGTTTCCTGAGAAAATACTTCGTGATGTATGCATTCCACTCAGGGAGTTATACCTCTTTTCTCACAAGGCAGTGTTTGAACATTGTTCCTGTGAAACCGAAAAAGTGATATTTTGGAACGCATTGAAGACTATGGCGAATAGTGAAATATACTGTAATAAAATCGAGGAAGAAGCGTTCCAAGAATCTGCTCTCTGATAGGTGTATTCACATCACAGAGCTAATGCTTACTCTATGTTGCCCAGTTTTGAAACTCTGTCTTTGAAAAATCTGTGAAGGGATATTTAGTGATGCCCGGAGGCTTGTGGTGAGTGAGGAAACGTCTTCCGCGGAAACCTGCAGAGAAATGTTCTGAGCAACTGATTTGCGATGTGTGTATTCGTCTCCTAGAGTTAAACCATTCTTTGGATTGAGCAGCTTGCAATCACTGTTTTTGTGGAGTCTGAGGAAGGACACATGGGAATGATCCTTAAAATATGAGGAAAGAAATATTCACAGGTAAAATCCACATGGAAGCTTTCTGTGAATCTGCTCTGTGTCGTCTTAATTACTCTTGATCAGGTAAGCCTCTCTTTTCATTGAGAAGTCTTCTGGCCCTGTGTATGCTTAGTGTGTGATGGGATACTCCGGAGCACTTTGAGACTTACGTTGAAAAATGAAATATGCTCAGACCAAACCTGGAGAGAAGGTTTCCGAGGAAATGCGTTTTGACATGTGCAGTCCAGTCACAGTGTTATACCTCTCTTCTCATACAATGTCAGGGAAACCCTTTTGGAGAAAGTGGTTCCGGGTGATATTCTGGAGCATGTTGTTGCCGATGGAGAAATGGGAAATAGCCTCAGATAAAAACTGGAAAGAAGCTTTCTAGGAAACTACTCTGTGAAATGTGTAATCATCTCACATAGATAAAGGTTTCTTTACATTACGCAGCTTAGGAACTGTCGTGGACGTATCCACGAAGGGACCTTCAGTAGCAGATTCAGGACTATGGTGGAAACGCACATATCTTCAGTTAAAATCTGGAAAGAAGCTTTCCGTGAATCTGCTTTTTGCTATGTTCATTCATCACATATAGATGAAGCTTTCTTTACATTACACAGCTCGGAAACTCCCTTGAGGATGGATCCACGAAGGGTTATTTGGGATCACATTTGGGCCTATGGTGAAATAGGAAAATAGTCAGATAAAAACTGGAGAGAACCTTTCCGAGAAACTGCTTGCTAATGTGTGCATTCCTCTCAGGGAGTTTTAACTTTCTTCTCATAAGGCACAGTTTGAACACTGTTCCTGTGTAACCAAAAGAGTGATATTCGGAGCACATTAAAGACTATGGCAAAAAGTGAAATGTCGTCCAATAAAAAACTGAAAGAAGCACTCGAAAAAACTGTTCTTTAGCATGTCCATTCTTTTCACAGGATTGAACTTACTCTAAATTTCCCAGCTTGAACGTCATTCTTTGAGGGTTCTGCAAAGGGTTATTAATTGGCCGCCGCAGGTCTGTGTCGAGCAAGGAAATGTTCTCCATTGGAAATCGGAGAGAATCTTTCTGCGCAACTCTTTTGTGATGCTGGTTTTCATCTCATAGATTTATATCATTGTTTGTATTGAACAGATGGAAATCACTGTTTCTGGGGAATCTGACAAAGGACATTGGGAAACGCTCTTTAGAATATCCTGAAAACTAAATAACCAAAGAGAGATACTAGAAGGAAGCTTTCTGTGAAACTGCTCTGTGTCACGTGAATTCCGCTCACACAGTTAAGCTTCTCTTGTCATTGAGCAGTATCATACCACTGTTTTGGTTTGTCTGCGAAGGGATATTCAGGACTGCTTTGAGGTTTATGGTGAGAAAGGAAACGTCTGTAGATAGAAACTGGAGAAAAGCTTTCTGAGGAGCTGCTTTGAGACGGGTGCTTTCCACTCACAGAGATACACCTTTTCTTCTCCTAGAGTATTCCAGAATCCCTTTTGAACAAAAAGCTACAAAAGACATTCGGGAGTACAGGGACGGTTATGGTTAAAAAGGAAATATCCTTAGAGAAAAACTGAGAGGAAGATTTCTGTGAATCTGCTTTATTCATCTCCCATAGTTAAAACTTTTCTTATATTATGCAGTTTGGAAACTCCGTCATGCGCGGATCCTCAAAGGGACATTGGGAAGTACATTCAGGCCTATGATCAAAGAGGAGATATCTTCAGATAAAAGCTGGTTAGAAGCTTTCTGAGAAACAACATTGTGATGTATGCATTCTATTCAGGGAATTATACCTCTTTTCTCACAAGGCAGTGTTTGAACACTGTTCCTGTGAAACCGAAAAAGTGATATTTTGCACGCATTGAGGACTATGGCAAATAGTGAAATATACAGAAATAAAATCGAGGAAGAAGCGTTCCAGGAATCTGCTCTCTGATATGTGCATTCACTTCACAGAGTTAATGCTTACTCTATGTTGCCCAGTTTCGTAACTCTGCCCTTGAAGAATGTGTGAAGGGATACTTAGTGACACCTGGAGACTTGTGGTGAGTGAGCAAACGTCTTCCGATGAAACCTGCAGAGAAACGTTCTGAGCAACTGCTTTGCGATGTGTGTATTCGTCTCCTAGTGTTAAACCATTCTTTGGATTGAGCAGCTTGAAATCACTGTTTTTGTGGCATCTGAGGAAGGACATTTGGGAATGAGATCAATAAACATAGCAAAAAGTGGATTCACAAAAGGCTTCTTTCCAGTTTTTATCTGAAGATATTTCCTTTTTCACCACAGTTTAGAATGTACTCCCAAAGGTCCCTTCGTGGATCCGTCCATGAATGTTTCCAAGGTCCATAATATAAAGAAAGCTTTATCTATGTGAGATGATTACACATATCACAGAGTAGTTTCCTACAAAGCTTCTTTGCAGTTTTTTTCTGAGGCTATTTCCTTTTCACCATCGGCATCAACATGCTCCCAAATATCACTTGTTATCTGTTTCTCCAAAAGGGCTTCCCTGACACTGTATGAGAAGAGAGGTATAACACTGTGACTGGAATGCACATGTCACGAAGCAGTTCCCAGGAAAACTTCTCTCCAACTTCGGTCTAAACATATTTCCTTTTTTACCATAAGCCTCAAAGTGCTCCCGAATATCCCATTACACGCTAGACATACAAGGGGTTAGAAAACTGATCAATGAAAAGAGAGGCTTAACTGAGGGAGAGTAATTAAGACGACACAGAGCAGTTTCACAGAAAGCTTCCTTCTGGATATTGGCTGAGGATATTTCTTTCTCCATATTCTAAGGATCGTTCCCAAATGACCTTCCTCAGATTTCACAAAAACAGTGATTTCAAGCTGCTCAATCCAATGAGTCGTATAACTTTATGAGATGAATATACACATCGCAAAGCAGTTGCTCAGAAAGTTTCTCTACAGGATTCATCGGAAGACGTTTCCTTATTGACCACAAGCCTCCGGGCATCACTAAATATCCCTTCACAGATACTTCAAAGACAGAGTTTCGAAACTGGGCAACATAGAGTGAGTATTAACTCTGTGAAGTGAATGTACATATCGGAGAGCAGATTCTTGGAACGCTTCTTCCTCCATTTTATTTCAGTATATTTCACTATTCGCCATAGTACTCAACGTGCACCAAAATATCACTTTTTCGGTTCCAAAGGAACACTTTTCTAACACTGCCTTGTGAGAAAAGAGGTATAAATCCCTGAGTGTAATGCATACACTAAAAGGAGTTTCTCAGAAAGCTTCTCTCCAGTTTTTATCTGAAGATATCTCCTTTTTCACCTTAGGCCTGAATGTGCCCACGAATGTCCCTTCATGGGTCCGTTCATGATGGAGTTTCCAAACTGCATAATATAAGAAAAGTTTTAACTATGCAAGATGAATAAGTGTATCTAACACATAGCAGTTTCACAGAAATCTTCTTTCCATTTTTTGTCTGAAGATGTTTCCTTTTTCACCATATCCATCCCTATACTCTCGAATGTCTCTTGGTAGCTTTTTCTCCAAAAGGAATTCCGGAATCCTCTATGATTAGAAGGGTATATTTCTGTGAGTGGAATGCACATGTCTCAAGGCAGCTCCACAGAAAGCTGCTCTCCAGTTTCTGTCTAAAGTTGTTTCCTTTCTCATCGTAAGCCTCGAAATGCTCCAGAATATCCTTTTGAGGACTAAACAAAAACCGTGTTATGTTACTGATCAATGAAAAGAGATGCTGAACTGTGTGAGCGGAATTCCCGTGACACAGACAAGTTTCACAGAAAGCTTCCTTCTGGATTCTCTTTGAGATTATTTCTTTTTTAGGGTATTCTAAAGAAGGTTACCAAATATTCTTTCTCAGATTCCACAGAAGCAGTGATTTCAAACTGCTCAATCCAAGGAGTGATTTAACCCTCTTAGATGAATGCAAACTTCACAAAAGAGTTGACCAGAAAGCTTCTCTCCAATTGTCGATGGAAGATATTTCCTTGCCTCACACAAGCCTCTGCTCACCATTTACTATCCCTTCGCAGAACCCTCAAAGACCGACTTTCAAACTGGGAAATGTAGAGTCAGCTTTAACCCTGTGAAAAGAATGGACATGTCAGAGAGCAGTTTCTTCTAGTGCTTCTTTCTGTTTTTTTATTGGACGACAATTCACTTTTGCCATACTCTTCAATGTGCTCCGAATATCACTCTTTTGGCTTTACAGGAACAGTGTTCAAACTGTGCCTTATTGGAAGACAGTTATAACGCCCTGAGTGGAATGCACACGTCACAAAGCAGTTCCTCTGAAAGCTTCTCTCCAGTATCGGTCTGAACAGATTTCTTATTTCACCGTTAGCCTCAAAGTGCTCCCGAATGTCCCATCACACGCTAAACATACACAGGGCTAGAAAACTGCTCAATGAAAAGACAGGCTTATCTGAGTGAGAGGAATTAAGACGACACTGAGCAGTTTCACAGAAACTTTCCCTCTGGATTTTACCTGAGGATATTTCTTTCTCCATATCCTAAGGATCATTCCCAAATGTCCTTCCTCAGATTCCACAAAAACGGTGATTTCAAGCTGCTCAATACGAAGAATGGTTTAACCATAGGAGACGAACACACACATTGTAAAGCATTTGCTCAGAACGTTTCTCTGCAGGTTTCATTGGAAGACATTTTCTCGCTCACCAGAAGCCTCCCAGCGTCACTAAATATCCCTTCACAGATTCTTCAAAGACAGAGTTTCGAAACTGGGCAACATAGAGTAATCATTAACTCTGTGAAGTGAATGCACATATCAGAGAGCAGATTCTTCGAACGCTTCTTCCTCCATTTTATTTCTGTATATTTCACTATTCACCATAGTCCTCAAAGCATTCCAAAATAACACTTTTTCAGGTTCACAGGAACAATGTTCAAACACTGCCTTGTGAGAAAAGACATAAAAGTCCCCTAGTGGAATGCATACATCACAAAGTAGTTTCTCAGAATTCTTCTATACAGTTTTCATCTGAAGATATCTCCTCCTTCACCATAGGTCTGAACTTCTCCCAAATGTCCCTTCATGGATCTGTGCATGATGGAGTTTCCAAACTGCATAATATAATTAAAGTTTTAACTATGGGAGATGAATAAATATATGTTACACAAAGCAGTTTCACAGAAATGTTCTTTCCAATTTTTTTTTTTTTGTTATACTTTAAGTTCTAGGGTACATGTGCATAACGTGCAGGTTTGTTACATATGTATACATGTGCCATGTTGGTGTGCTGCACCCATTTTTTTGTCTGAGGTTATTTCATTTTTCACCGTGGTAGTCCCTATTCTCCCAAATATCTCTTAGTACCTTTTTCTCCAAAAGGGCTTCCAGAATGCTCCAGGACAAGAAAGGTATATTTATGTGAGTGGAATGCACACGTCACAAAACAGCTCCTCAGAAAGCTTCCCTCCAGTTTCTATCTGAAGACGTTTCCTTTCTCACCATAAGCCCCAAAGTCCTCCAGAGTATCCCTTTGCAGACCAAAGAAAAACAGTGTTATGATACAGCTCAATGAAAAGAGAAGCCTAACTATGTGAGCGGAATTCACGTGACACAGAGCAGTTTCACAGAAAGGTTCCTTCTGGTTTGTCTCTGAGGTTATTACTTTTTCATGATATTCTAAAGAGCGTTTCCAAATGTCCTTTCTCAAATGCCACAGATTTAGTGATTTCAAGCTACTCAATCCAAAAAATGATTTAACGTTTGAGATGAATACAAACATCACAAAAAAGGTGGGCAGAAAGCGTCTCTCCGATTTTCGATGGAAGACATTTCCTTGCCTCACACAGGCCTCCAGTAGCCACTTATGATCCCTTTGTAGAACCCTCAAAGATCGACTTTCAAACTGGGAAATGTAGAGTAAGCCTTGATCCTGTGAAAAGAATGGACATGACAGAGAGCAGTTTCTTCATGTGCTTCTTTCTTTTTTTTTATTGGACGACATTTCACTTCTTGCCATAGTCTTCAAAGTGCTCGGAATATCACTCTTTCGGTTTTACAGGAACAGTGTTCAAACTGTGCCTTATGAGAAGACAGTTATAACTCCCGGAGTGGAATGCACCCATCACCAAGCAGTTTCTCAGAAAGCTTCTCTCCAGTTTTTATCTCACTATATTTCCTATTTCACCACAGGCCCGAATATGATACCAAATATCCCTTCGAGGATCCATCCACGAGGGAGTTTCCAATCTGTGTAATGTAAGGTAAGCTTCATCTACGTGAGATGAATGAACATAGCAAAAAGCAGATTCACAGAGAGCTTCTTTCCAGATTATATCTGAACATATTTCCTTTTTCACCATAGTCCAGAATATGCTATTGAAGGTTCCTTCGTGGATCCGTCCATGACAGTTTCCACTTTGCGTAATGTAAAGAAAGCTTTATCTATTTGAGATGATTACTCATATCAAAGAGTAGTTTCCTAAAAAGCTTTCCTTTTTTTTGTCTGAGGCTGTTTCCCTTTTCAACATTGGCATCAACATGCTCCAGAATATCACTTGGTACATGTTACTCCAAAAGGGTTTCCCTGATGCTGAATGAGAAGAGACGTATAACACTGTGACTGGAATGCACCCGTCACAAAGCAGTTCCTTGTAAAGCTTCTCTCCAGTTTCGTTAACATATTTCCTTTTTCACCGTTAGTGTCAAAGTGCTCCAGAATATCCTATCACACCCTAAACATACACAGGGCTAGAAAACTGCTCAATGAAAAGAGTGGCTTATCTGAGTGAGAGGAATTAAGATGAGACAGAACAGTTTCACAGGAAGCTTCCTTCCGGATTTTACCTGAGGATTTTTCTCTCTCCTTATTCTAAGGATCGTTCCCAAATGTCCTTCCTCAGATTCCATGAAAACAGTGATTTCAAGCTGCTCAATCCAAAGAATGGTTTACCTCTATGAGACGAATACACAGAAAGAATACAGTTTCTTTTTTCTAAGAAACTACTCTGTGATATTTGTAATCATCTCACATAGATAAAGCTTTCTTTACATTACGCAGCTTGGAAACTCTCATGGACGGATCCACGAAGGGTCCTTTGGGAGCACATTCTGGACTATGGTGAAGAAGGAAATATCTTCAGATCAAAACTGGAAAGAAGCTTTTTGTGAATCTGCTTTTTCCTATGTTTATTCATCTCATATAGATGAAGATTCCTTTACATTACGCAGCTTGGAAACTCCCTCATGAATGTATCCGTGAGGTGATATTTGGGATCACAGTCAGGCCTATGTTGAAAGAGGAAATATAGTCAGATAAAAACTGGAGAGAAGCTTTCTGAGAAACTGCTTGGTGATGTGTGGATTCCACTCAGGGAGTTGTAAATTTCTCCTCATAAGGAAGAGCTAGTACACTGTTCCTGTAAAACCAAAAGAGTGATATTCGCAGCACATTGAATACTACGGCAAAACGTGAAATGTCGTCCAAAAAAAAAAGAAAGGAGAAATGGAGAAAAAGGCTCTCTGACATATCCATTCTCTTCACAGGTTTGAAGGTTACTCTACATTTGCCAGTTTGAAAGTCAGTCTTTGACGGTTCTGCGAAGGGATAGTAAGTGGGGAACGGAGACCTACGTGAGGCAAAGAAATGTCTTCCATCAAAAATTGGAGACTAGCTTTCTGTGCAACTCTTTTCTTATGTTTGAATTCATCTCATAGAGTTAAATCTTTCTTTGGATTGAGCTGTTTGAAATCACTGTTTCTGTGGAATCTGCGAAAGGACATTTGGAAATGCTCTTTAGAATTTCCTGAAAAAGAAATAACCTCAGAGAGAAACCAGAAGAAAGCTTTCTGTGAAACTGCTCTGTGTCAAGAGAATTCTGCTCACACAGTTAAGCTTCTCTTTTCATTCAGCTGTATCATAACACTGTCTTTGTTTAGACAGTGAAGGGATATTCTGGAGGGCTTTGAGGCTTTTAGTGAGAAAGGAAACGTCTTCAATAAAAACTGGAGAGACACTTTCTGAGGATCTTCTTTGTATGTGTGCATTCCACTCACAGAAATATACCCTTCTTCTCCCAGAGGATTCCGGAATCCATTTTGGAGAAAAAGCTACCAAGAGATATTCGGGAGAATAGCGACGACAATGGTGAAAAAGGAAATATCCTCAGACAAAAACTGGAAAGAAGATTTCTGTGAAACTGCTTTGTGTTAGATATATTAATTCGTATTGCATAGTTAAAACTTTAATTATATTATGCAGTTTGGAATCTCCATCATGCAGAGAAACGTGAAGGTACATTTGGGAGCACATTCAGGCCTACAGTGAAGGATGAGTTATCCTCAGATAAAAACTGGATAGAAGCTTTCTGAGAAACTACTTTGTGATGTATGCATTCCACTAAGGGAGTCATACCTCTTTTCTCACAAGGCAGTGCTTGCACACTGTTCCTGTGAAACTGAAAAAGTGATATTTCGGAACACATTGAGGACTATGGCGAATAGTGAAATATACTGAAATAAAATCGAGGAAGCAGCATTCCAATAATCTGTACTCTGAGATGTGCATTCACTTCACAGACTTAATGCTTACTCTATATTGCCCAGTTACGAGACTCTGTCTTTGAGAATCTGTGAAGGGATATTTAGGACACCCAGAGGCTTGTGGTGAGCGAGGAAATGTTTTCCGATGAAACCTGCAGAGAAACGTTCTGAGCACCTGCTTTGCGATGTATGTATTCGTCTCATAGAGGTAAACCATTCTTTGGTTTAAGCAGCTTGAAATCACTGTTTTTGTGGAATCTGAGGAAGGACATTTGGGAGCACTCCTTAGAATATGGAGATCCTCAGGAAAAATCCAGTAGAAAACTTCATGTGAAACTGTGAAACTGCTCTGTGTTGTCTTAATTCCTCTAGCTCATTTAAGCCTCTCATTTCATTGAGCAGTTTTCTACCCCTCTGTATATTTAGCGTGTGATGGGATATTCGGGAGCACTTGGAGGCTTACAGTGAAAAAGGAATTATGTTCAGACCGAAACTGGAGAGAAGCTTTGCGAGGAACTGTTTTGTGATGTGTGCATTCCAGTCACACTGTTATACCTCTCTTCTCATACAGCGTCGGGGAAACCCTTTTGGAGAAACACATACCAGGTGACATTGGAGAGCATGTTGATGCCGATGGTGGAGAGGGAAATAGCCTCAGACAAAAACTGGAAAGAAGCTTTCTAGGAAACTACTCTGTGACATGTGTAATCATCTCACATAGATAAATCTTTCTTTACATTATGCAGCTTGGAAACTGTCACGGACGGATCCACGAAGGGACCATCGGGAGCACATTCCGGACTATGGTGAGAAAGGAAATATCTTCAGATAAAAACTTGAAAGAAGCTTTCTGAGAATCTCCTTTTTGCTATGCTTATTCATCTCACAAAGATGAAGCTTTCTTTACATTACACAGCTTGGAAACTCCCTCCTGGATGGATCTGAGAAGGGATGTTTGAGGTCATGTTCGAGCCTATGCTGAAATAGCAAATATAGTCAGATAAAAACTGGAGAGTAGTTTTCTGAGAAACAGCTTGGTGATGTGAGCATTCCACTCAGGGAGTTCTAACTTTCTTCTCATAAAACACAGTTTGAGCACAGTTATTGCAAAACCAAAAGAGTGATATTCAGAGCAAATTGAAACTATGGCAAAAAGTGAAATGTCGTCCAATAAAAAACAGAAAGAAGCACTTGAAGAAATTGGTCTGTGACACGTCCGCTCTTTTCACAGGGTTAAAGCTTCCTGTACATTTCCCAGTTTAAAAGTCGGTCTTTGAGGGTTCTGCAAAGGGGTAGTAAGTCGCGACCAGAGGCCTGTGTGAGGCAAGGAAATGTCTTACATCGAAAATCGGAGGGAAGCTTTTTGCGCAACAATTTTGTGATGTTTGTATTCATCTCATAGAGTGAAATCATTTTTTGGATTGAGCAGTTTGAAATCACTCTTTAAGTGGAATCTGAGAAAGGACATTTGGAAATGCTCTTTAGAATATCCTGAAAAAGAAATAAACTCAGAGAGAAGTCAGAAGGAACCTTGCTGTGAAACTGCTCTGTGTCACTTGAATTCCTCTCACAAAGTTAAACTTCTGTTTTCATTGAGGTGTATCATAACACTCTTTTTGTTTAGTCTGCAAAGGGAGATTCTGGAGAGTTTTGAGGCTTACAGTGAGAAAGGAAACGTATTCAGACAGAAATTGGAGAGAACCTTTCTGAGGAGCTGCTTTGTGATGTGTGCATTCCACTCACAGAAATATACTTTTCTTCTCCTAGAGTATTCCAGAATCCCTTTTGGAGAAAAAGCTAACAAGACATATTCGGGAGTATAGCGACTGCTATGGTGAGAAAGGATATATGCTTAGACAAAAACTGGAAAGAATATTTCTGTGAAAGTGCTTTGTGATAGATATATTTATTCATCTTGCATAGTTAAAACTTTAATTATATTACACAGTTTGGAAAGTCTGTCATACTCAGATCTGCCAAGGGACATTCAGGAGCACATTCAGGCTTATGGTGAAAGAGGAGATATTTTCACATTAAAAACTGGATAGAAGCTTTCTGAGAAACTACTTTGTGATGTATGCATTCCAATCAGGGAGTTGAACCTCTTTTCGCACAAGGCAGTGTTTGAACACTGTTCCTGTGTAACCAAAAAATTGATATTTCAAAAACGCATTGAGGACTATGGCGAATAGTGAAATATACTGAAATAAAATCGAGGAAGAAGCGTTCCAAGAATCTGCTCTCTCATATGTGCGTTCAATTCACAGAGAAAGTGCTTTCTCTATGTTGTCCAGTTTCCAAAATCTGTCTTTGAAGGATCTGTGAAGGGATATTTAGTGATGACTGGAGGCCTGTTTGAGCAAGGAAACGTCTTCCGATGAAAGCTGCAGAGAAACATTCTGAGCAACTGCTTCACGATGTGTGTATTCCTCTCCTAGAGTTAAACCATTCTTCGGATTGAGGAGATTGAAATCACTGTTTTTTTGGAATCTGAGGAAGGACCTTTGGGAATGATCATTAGAATATTGGGAAAGAACTATCTTCAAGTAAAATCCGGAAGGAAACATTCTTTGAAACTGCTCTGCGTCATCTTAATTCATCTCGCTCTCTTAAGCCTATCTTTTCACTGAACACTTTTCTCACCCTGTTTATGTTTAGTGTTTGATGGGATATTCGGGAGCACTTTGAGGCTTACGGTAAAAAAGGAAATATATTCAGACAGAAACTGGAGAGCAGCTCTCCCAGGAACTGCTTTGTGACATGTGCATTCGACTCACATTGTTATACCTTTCTTCTCATACAGTGTCAGGTGAATCCTTTTGGAGAAAGAGGTACCAAGTGATATTCATGAACATGTTGATGCCAATGGTGAAAAGGGAAATAGCATCAGACAAAAAACTGGAAAGACACTTTCTGGGAAACTACTCTGTAACATGTGAAATCATCTCACATAGATAAAGCTTTCTTTACATTATGCAGCTTGGAAACTGTCATGGCCGGATCCACGAAGGGACCTTCGGGAGCACATTCTGGACTATGGTCATAAAGGAAATATCTTCAGATAAAAACTGGAAAAAAGCTTTCTGTGAACCTGCTTTTTGCTATGTGCACTCATCTCACATAGGTGAAGCTTTCTTAATATTTTGGATCTTGGAATCTCCCTCGTGGATGGATCCACGAAGGGATATTTTGGGTCACATTCGGGCCTATGGTGAAAGAGGAAATATAGTTAGATAAAAACTGGAGAGGAGCTTTCTGAGAATCCGCTTTGTGATGTGTGCATTCCACTCAGGGAGTTATAACTTTCTTCTCATAAGGCATAAGTTGAACACTGTTCCTATAAAACCAAAAGAGCGATATTCAGAGCGCATTGAAGACTATGGCAAAAAGTGAAATGTCTTCCAATAAAAAACAGAAAGAAGCACTCGAAGAAACTGCTCTTTGACAAGTCCATTCTTTTCACGGGGTTAAAGCTTACTCTACATTTCCCAGCTTGAAAGTTGGTCTTTGAGGGTTCTACGAAGGGATAGTAAGTGGCGATCGGAGGCCTGTGTGAGGCAAGGAAAAGTCTTCCATCGATCATTGGAGAGGCTTTCTGTGCAACACTTTTGTGATGCTTGTATTCATCTCATAGCGTTAATTCATTCCTTGGATTGAGCAGTTTGAAATGACTGTTTCTCTGGAATCTGAGAGAGGACATTTGGAAACGCTCTTTAGAAAATCCTGGAAAAGAAATAACCGCAGAGTGAAACCAGAAGGAAGATTTCTCCTCAACTACTCTGTGTCACGTGAATTCTGCTCACACAGTTAAGCATCTCTTTTCATTGAGCTGTATCATAACACTCTTTTTGTTTAGTCAGCGAAGGGATACACTGTAGGGCTTTGAGGCTTACTGTGAGAAAGGATACCTCTTCAGATAGAAACTGGACAGAAGCTTTCTGAGAAACTACTTTGTGATGTATGCATTCCAATCAGGGAGTTATACCTCTTTTCTCACAAGGCAGTGTTTGAACGCTGTTCCTGTGAAACTGAAAAAGTAATATTTCGAAACACATTGAGGACTGTGGCGAGTAGTGAAATATACTGATATTATATCGAGGAAAAAGCGTTCCAAGAGTCTGCTCCCTGATATGTGCATTCACATCACAGAGTTAATGCTTACTCTATGCTGCGCAGTTTCAAAACTCTGATTTTGAAGAATTTGTGAAGGGATATTTAGTGACGCCCGGAGGCTTGTGGTGAGTGAGGAAACGTCCTCCGATGAAACCTGCAGAGAATCGTTCTGATCAACTGCTTTGTGGTGTGTGTATTCGCCTCCTAGAGTTAAACCATTCTTTGGATTGAGCAGATTGAAATCATTGGTTTCGTGTAATCTGAGGAAGGACATTTGGAAACGATCCTTAGAATAAGGAGAGAGAAAAATCCTCAGGTAAAATCCAGAAGGAAGCCTGCTGTGAAACTGCTCTGTATTGTCTTAATTCCTCTCACTCAGATAGCCTCTCTTTTCATTGAGCAGTTTTCTAGCCCTGTGTATGTTTAGCGTGTGATGGGATATTCAGGAGCTCTTTGAGGCTTACGGTGAAAAAGGAAATATGTTTAGACCGAAACTGGAGAGAATCTTTCTGAGGAACGGCTTTGTGACTTGTGCATTCCACTCACAGTGTTATACCTCTCTACTCATATAGCGTTGGGGAAACCCTTTTGAGAAACAGGTACCAAGTGATGTTAAGGAGCATGTTCACGCTGATGGTGAAAAGGGAAAAGCCTCAGAGAAAAACTGGAAAGAAACTTTCTAGAAAACTACTCTGTGACATGTGTAATCATCTCACATAGATAAAGCTTTCTTTACATTAAGCAGCTTGGAAACTGTCGTGGATGGATCCACGAAGTGATCTTCGAGAGCACATTCTGGACTATGGTGAAAAAGAATATATCTTCAGATAAAAACTAGAAGGAACCTTCTGTGAATCTGCTTTTTGCTATGATTTTTCATCTCACAGAAATGAACCACTCTTTACATTACACAGCTTGGAAACTCCCTCATGGATGAATCAGTGAAAGGATATTTGGGGTCACATTCAGGCCAATGGTGA
Organism: Piliocolobus tephrosceles; assembly: GCF_002776525.5. Classification (NCBI taxonomy): domain Eukaryota; kingdom Metazoa; phylum Chordata; class Mammalia; order Primates; family Cercopithecidae; genus Piliocolobus; species Piliocolobus tephrosceles. Next base: position 71,983,569 of record NC_045437.1, read on the forward strand.
AATAGCAAATATATTCAGATAAAAACTGGAGAGAAGCGTTTTGAGAATCCGCTTTGTGATGTGTGCATTCCACTCAGGGAGTTATAACTTTCTTCTCATAAGGCACAGTTTGAAAACGGTTCCTGTAAAACCAAAAGAGTGATATTGAGAGCACATTGAAGACTAAGGCAAAAACTGAAATGTCGTGCAATAAAAAACTGAGAGAAACACTCGAAGAATCTGCTCTCTGACATGTCCAGTCTTTTCACAGGTTAAAGCTTACTCTACAATTCCCAGTTTGAAAGTCAGTCTTTCAGGTTTCTGCGAAGAGATAGTAAGTGGCGACCGGAGGCCTGTGTGAGCAAGGAAATGTTTCCATTGAAAATCGGAGGGAAGATTTCTGTGCAACTCTTTGTGATGTTTGTATTCATCTCATAGAGTTAAATCATTCTTTAGTTTGAGCAGTTTGAAATCACTGATTCTGTGGAATCTGTGAAAGGACATTTGGAAACGCTCTTTAGAATATCCTGAAAAAGAAATAACCTCAGAGAGAAACCAGAAGGAAGCTTTTGTGAAACTGCTCTGTGTCACGTGAATTCCGCTAACACAGTTAAGCTTTTCTATTCAATGAGATGTATCAACACAGTAGTCTGCAAAGGGATATTCTGGAGGGCTTTGAGGGCTATGGTGAGAAAGGAACCTTCTTCAGATAGAAACTGGAGAGAAGCTTTGTGAGGAGCTGCTTTGTGACGTATGCATGCCACTCACAGAAATATACCTTTCTCCTCCTGTAGGATTCCGGAATTCCTTTTGGAGAAAAAGGTACCAAGAGATATTCGGGAGTATTGTGATGACTATGCTGAAAAAGGAAATATCCTTAGACATAGATTGGAAAGAAGATTTCTGTGAAACTGCTTTGTGTTAGATATATTTATTCATCTCGAATAGTTAAAACTTTAATTATATTACAAAGTTTGGAAACTCCATCATGCACAGATCCGCAAAGGGACATTTGGGAGCACATTCAGGCCTACCGTGAAAGAGGAGATATCTTGAGATAAAAACTCGATAGAAGCTTTTGACATACTTTGTGATGTATGCGTTTCACTCAGGGAATTATACCTCTTTTACCCCAAGGCCGTGTTTGAACACTGTTCCTCTGAAAATGAAAAAGTGATATTTCGGAATGCATTGAGGACTATGGCGAATAGTGAAATATACTGAAATAAAATCGTGGAAGAAGCATTCAATGTATCTGTTCTGTGATATGTGCATAACCTACACAGTGTTAACGACTACTCTATGTTGCCCTGTTTCGAAACTCTGTCTTTGAAGAATCTGTGAAGAGATATTTAGTGATGCCCGGAGGTTTATAGTGAGCGAGGAAACGTCTTTTGATGAAACCTGCAGACATTCGTTCTGAGAAACTGCTTTGTGATGTGTGTCTTGGTCTCCTAGAGTTAAACCATTTTGTAGCTTGAGCAGCTTGAAATCAATGTTTTTGTGGAATATGAACAAGGACATTTGGGAACAATCCTTAGAATATGGAGAAAGAAATATCCTCAGGTAAAATCCAGAAGGAACCTTTCTGTTAAACTGCTTTGTGTTGTCTTAATTCCTCTCGCTCAGATAAGCCTCTCTTTTCATTGAGCAGTTTTCTAGCCCTGTGTATGTTTAGCGTGTGATGGGATATTCGGGAGCACTTTGAGGCTAACGGTGAAAAAGGAAATATGTTCACACAGAAACTGGAGAGAAGCTTTCCGAGGTAGTGATTTGTGACGAGTGCATTCCACTCACAGAGCTGTAACTTTCTTCTCATAAGGCACAATTTGAACACGGTTCCTGTAAAACCTGAAGAGTGATATTTGGAGCACAGTGAAAACTATGGGAAAAAGTGAAATGTCGTCCAATATAAAACAGAAAGAAGCACTCGAAGAAACTGCTTTCTGACATGTCCACTCTTTTCACTGGGTTAAAGCGTACTCTACATTTGTCAGTTTGAAAGGCTGTCTTTGAGGGTTCTGTGAAGGGATTTTACTTGGCAAAAACAGGTCTGTGTCGAGCAAGGAAATGTCCTGCATTGAAAATCGGAGAGAATAATTCTGCGCAAGTCTTTTGTGATGTTTGTTTTCACCTCATAGAGTTAAATCATTCTTTTGATTGAGCAGTACGAAATCACTGTTTCCGTGGAATCTGAGAAAGGACATTTGGAAACACTCTTTAGAATATCCTGAAAAAGAAATAACCTCAGAGAGAAACCAGAAGGAAGCTTTCCATGAAAGTACTCTGTGTCATGTGAATTCCACTCACTCATTTAAGCTTCTCTTTTCATTGAGCAGTTATCATAGCACTGTTTTTGTTTTGTCTGCGAAGGGATATTCAGGAGTGCTTTGAGGCTTATGGTTAGAAAGGAAATATCTTTAGATAGAAACTGAAGAGAAGAATTCTGAGGAGCTGCTTGGTGACGTGTGTTTCCACTCAAAGAGATATACCTTTCTTCTCCTAGAGGATTCTGGAATCCCTTTTGGAGAAAAAACTAAAATAATCATTCGGGAATATAGGGATGGTTATGATTAAAAAGGAGATATACTTAGAGAAGAACTGGCACGAAGATTTCTGAGAAACTGCTTTGTGTTAAATATATTTAATAATATCACATAGTTAAAACTTTTCTTATATTATGCACTTTGGAAACTCCGTCAAACAAGGATCCTCAAAGGGACATTGTGGAGCACATTCAGGCCAATGGTGAAAGTGGAGATATCTTCAGATAAAACTGGGTAGACGTTTTCTGAAAAACTACGTTGTGATATATGCATTCCACTCAGGGAGTTATACCTCTTTTCTCCCAAGGCGGCGTTTGAACACTTTTCCTCTGAAACCAAAAAAGTGATATTTCGGAGCGCAATGAGGACTATGGCAAATAGTGAAATATACTCAAATAAAATCGAGGAAGAAGGGTTCCAAGAATCTGCTCTCTGATATGTGCATTCTTTGCACAGAGTTAATGTTTACTCTACGTTGCCCAGTTTCAAAATTCTGTCTTTGAAGTATCTGTGAATGGATAGTTATTGATGACCGGAAGCTTCTTGTTAGCAAGAAAGCGTCCTCCAACACAACTAGCAGAGAAGGGTTCTGAGCAACTGCTTTGTGATGTGTATTCGTCTCATAGAGTAAAACCATTCTATTGACAGAGCAGCTTGAAATCACTGTTTTTGTGGAATCTGAGGAAGGACATTTGGGAACAATGCTTAGAATATGGAGAAAGAAATATCCTCAGGAAAATGCAGTAGGAACCTTTCTGTGAAACTGCTCTGTGTGGTCTTAATTCCGCTCACTCAGTTAAGCCTCCCTTTTCATTGAGCAGTTTTCTAGCCCTGTGTATGTTTAGCGTGTGATGGGATATTTGGGAGCACTTTGAGGCTTACGGTGAAAAAGGAAATATGATCAGACCGAAACTGGAGAGAAGCTTTCCGAGGAACTGCTTTGTGACATGTACATTCCAGTCACCGTGCTATACCTCTCTTCTCATACAGAGTTGGGGAAACCCTTTTGGAGAATCAGGTACCAAGTGATAATTGGCAGCATGTTGATGCCGATGGTGAAAAGCGAAATAGCATGAGAGAAAAACTGGAAAGAAGGATTCTAGGAAACTACCCTGTGATATCTGTAATCATCTCACATAGATTAAGCTTTCTTTACATTACACAGCTTGGAAACTGTCATGGACCGATGTATGAATGGACCTTCTGGAGCACATTCAGGACAATGGTAAAGAAGGAAATATTTTCAGATAAAAAGTGGAAAGAAGCCTTCTGTGAATCTGCGTTTTGCTATGTTTATTCATCTCACAGAGATGAAGCTTTCTTTACATTACACAGCGTGGAAACTCCCTCGTGGATGGAACAACGAAGGGGTATTGGGGATCACATTTGAGCCTACGGTGAAATAACAAATATAGTCAGATAAAAACTAGAGTGAAGCTTTCTGAGAAAGAGCTTGGTGTCATGTGCATTCCACACAGGGAGTTATAACTTTCTTATAAGGCACAGTTTGAACACTGTTCTTGTAAAACAAAACGACTGATATTCGAACACATTGAATACTATGGCAAGAAGTGAAATGTCGTCCAATAAAAAATAGAAACAAGCACCGGAAGAAACTGCTCTCTGACATGTCCATTATTTTCACTGGGTTAAAGCTTACTCTACATTTCCCAGTTTGAAAGTCGTTCTTTGAGGGTTCTGCGAAGGGATTGTCATTGGTAACCGGAGGACTGAGTGAGGCACGGAAATATCTTCCATCGAAAATTGGAGGGAAGTTTTCTGCGCAACACTTTTGTGATATTTGCATTAATCTCAGAGAGTTAAATCATTCCTTCAATTGAGCAGTTTGAAATCACTCCTTCTGTGGAATCTGAGAAAGAACATTTGGAACCCTTCTTTAGAATACCCTGAAAAAGAAATATTCTCAAAGAGAATCCAGAAGGAAGCTTTCTGTGAAACTACTCTGTGTCACGGGAATTCTGCTCACACAGTTAAACTTCTCTTTTCATTGATAAGTATAATAACACTGTTTATGTTTAGTCTGTGAAGGGTTATTCTGAAGTGTTTCGAGGCTTACGTTGAGGAAGGAAACATTTTTAGACAGAAACTAGAGAGCAGCTTTCTGTGGAGCAGCCTTGTGACATGTGCATTCCCCTCACTGAAATTTACCCTTCATATCATAGAGGATTCCGGAATTCCTTTTGAGAATAAGCTACCAAGAGACTTTTGGGAGTATTGGGATTGATATGGTGAAAAAGTAAATATCCTCAGACAAAAAGTGGAAAGAACATTTCTGGGAAACTGCTTTGTGTTACATATACTTATTCATCTTGCAGTTAAAACTTTTCTTATATTACACAGTTTGAACACTCTGTCATGAACGAATCTGTGAAGGGACATTCGGGAGAACATTCAGGCCTACGGTGAAAAAGGAGATATATTCAGATCACAAGGCACACTTTGAACACTGTTCCTGTAAAACCAAAAGAGTGATATTCGGAGCACATTGAAGACTATGGCAAACAGTGAAATTTCGTCCAATAAAAAACAGAAAGAAGCACTCGAAGAAACTGCCCTCTGACATGCCCATTCTTTTCACAAGGTTAAAGCTTACTCTACATTTCCCAGTTTAAAAGTCGGTCTTTGAGGGTTCTGCGAATTGATACTAACTGGCAACCTGAGACCTGTGTGAGACAAGTAAATGTCTTTCATCGAAAATCAGAGAGAAGCATTCTGCGCAACTCTTTCGTGATGTTTGCATTCATCTCATAGAGCGAAAGCATTCTTTTGGATTGAGCAGTTTTAAATCACTCTTTCTGTGGAATCTGAGAAAGGATATTTGGAAACGCTCTTTGGAATATCCTGGAAAACAAAAAAACCTCAGAGAGAAACCAGAAGGAAGCTTTCTGTGAAACTGCTCTGTGTCACGTGAATTCCACTCACAAAGTTAAGCTTCTCTTTTCATTGAGCTGTAACATAACACTGTTTTTGTTTAGTCTACCAAGGTATATTCTGGAGGGCTTTGAAGCTTACAGTGAGAAAGGAATCGTCTTCAGATAGAGACTGGGAGAAGCTTTCCAAGAAGCTGCTTTGTCATGTGTGTATTCCACTCACAGAAATATACCTTTCTTCTCCTAGAGAATTCTGGAATCCATTTTGTAGAAAAAGCTACAAGGAAATATTCGGTAGTACAGCGACGACTATGGTGAAAAAGGGAATATCTTCAGACAAAAACTGGAAAGATTTCTATGAAACTGCTTTGTGTTAGATATATTTATTCATGTCGCATAGTTAAAACTTTCATTATATTACGCAGTTTGGAAACTCTGTCGTGCACAGATCCAGGAAGGGACATTCGGGAGCACATTGAGGCCTACGGTGAAAGAGGAGATATCTTAAGATAAAAACTGGATGGAAGCTTTCTGAGAAATTACGTTGTGATGTATGCATTCCTCTCAGGGAGTTATACCTCTTTTCTCACAAGGCAGTGTTTGGACACTGTTCCTGTGAAACCGAAAATGTGATATTTCGGAATGCATTGAGGACTATGGCGAGTAGTGAAATATACTGAAATACAATTGAGGAAGAAGCGTTCCAAGAATCTGCTCTCTGTTATGTGCATTCATTTCACAGAGTTAATGCTTAATCTATGTTGCCCAGTTTCGACATTCTGTCTTTGAAGAATCAATGAAGGGATATTTAGTGACACCTGGAGGCTTGTGGTGAGCGAGGAAATGCCTTCCGATGTAACCTGCAGAGAAACGTTCTGAACAACTGCTTTGCGATGTGTGTATTCATCTCATAAAGGTAAACCAACTTTGGATTGAGCAGCTTGAAACCAATGTTTTAGAGGAAACTCAGGAAGGACATTTGGGAACGAGCCTTAAAATATGGGGAAAGAAATATCCTCAGGTAATATACAGAAGGAAGCTTTCTTTTTAACTGCTCTGTGTCATTATAATTCCTCTCAGTCAGTTCAGCGTCTCTTTTCATTGAGCAGTTTTCTAACCCCATGTATGTTTAGCCTGTAATGGGATATTCAGGAGCACTTTGAGGCTAACGGTGAAAAAGGAAACATGTGCAGACGGAAACTGGAGAGAAGCTTTCCAAGGAACTGCTTTGCGATGTGTGCATTCCAGTAACCCGTGTTATACCCCTATTCTCATACAGCTTCGGGGAAACCCTTTTGGAGAAACAGGTACCCAGTGATATTCGGGAGCATGTTGATGCCAATGGTGAAAGGAGAAATAGCCTAGAAAAAAACTGGAAAGAAGCTTTCAAGGAAACTACTGTGTGATATGTGTAATCTTCTCACACAGATGAAGCTTTCTTTATATTATGCAGCTTGGAAAGTGTCATGGATAAATCAACAAAGGGACCACCGGGAGCACATTCTGGCCTATGATGAGAAAGGACATATGTTCAGATAAAAACTGGAAGGAAGCTTTCTGTGAATCTGCTTTTTGCAATGTTTATTCACCTCACATAAATGAAGCTTTCTTTACATTATGCAGCTTGGAAACTCCCTCCTGGATGGATCCGCATGGGGATATTTGGGGTCAAATTGATGCCTATGGTGAAACAGAAAATATAGTCAGATAAAAACTGGAGAGAAGCTTTCTGACAAACTGCTTGGTGATGTGTGCATTCCACTCAGGGAGTTGTAACTTTCTTCTCATAAGCCACTGTTTCAACACTGTTCCTGTAAAACCAAAAGAGTGATATTCGGAGCACATTGAAGAATATGGCAAACAGTGAAATGTCGTCCAATAAAATAAAGAAAGAATTACTCAAAGAAACTGCTCTCTGACATGTCCATTCTTCTCACAGGGTTAAAGCTTACTTTACATTTCCTATGTTGAAAGGCGGTCTTTGAGGGATCTGCAAAGGGATAGTAAGTGGCGACCGGAGGCCTGTGTGAGGCAAGGAAATATCTTCCAACGAAAATCGGAGAGAAGCTTTCTGCACAACACTTTTGTGATGTTTGTATTCATTTCATAGAGTAAAATCATTCTTTTGATTGAGCAGTTTGAAATCACTGTTTCTGTATAATCTGAGAAAGGACATTTGGAAATGCTATTTAGAAAATCCTGAAAAAGAAATAACCTCAGAGAGAAACCAGAAGGAAGCTTTCTGTGAAACTGTTCTGTGTCACGTGAATTCAGCTCACACAGTTAAGCTTCTCTTTTCATTGAGCAGTATCATACCACTGTTTTGGTTTTGTCTGCGAAGGGATATTCAGGAGTGCTTTGAGGCTTACAGTGAGAAAGGAAACGTCTTTAGAAAGAAACTGGAGAAAAGCTTTCTTAGGAGCTGCTTTGTGACGTGTGCTTTCCACTCACAGAGATACACCTTTCTTTTCCTAGAGGATTCAGGAATCCCTTTAGTAAAAAAAGCTGCAAATGACTTTCGGGAGTACTGGAACGGTTATGGTAACAAAGGAAATATCCCTAGATAGAAACTGGGACGAAGATTTCTGTGAATCTGTTTTATTCATCTCCCATGGTAAAATTTTTTCTTTTATTGTGCAGTTTGGAACTTCCGTCATGCATGGATCCTCGAAGGGACATTGGGGGAGCACATTCAGGCCAATGGTGAAACAGGAGATATCTTCAGATGAAACTGGATAGATGCTTTCTGAAAAAGTGCTTTGTGATATATGCATTCCACTCAGAAAGATATACCTTTTTTCACACAAGGAAGCGTTTGAACACTGTTCCTGTGAAACTGAAAATGTGATATTTCGGAGCCCATTGAGGACTATGGTGAATAGTGAAATATACTGAAATAAAATCGAGGAAGAAGGGTTCTAAGAATCTGCTCTCTAATATGTGCATTCATTGCACAGAGTTAATGTTTACTCTACGTTGCCCATTTTCAAAATTCTGCCTTTGAAGAATCTGTGAAGAGATATTTATTGATGCCCGGAGGCTTGTGGTTAGCAAGAAAACGTCTTCCGATGCAACTAGCAGAGAAAGGTTCTGAGCAACTCTTTGTGATATGTATTCGTCTCATAGAGTTAAACCATTCTTTTGACTGAGAAGCTTGAAATCATTGTTTTTGTGGAATCTGTGGAGGGAAATTTGGGAACAATCCTTAGATTATGGAGAAAGAAATATCCAGAGGAAAAATCCAGTAGGCAGCTTTCTGTGAAACTGTTGTGTGTTGTTTTAATTCCTCATGCTCAGTTAAGCCTCCTTTTTCACTGTGCAGTTTTGTAGAAATGTGTATGTTTAGCGTTTGACGGGATATTCGGGAGCACTTTGAGGCTTATGGTGAAAAAGGAAATATGATCAGACCAAAACTGGAGAGAAGCTTTCCGAGGAACTGCTTTGTGACATGTACATTCCAGTCACAGTGTTATACCTCCCTTCTCATACAGCGTCAGGGAAACCCTTTTGGAGAAAGAGGTATGAAGTGATATTCGGGAGCAAGTTGATGCCGATGGTGAAAAGCCAATAGCCTCAGACAAAAACTGAAAAGAAGCTTTCTAGGAAACTACTCTGTGATATATGTAATCATCTCACATAGATAAAGCTTTCTTTACATTACGCAGCTTGGAGACTGTCATGCACGTATCCATGAAGGACCTTCAGGAGCACATTCAGGACTATGGTGAAGAAGGAAATATCATCAGATAAAAACTGGAAAGAAGCCCTCTGTGAATCTGCTTTTTGCTATGTTTATTCATCTCATGTAGATTAAGCTTTCTTTACATTACACAGTTTGGAACCGCCCTCGTGGATGGATTCACGAAAGTATATCTGGGATCACATTAGGGCTTATGATGAAAGATTAAATATAGTGAGATTACAACTAGAGAGAAGCTTTCTCAGAAACTGCTTGGTGTCGTGTGCATTCCACTCAGGGAGTTATAACTTTCTTCTCATAAGGCACAGTTTGAACTCTGTTCCTGTAAAACCAAAAGAGTGACATTCGGAGCACATTGAAGTCTATGGTAAAAAGTGAAATGTCATCCAATAAAAAACAGAAAGAATCACTCGAAGGAACTGCTCTCTCACAAGTCCATTCTTTTCACAGGGATAAAGCTTACTCTACATTTCAAAGTTTTAAAATCCATCTTTGAGGGTTCTGCGAAGGGATAGTAAGTGGCACCCGGGGGCCTGTTTGAGGCAAGGAAATGTCTTCCATCGAGTATTGGAGAGAAGCTTTCTGAGCAACACTTTTGTGATGTTTTTATTCATCACATAGCCTCAAATCATTCTTTGGATTGAGCAATTTGAAATCACTGTTTCCGTGGAATCTGAGAAAGGACATTTGGAAACACTCTTTAGAATATCCTGAAAAAGAAATAACCTCAGAGAGAAACCAGAAGGAAGCTTTCTGTGAAACTGCGCCATGTCACGTGAATTCCGCTCACACAGGTAAGCTTCTCTTTTCATAGAGCTGTATGATAACACTGTTTTTTTTTTTTTTTAGTCTGCGAAGGGATATTCTGGAGGGCTTTGAGGCTTATGGTGAGAAAGGAAACGTCTTCAGATAGTAACTGGAGAGAAGCTTTCTGATGAGCTGCTTTGAGATGTGTGCATTCCACTCACAGAAATATACCTTCCTTCTCCTAGAGGATTCCGGAATCCCTTCTGGAGAGAAAGTTAAAAAAAAAACAGACATTTGGGAGCATAGGGAAGGCTATGGTGAAAAAGGAAATATCCTCAGACAAAAACTGGAAAGAAGATTTCTGTGAAACTTCTTTGTGTTAGATATATTCTTTCGTCTCGCATAGTTAAAACTTTAATCATATTACACAGTTTGGATACTCTGTCATGCACAGATCCGTGAAGGGACGTCGGGAGCCCATTCAGGCCTACTGTGAAAGAGGAGATATCTTCAGATAAAAACTGGATAGAAGCTTTCTGAGAAACTACTTTGTGATGTATGCATTCCACTCAGGGAGTTATACCTCTTTTCTCACCAGGCAGTGTTTGAACACCTTTCATGGAAACCAAAAAGTGATATTTTGGAATGCATTGAGGACTATGGTGAATAGTGAAATATACTGAAATAAAATCGAGGAAGAAGCGTTCCAAGAATCTGCTCTCTGATATGTGCATTCACTTCACAGTGATAATGCTTATGCTATGTTGCCCAGTTTTGAAACTCTGTTTTGAAGAAACTGTGAAGTGGTATTTAGTGATGCCCGGAGGCTAGTGGTGAGTGAGGAAACGTGTTTCGATGAAACCTCTAGAGAAACGTTCTGAGCAACTGCTTTGTGATGTGTGTATTAGTCTCATAGAGTTAAACCATTCTTTGGATTAAGCAGCCTGAAAACACTGTTTTTGTGGAATCTGAGGAACGACATTTGGGAACTATCCTTAGAATATGGAGAAAGAAATATCCTCAGGTAAAATACAGAAGGAAACGTTCTGTGAATCAGCTCAGTGTAGTCTTAATTCCTGTCACACAGATAAGCCTCTCTTTCATTGAGCAGTTTTCTAGCCCTGTGAATGTTTAGCCTGTGATGGGATATTCGGGAGCACTTTGATGCTTACGGTGAAAAAGGAAATATGTTCAGACTGAAAATGGAGAGAAGCTTTCCAAGGAATTGCTTTGTTACGTGTGCATTCCAGTCCCAGTGTTATACGTCTCTTCTCATACAGCGTCAGGGAAACCCTTTTGGCGAAACAGGTAACAAGCGATATTCCGGAGCATGTTGATGCCAATGTTGAAAAGGGAAATAGCCTCAGACAAAAACTGGAAGAAAGCTTTCTAGGAAACTACACTGTGATAAGTGTAATCATTTCATATTGATAAAGCTTTTTTTACATTATGCAGCTGGGAAACTGTCATGAATGGATCCACGCAGGGCCCTTCAGGAGCACATGCAAGACTGTGGTGAAAAAGGAAGTATCTTCAGATAAAAACGGTAAATAAGCTTTCTGTGAATCTGCTTTTTGCTATATTTATGCATTTCACATTCATGAAGCCTTCTTTACATTTTGCACCTTGAAAACTCCCTCATGGATGGGTCCGCGAAAGGATATTTGGGATCACATTAGGGCTTATGGTGAAAGAGGCATTATAGTCAGATTAAACTGGAGAGAAGGTTTCTCAGAAAATCCTTGGTGTTGTGTGCATTCCACTCAGGGAGTTATAACTTTCTTCTCATGAGGTACAGATTGAACGCTGTTCCTGTAAAACCAAAAGAGTGATATTGGGAGCACATTGAAGACTATGGCAAAAAGTGAAATGTCGTCCAATAAAAAACAGAAAGAAGCACTTGAAGAAACTACTCTCTGACATGTCCATTCTTTTCACAGGGTTAAAGCTTACTCTACACTTCCCAGTATGAAAGTCGGTCTTTGAGGGTTCTGTGCAGGGATAGTAAGTGGCGACCGTAGGACTGTTGGGGCAAGGAAATGTCTTCCATCGAAAATCGCATAGAAGCTTTCTACGCAACTCTTTTGTGATGTTTGTATTAATCTCATAGAGTTAAATCATTCTTTGGATTGGACAGTTTGAAATCACTGTTTCTATGGAATCTGAGAAAGGACATTGGGAAGCGATCTTTAGAATATCGTGAAAAAGAAATAACCTCAGAGAGAAACCAGAAGGAAGTTTGTGTGAAACTGCTCTGTGTCACGTGATTTCCCTCCCACAGTTAAGCTTCTCTTTTCATTGAGCTGTATCATAACACTGTTTTTGTTCAGTCAGCGAAGGGATATTCTGGAGGGCTTTGAGGCTTACGGTGATATAGGAAACGACTTCAGATAGAAAATGGAGCGAAGCTTTCTGAGGTGCTGCTTTGTGAGGTGTGCATTCCACTCACAAAAATATACCTTTCTCCTCCTACAGGATTCTGGAATCCCTTTTGGAGAAAACTCTACAAAGAGATATTCGGGAGTATAGCGACGACTATGGTGAAAAAGGAAATATGCTCAAAGAAAAACTGGAAAGAAGATTTCTGTGAAAGTGCTCTGTGTTAGATATATGTATTCATCTCGCATAGTTAAAACTGTAATCATATTATGCATTTTGGAAACTCCATCACGTACAGATCCACGAAGGGACACACGGGAGCACATTCAGGCCTATGGTGAAAGAGGAGATATCTTCAGATAAAAACTGGATAGAAGCTTTCTGAGAAACTACTTTGTGATGTTTGCATTCCATTCAGGGAGTTTTACTTCTTTTCTCACAATGCAGTGTTTGAACACTGTTCCTGTGAAACCGAAAAAGTGATATTTCGGAAAGCATTGAGGACTATGGCGAATAGTTAAATATACTGAAATAAAATCGAGGAAGAAGCATTCCAAGAATCTGCTCTCTGATATGTCCGTGCACTTCACAGAGGAAATGCTTACTCTATGTTGCCCAGTTTGGAAAATCTGTCTTTGAATAATCTGTGAAGGGATATTTTGTGATGCCTGGAGGCCTGTTTGAGTGAGGAAACATCTTCCGATGAAACCTGCAGAGAAATATTCTGAGCAACAACTTTGAGATGTGTGTATTTGTCTCCTAGAGGTAAACCATTCTTTGAATTGCGCATCTTGAAATCATTGTTTTTGTGGAATGTGAGGAAGGACATTTGGGAACGAACCTTAGAATATGGAGAGAAAAATATCATCAGGTAAAATCCAGAAGGAAGCATTCTGTGAAACGGCTCTGTGTTGTCTTAATTCCTCTCACTCCGATAAGCCTCTGTTTTCATTGAGCAGTTTTCTAACCCTGTGCATGTTTAGTGGGTGATGGGATATTCACAAACACTTTGAGGCTAATGGTGAAAAAGGAAATATGTTCAGACCGAAACTGGAGAGAAGCTTTCCGAGTAACTGCTTTGTGATGTGTGCATTCCAGTCACAGTGTTATACCTCTCTTCTCATACAGTGTCGGGGAAACCCTATTGGAGAAACAGGTACCAAGTGATATTGGGGAGCATGTTGATGCCGATGGTGAAAGGGGAAATAGCCTCAGACAAAAACTGGAAAGAAGCGTTCTAGGAAACTACTCTGTGATATGTGTAATCATCTCACATAGATAAAGCTTTCTTTACATTACGCCGTTTCAAAACTGTCATGGATGGAACCACAAAGGGACAGTCGTGAGTACATTCTGGACTATGGTGAAAAAGGAAATATTTTCTGATAAAAACTGGAAAGAAGCTTTCTGTGAATCTGCTTTTTGCTATGTTTATTCATCTCACATACATGAAGCTTTCTTTACATTACACAGCTTGGAAACTCCCTCATGGATTGTCCACGAAGGGATAATTGGGATCACATTCGGGCCTATGGTGAAATAGGAAATATAGTCAGATAAAAACTGGAGAGAAGCTTTCTGAGAACTGCTTGGTGATGTGTGCATTCCACTCAGGATGTTATAACTGTCTTCTCATAAGGCACAGTTTGAACACTGTTCCTGTAAAACCAAAAGAGGGATATTCGGAGCACATTGAAGACTATGGTAAAAAGTGAAATGTTGTCCAATAAAAAACAGAAAGAAGCACTCGAAGAAACTGCTCTCTGACATGTCCATTCTTTTCACAGTGTTAAGGCATACTCTACATTTCCCAGTTTGAATATCAGTCTTTGTGGGTTCTGCAAAGGGATAGTAAATTGCAACTGGAAGCCTGTGTGAGGCAAGGAAAAGTCTTACATCGAAAATCAGAGAGAAGCTTTCTGCACAACTATTTTGTGATGTTTGTATTCATCTAATAGAGTTCTATCATTCCTTGGATTGAGCAGTTTGAAATCACTCTTTCTGTGAAACCTGAGAAAGGACCTTTCAAAACAATCTTTAGAATATCCTGAAAAAGAAATAACCTCAGATAGAAACCAGAAGGAAGCGTGCTGTGAAACTGCTCTGTGTCACGTGAATTCTGCTCACACAGTTAAGCTTCCTTTCCATTGAGCCGTATCATAACAAAGTTTTTGTTTAGTCTGTAAAGGGATATTCTGGAGGGCTTCAGGGTTATGGTGAGAAAGGAAACGTCTTCACATAGTAACTGGAGAGAAGCTTTCTGAAGAGCTGGTTTGTGATGTGTGCATTCCACTCACAGAAATATACCTTTCGTCTCTTAGAGAATTCCGAAATCTCTCTTGGAGAAAGAGCTACAAAACAGACATTCGGGAGTATAGGGAAGGCTGTGGTGAAAAAGGAAATATCCTGAGACAAAAACTGGAAAAATTATTTCTGTTAAACTGCTTTTTGTTAGATATATTTATTCATCTTGCATAGTTGAAACTTTAATTGTATTACGCAGCTTGGAAACTCCGTCATGCACAGATCCATGAAGGGACATTCAGGAGCACATTCGGGCCCGCGGTGAATAAGGAGATATCTTCAGATAAAAACTGGAAACTAGCTTTCTGAGAAACTACTTTGTGATGTTCGCATTCCACTAAGGGAGTTATACCTCTTTTCTCACAAGGCAGTGGTTGAACATTGTTCTGTGAAACCGAAAAAGTGATATTTCGGAATGCATTGAGGACTATGGCGCATAGTGAAATATACTGAAATAAAATTGAGGAAGAATCATTCCAAGAATCTGCTCTCTGATAGGTGCATTCACTTCACAGAGTTAATGCTTACTCTATTTTGCCCAGTTTTGAAGCTCTGTCTTCGAAGAATCTGTGAAGGCATATTTAGTGATGCCCGGAGGGTTGTGGTGAGCGAGGTAACGTCTTCCCATGAAACCCACAGAGAAACGTTCTGAGCAATTGCTTTGCGATATGTGTATTCTTATCCTAGAGTTAAACAATTCTATGGATTGAGGAGCTTGAAATCCCTGTTTTTGTGGAATCTGAGGAAGGACATTTGGGAACGATCCTTAGAATATGGAGAAAGAAATATCCTCAGGTCAAATCCACAAGGAAGATCTCTGTGAAACTGCTCTGTATCGTCTCAATTCCTCTCCCTCAGATAAGTCTCCCTTTTCCTTGTGCAGTTTTCTAGCCCTGTGTATGTTTAGCGTGTGATGGGATATTCTGGAGCACTTTGATGCTTACGGTGTAAAAGGAAATATGATCGGACTGAAACTGGAGAGAAGGTTTCCAAGGAACTGCATTGTGACGTGTGCATTCCAGTCACAGTGTTATACCTCTCTTCTCATACAGCATCAGGGAAACACTTTTGGAGAAACAGTTACCAAGTCATATTCAGGAGCATGTTGATGCCGATGGTGAAATGGGAAATACCTCAGACAAAACCTGGAAAGAAGTTTCTAGGAAACTACTCTGTGATATGTGTAATCATCTAACATAGATAAAGCTTTCTTTACATTACAAAGCTTGGAAACTGTCATGGACGGCTCCACGAAGGGACCCTCGCAAGCAGATTGAGGACTATGGTGAAAAAGGAAATATCTTCAGATAAAAACTGGAAAGAGCTTTCTGTGAATCTGCTTTTCTCGATGTTTATTCATCTCACATAGATGAAGCTTCCTGTACATTACGCAGCTTGGAAGCTCCCTCGTGATTGGATCCACGAAGGGAAATTTCGGATCACATTTGGGCATATGGTGAAATAGGAAATATTGTCAGATAAAAACTGGAGGAAAGCTTTCTGAGAAACTGCTTGGTGATGTGTTCAGTCCATTCAGGTAGTTATAACTTTCTTCTCATAAGGCACAGTTTGAACAGTGTTCGTGTCAAACCAAAAGAGTGATTTTCGGACCACATTGAAGACTATGGCAAAAAATGAATTATCGTCCAATAAAAAACAGAAAGAAGCACTCGAAGAAACTGCTCTCTGACATGTCCATTCTTTTCACAGGGTGAAAGCTTACTCTACATTTCCCAGTTTGAAAGTCGGTCTTTGAGGGTTCTGCGAAGGGAATGTAAGTGACGACAGGAAGCCTGTGTGAGGCAAGGAAATGCATTCCATCGAAAATCAGAGAGAAGCTTTGTATGCACCTCTTTTGTGATGTTTGTAGTCATCTAATAGAGTTAAATCATTCTTTGGATTGACCAGTTTGAAACCACTGTTTCTGTGGAATCTGAGAAAGGACATTGGAAAAAGCTCTTTAGAATATCCTGAAAAAGAAATAACCTCAGAGAAAAACCAGAAGGAAGCTTTCTGTGAAACTGTTCTGGGTCTCGTGAATTCTGCTCACACAATTAAGCTTCTCTTTTCATAGAAGAGTATCATAAAACTGTTTTTGTTCAGTCTGCAAAGGGATATTCAGGAGCCCTTTGAGGCTTACGCTGAGAAAGGAACCGTCTTCAGGTAAAGACTGGAGAGAAGCTTTCTGAAGAGCTGCTTTGTGACGTCTGCATTTCACTCACAGATATATACCTTTCTATTCCTAGAGGATTCTGGAATCCCTTTTGGAGAAAAAGTTACCAGGAGATATTTGAGAGTTTAGTAACAACAATGGTGAAAAAGGAAATACAGTGAGACAAATCTGGAAAGAAAATTTCTGTGAAACCGCTTTATGTTAGTTATATTCATTCATCTCGCATAGTTAAAACTCTCATTATATTACGCAGTTTGGAAACTCTGTCATGCACAAAACTGTGAAGGGACATTCGGGAGCACATTCAGCCCTACAGTGAAAGAGGAGATATCTTCACATAAAAACTTGATAGAAGCTTTCTGAGAAACTACTTTGTGATGTATGCATTCCACTCAGGTAGTTATACCTTTCTTCTCACAAAGCAGTGTTTGAACACTGTTCCTGTGAAACCGAAAAAGTGATATTTCAAAACGCATTGAGGACTATGTCGAATAATTAAATATACTGAAATAAAATCGAGGAAGAAGTATTTCAGGAATCTGCTCTCTGATATGTGCATTCACTTCACAGAGTTCTTGCTCCCTATACGTTGCCCAGTTTCGAAACTCTGTCTTTGAAGGATCTGTGAAGGGATATTTAGTGACGCCCAGGGGCTTGTGGTGAGCGAGGAAACATCTTCCGATGAAACCTGCGGAGAAATGTTCTGAGCAACAGCTTTGTGATGTGTGTATTTGTCTATTAGATTTAAACCATTCTTTGGATTGCGCAGCTTGAAATCATTGTTTTGTGGAATCTCAGAAGGACATTTGAGAACGATCCTTAGAATATGGAGAGAGAAATATCGCCAGGCAAAATCCAGAAGGAAGACTTCTGTGAAATGGGTCTCTGTTGTCTTAATTCCTCTCATTGCAATAAGCCTCTATTTTCTAGCCCTGTTTATCTTTATTGTGTGATGGGACATTCAGGAGCACTTTGAGGCTAACGGTGAAAAAGGAAATATGTTCAAACCGAAACTGGGGAGAAACTTTACGAGGAACTGATTTGTGACGTGTGCATTCCCGTCACAGTGTTATACCTCTCTTCTCATACAACGTTGGGAAAACCGTTTTGGAGAAACAGGTACCAAGGGATATTCGGGAGCATGTTGATGCTGATGTTGAAAAGGGTAATAGCCTCTGACAAAAACTGGAAAGAAGCTTCCTAGGAAAATACTCTGTGATATCTGGAATCATCTCACATAGATAAAGCTTTCTTTATATTACGCAGCTTGGAAACTCTCATGGACGAATCCACGAAGGGACCCTCGTGAGTACATTCTGGACTATGGTGAAAAAGGAAATATCTTCAGATAAAAACTGGAAAGAAGCTTTCTGTGAATATGCTTTTTGCTATGTTTATTCATCTGACATAGATGAAGCTTTCATTACATTCTGCAGCTTGGAAACTCCCTCGTGGATGGCTCCGCGAAGGGATATTTGCGATCACATTCAGACCTAGGGTGAAATAGGAACTATAGTCAGATATTAATTTGAGAGAAGCTTTCTGAGAAACTGCTTGGTGATCTGCGCATTCTGAGAAATCTTCAGATAAAACTGCATAGCAGTTTTCTGAGAAACTACTTTGTGATGTATGCATTCCACTCAGGGAGTTATACCTCTTTTCTCACAAGGTAGCATTTTAACACTGTTCCTGTGAAACCGAAAAAGTGATATGTCGGAACGCATGGAGGACTATGACGAATAGTGAAATAACTGAAGTAAAATCGAGGAAGAACCGTTTCATGAATCTGCTCTCTGATATGTGCATTCACTTCACATCGTTAATGCTTACTCTATGTTGCCCAGTTACGAAAATCTGTCTTTGAAGAATCTGTGAAGGGATATTTAGTGACGCCTGGGGGCATGTCGTCAGTGTGGAAACGTCTTCCAATGAAACCTGCAGAGAAACGTTCTGACCACCTGCTTTGTGATCTGTGTATTTGTCTCATACAAATAAAACGTTGTGTTGATTGAGCAGCTTGAAATCACTGTTTTTGTGGAATCTGAGGAAGTATAATTGGGAACGATCCTTAGAATATGGAGAAAGAAATATCCTCAGTAAATGCAGTAGGAAACTTTCTGTGAATCTACTCTGTGTTGGCTTAATTCCTCTCACTCAGTTAAGCCTCTCATTTCATTGAGCAGTTTTCCAACCATGTGTATGTTTAGCATGTGATGGGATACTCGGGAGCAGTTTGAGGCTTACAGTGATAAAGGAAATATGTTCATACCGAAACTGGGGAGAAGCTTTCCGAGGAACTGCATTGTGACGTGTGTATTCCACTCACAGTGTTATACCTCTCTTCTCATACAGTGTCAGGGAAACCCTTTTGGAGAAACAGGTAACAAGTGATATTCGGGAGCATGTTGATGAAAATGGTGAAAAGGGAAATACCCTCAGACTAAACTGCAAAGAAGCTTTCTAGGAAACTATTCTGTGATATTTGTAATTATCTCACATAGATAAAGCTTTCTTTACATTATGCAGCTTGGAAACTGTCATGGACGGATCCACGAAGGGACCTTCGGGAGCACATTCAGGACTATGGTGAAAAAGGAAATATTTTCAAATAAAAACCGGAAAGAAGCTTTCTGTGATTTTTTTTTTTTTTTTTTTGGCTATGTTTATTGAACTCACATAGATGAAGCTTCCTTTACATTACACACCTTGGAATCTTTCTCATGGATGGATCTGTGAAGGGATATTTGAGATGACATTTGGGCCCATGGTGAAATAGGAAATATAGTCAGATAAAAACTGGAGAGAAGCTTTCTGAGAATCTGCTTTGTGATGTGTGCATTCAACTCAGGGAGTTTTAAATTTCTTCTCATAAGGCACAGTTTGAACACTGTTCCTGTAAAACCAAAAGAGTGATATTCGGAGCACATTAAAGACTATGGCAAAAAGGGAAATGTTGCCCAATAAAAAGCAGAAAGAAGCACTCGAAGAAACTGCTCTCTGACATCTCCATTCTTTTCACAGGATTAAAGCTTACTCTACATTTCGCAGTTTGAAAGTCAGTCTTTGAGGGTTCTGCAAAGGGATAGTACGTGGCGACCAGAGGCCTGTGGGAGGCAAGGAAATGTCTTCCATTGAAAATCGGAGAGAAGCTTTCTGAGTAATTCTTTTGCAATGCTTGTATTCATCTCACAGAGTTAAATCATTCTTTGGAGTGAGCAGTTTGAAATCACTGTTTCTGTGGAATCTGAGAAAGGACATTTGGAAACACTCTTTAGAATATTCTGAAAAAGAAATAACTGCAGAGAGAACCAGAAGGAATCTTTATGTGAAACTGCTTTGTGTGCCTTGTGTCATGTGAGTTACGCTCACACAGTTAAGCCGATCGTTCAATTGAGCAGTTTTCTCACCCTGTGTATGTTTAGCGTGTGATGAGATATTCGGGAGCACTTTGAGTCTTACAGTGAAAAAGGAAATAAGCTCATACCAAAACTGGAGAGAAGATTTCCGAGGAACTGCATTGTGACGTGTGCATTCCACTCACAGTGTTATACCTCACTTCTCATACAGCGTTAGGGGAACCCTTTTGGAGAAAGAGGTACCAGGTGATATTTGGGAGCATGGTGATGCTGATGGAGAAATGGGAAATAGCCTCAGACAAAAGCTGGAAACAAGCTTTCTAGGAAACTACTCTGTGATACGTGTAATCATCTCACATAGATAAGGCTTTCTTTACATTATGCAGCCAGGAAACTGTCATGGACGGATCCACGAAGGGACCTTTGGGAGCACATTCAGGTCTATGGTGAAAAAGAACATATCTTCAGATAAAACCTGTAAAGTAGCTTTCAGTAAATCTGTTTTTGCTATGTTTATTCATCTCACATAGATGAAGCTTCCTTTACTTTATGCAGCTCGGAAACTCTGTCATGGATGGATCCGCGAAGGGTTCTTTGGGATCACAATCGGGCCTATGGTGAAATAGGAAATATAGTCAGATAAAAACTGCAGAGAAGCTTTCTGAGAAACTGCTTGGTAATGTGTACATTCCACTCAGGGAGTTTTAACTTTCTTCTCATAAGGTACTGTTTGAACACTGTTCCTGTGAAACCAAAGATTGACATTCAGAGCACATTGAAGACAATGGCAAAAACTGAAATGTAGTCCAATAAAAAACAGAAAGTAGCACTGGAAAAAACTGGTCTTTGACATGTCCATTCTATTCACAGGACTAAACTTACTCTATATTTCCCAGTTTGAAAGTCGTTTTTGATGGTTCTGCAAAGGGATATTAATTGGCAACCACAGGTCTGTGTCGAGCAAGAAAATGTTCTCCATTGGAAATCGGAGAGAATCGTCTGCACAACTCTTTTGTCATGTTTGTTTTCATCTCATAGAGTTAAATCATTCTTTGTATTGAGCAGTTTGAAATCACTGTTTCTGGGGATTCTGAGAAAGGACATTTGGAAATGCTCTTTAGATTGTCCTGAACACTAAATAACCTCAGAGAGAAACCAGAATGAAGCTTTCCGTGAAACTGCTCTGTGTCACATGAATTATGCTCACACAGTTAAGCTTCACTTTTCACTGAGCAGTATGATACCACTGTTTTTGTTTTGCTTGCGAAGGGATATTCAGGAGTGCTTTGAGGCTTACAGTGAGAAAGGAAACGTCTTTAGATAGAAACTTGAGAGAAGCTTTCTGAGGAGCTGCTTTGAGACGTGTGCTTTACATTCACAGATATACACCTTTCTTCTCCTAGAGGATTCCGGAATCTCTTTTGGAGAAAAACCTACAAAAGTCATTCGGGAGTAGGTTAAAAAGGAAATATCCTTAGAGAAAAACTGGGACGAAGATTTCTGTGAATCTGCTTTATTCATCTCCCATAGTTAAAAATTTTCTTATATTACACAGTTTGGAATCTCCATCATACACGGACACTCAAAAGGACATTGGGAAGCACATTCAGGCCAACGGTGAAAAAGGAGATATCTGCAGATAAAACTGGATAGACGCTTTCTGAAAAACTACTTTGTGATATATGCATTGCACTCAGGGAGTTATACCTCTTTTCTCACAAGGCAGCATTTGAACACTGCTCCTGAGAAACCAAAAAAGTGATATTTCAGAGCGCATTGAGGACTATGGCAAATAGTGAAATATCCTCAAATAAAATCGCGGAAGAAGCGTTCCAAGAATCTGCTCTCTGATATGTGCATTCATTGCATAGAGTTAATGTTTACTCTACGTTGCCCACTTTCAAATTCTGTCTTTGAAGAATCTGTGAAGGGATAGTTATTGACGCCCGGAGGCTTGTGCTTAGCAAGAAAGCGTCCTCCGATACAACTAGCAGAGAAAGGTTCTGAGCAACTGCTTTGTGATGGGTATTCGTCTCATAGAGTAAAACCATTCTTTTGACTGAGCAGCTTGAAATCACTGTTTTTGTGGAATCTGAGGAAGGACATTTGGTAATGATCCTTAGATTATGGAGAAAGAAATATCCTCAGGAAAAATCCAGTAGGAAGCTTTCTGTGAAACTGCTCTGTGTCGTCTTAATTCCTCTCACTCAATTAATCCTTCCTTTTCACTGAGCAGTTTTCTAGCCCTGTGTATGTTTAGCGTGTGATGGCATATTCGGGAGCACTTTGAGGCTTACGGTGAAAAAGGAAATATGATCAGACCGAAACTGGAGAGAAGCTTTCCAAGGAACTGCTTTGTGACATGTGCATTCCAGTCACAGTGCTATACCTCTCTTCTCATACCGAGTCAGGGAAAGCCTTTTGGAGAAACAGGTACCAAGTGATAATTGGGAGCATGTTGATGCCAATGGTGAAAAGTGAAATAGCCTCGGACAAAAACAGGAAAGAAGGTTTCTAGGAAACTAATGTATGGTATCTGTAATCATCTCACATAGATAAAGCTTTCTTTACATTACACAGCTTAGAAACTGTCATGGATGGATGCACGAAGTGACCTTCCAGAGCACATTCAGGACTATGGTAAAGAAGGAAATATCTTCTGATAAAAAGTGGAAAGAACCTTCTGTGAATCTGCTTTTTGCTATGTTTATTCATCTCAAAGAGATGAAGCTTTCTTTACATTACACAGCTTGGAATCTCACTCGTGGATGGATCTGCGAAGGGGTATTTGGGATTACATTCGGGCCTATGGTGAAATAGCAAATATAGTCATATAAAAACTTGATAGAAGCATTCTGAGAAACTGTTTGGCATCGTGTGCATTCCACACATGGAGTTATAACTTTCTTCTTATAAGGCACATTTTGAACACTGTTCTTGTAAAACGAAATGACTGATATTCGGAGCATATCGAAGACTATGGCAAGAAGTGAAATGTCGTCCAATAAAAAACAGAAACAAGCACTGGAAGAAACTGCTCTCTGACATGTCCATTCTTTTCACTGGGTTAAAGCTTACTCTACATTTCCCAGTTTGAAAGTCGTTCTTTGAGGGTTCTGTGAAGGGATTGTCATTGGTAACCGGAGGACTGAATGAGACAAGGAAATATCCTCCATCGAAAATTGGAGGGAAGCTTTCTGGGCAACACTGTTGTGATTTTTGCATTAATCTCAGAGAGTTAAATCATTCCTTGAATTGAGCAGTTCTAAATCACTGTTTCTGTGGAATCTGAGACAGAACATTTGGAACCCTTCTTTAGAATACCTTAGAATACCCTGAAAAAGAAATATTCTCAAATAGAATCCAGAAGGAAGCTTTCTGTGAAACTACACTGTGTCACGTGAATTCTGCTGACACAGTTAAGCTTCTCTTTTCATTGATCTGTATCTTAACACTGTTTTTGTTTAGTCTGTGAAGGGGTATTCTCGAGCATTCCAAGGCTTACATTGAGGAAGGAAACATCTCCAGACAGAAACAGGAGAGCAGCTTTCTATGGAGCTGCCTTTTGACATGTGCATTCCCCTCACAGAAATTTACCCGTCTTATCATAGAGGATTCGGAATTCCTTTTGGAGAAAAAGCTACCAAGAGACATTTGGGAGTATAGGGATAGATATGGTGAAAAAGGAAATATCCTCAGAAAAAAACTGGAAAGAACATTCCTGTGAAACTGCTTTGTGTTACATATACTTATTCATCTTGCAGTTAAAACTTTTCTTATATTACACAGTTTGGAAACTCTGTCATGAACGGATAAACGAAGGGACATTCGGGAGCACATTTGGGCCTATGGTGAAAAAGGAGATACATTCAGATAAAAAGTGGATAGAAGCTTTCTGAGAAACTCCTTGTGGTGTATGCATTCCACTCAGGGACTTATACCTCTTTTCTCACAAGGCCGTGTTTGAAACCTGTTCCTCTGAAACTGAAAAAGAGATATTTTGGAACGCATTGAGGACTGTGGTGAATAGTGAAATATACAGAAATAAAATCGAGGAAGAATCGTTCCAGGAATCTGCTCTCTGATATGTGCATTCACTTCACAAAATTAATGCTTACACTATGTTGCCCCAATTTGAAACTCTGTTTTTGAAGAATGTTTGAAGGGATATTTAGTGATGCCCAGAGGCTTGTGGTGAGCCAGGAAACGTGTTCTGATGAAACCAGCAGAGAAACGTTCTGTACAACTGCTTTGTGATGTGTATATTCGTCTCCTAGAGTTAAACCATTCTTTGGATTGAGCAGCTTAAAATCCCTGTTTTTGTGGAATCTGAGGAAGGACATTTGGGAACAATCCTTAGAATACGGAGAATGACATATCCTTAGGTAAAATCCAGAAGGAAGCTGATTTGTTTTTTAAGAGCACCAGAGAGAGCACAAAAGAACCAGAGAGTAGGCAAGGCTAAAAGCAAAACTGCAAATTTATTCTTTGGTCACCTAGATTCAGGGAAGAAGGTGTGCAATGTGAGGTCTGTTGGCCTCCGACAAAGGAGGCCGAGAGAATCGCCCGGAAGAGATCTTGAGCGGAGTTCCTGATGAAGTCCCAACAAGAATGGGGGCTGAGGAAGCCCGTGCCACACGTCTGCCGGAAACGGCTTTTCTAGGAGTGAAAGGGCAATAGGTGTGTCAAGGACGTGTCGGGGAGGAGGAGGGGCTCCACAGGTGCCCCCAGGTAAATCTTGGTCTCTTCGGATTGACATCACGTGGCACATTCCTGATTGGTCTGCAACTTCCTGGGTGCTGGCTACATTTTTGCACTCATGGGAAAAGTTGATGATGAAGAACCCGGAAGTTTGCCATCATGCCTCCATTTGTCCAAACAGTCCAACCTTTTATTGATAATATTGATAAGGGGGCGCCGTGATCTGTCTGGCTACCTCCTGCTGTTAAGGGGCGTCATTAAGGTCAGAACCTATGGTTGGTATTTGGACGTACGGATGAAGAAGCATTTGGTTGAAGGTGACGCGAGTGATTTCTTGAATCTTGGCACAGAGAAATTTGATCAAAATGGGGGCAAAACATAAAATAAGGCACAGTATTACTAGAAGAATGAGGAATGGAAGCATTCATTGGCAGAATAGTTCTGGCAAGGCTGGGGAGTTTTAGTGAAGAAAATTTAGTAAGTTTGAGGCGAGTGTGGAAAAGCCAAACTGATTTCCACCGATTGCTTTCGGTAGGGGCCCTTTTTAGCTGGGAATGAGGAACGACTGCGCAAAGTAGTTGTTGGCCAGGCAGCAATAAAGGAGTGGAGTTTTTCATGGAGTAGATGGCTTTCCGTCCACTCCTACTACAGAGATATTGCATGGAAGGCCAGTACCAGAGAAGGACGGCAAAACAGAATAAGTAGTCCCGCTGTCGATTAAAAACATTGTCTTACACCCTACCAGGAGAATTACCCGTGGCTCGGCGAGGGTGTTGGAGGTCCCCGAGTCTTGGCACCTTCAGTTGTCATCGTCCAAATGTAGGAGCTGGAAGGAGCTCCCAGAATCCTGGGAAATGGGGTCACGTTGAGACGTGGAACCTGTTCTCACGGTGGGGCAATCAGACTTCCAGTGTCCTTCCTGTAGACAAGCAGGGCAGGGGGTTGCTAGTGGACGAGGATTAGGACATTCATTGACCCAATGTCCTGACGCCTTGCACTTATAGCAAGGCTGCGTTGGGGCTCAGGGACCTCGTGGACACTTGTTCTCATAGTGTCCTGCCTTGCCGCATGTATAGCAGGCTCCTTTTTTAGCCCTGGAGTCTGCGGGGTGTGTTCTCTCTGGTCTGCGGTTACTACTGGGCTATAAAGCCACCGCTAGGAGCTGAACCTTCTGTTCAAGGGTAGCCTGCCGCTGTGCCTCAGCTGTCTCCTCTCTGGAGTTAGAGACCTTAAAGTCTAATTTAACTAGTTCTTGTATTGATGTCTGAGGACCATCCTTTACGTTTTGAAGTATTTTACGAATGGCAGGAGATGATTGAGAAATGAAATAAGATGCCAAAATGGTGGCCTCTGTGGGGGAGTCTGGATCTAATCGGGTATATTTGGTTAGAACCTCAGTCAGCCTCCTTAAGAATGCAGCTGGATTTTCTTCCGGTTATTTTAATTTGTTAAAATTTACAGTTTTGTCTGAGGCTGCTTGCTTACCAGCCAACAAACACTGGACCATTAAGTCTCACCTACGGCAACCAGGCTGGCCTACATGGTAGTCCCAGTCTGGGTCTGCCGAGGGGATTGCTTGCTCCTCTAGTGGAATAGCGGCATCAGCTAAATGTAATTGGTTGGCATGCTGCCTGGCGGCCGCTAAGATGCACTCTTGCTCCTGAGGTTTTAGGGTAGATGTTAGGATCACCTGGAGGTCTTGTCAAGTTAAGTCATAGGCGTGACAAAGATATCTAAATTTCTTTGTGTATATGGTAGAATTAGCTGAGAAATCACCTAAACGCTTCTCAATTTTCGAAAGGTTGGCCATTGAAAAAGGGACATGAACTCTGCCTACCCCCTCTACCCCAGCTACCTCTCGCAAAAGTGCTAACACTGTAGGAGCGCATGGGGCAGGAATGGGGCTTCAACAGGGCACTTAGAGCGGGAGTGGGCAGAAACAGGGGCTCGAGACAGCCAGTTGGGGGCCCCGAAGGAGGCACGGGACCGAATGGATTCCTAGTAGCTAAAGAAGAGGAAGGAAGAGTCTGGACAGGGGAAGAAGGAGGAGTGTAGGGCGTGGGTGAGGGTACAGAAACAGAAGGAAACGCTAGGTCCTCCGGCTGTACAGAAAGGAATAAAGACTCCTTTTTTTGGGTTCCTGTGAGCAGGAGTCATTGGCCAGCATAACCTGGACCAAAGAACACTGGCTACACAAGTCACGATGGGAGAGTAAGGCCAAAAAGCCTTGTATGTAATTAATTTCGGACCACTTCCCAGCAGCTGGCAGAAATTGCTGAGGTCGATCAGAACATTGCAGTCTAAGGTGCCCTCTGGTGGCCACTAAGACTGATTGTCTAGTTTTTATTGGGGCCACTCCACAGTGGAAAGAAAAATTAACTGCTGTAAGGTTTTTAAATTGGCTAGGAGGCACCCTAAAGGGGTGCTCCTTAGAAATTTTAAATGGGGGTTTCCCATTTGTTTCGCTTCAAAGCGTCCTTTGAAATCACCAGAGACAGACTGGAGGCTCTTGGAGCCAAGGTGGAGATCACCTTCAGGTGACGGACGTCTCTGTCCTGAACGGGTCTCCCGAGCCACTTGGTGGCTCAAAAGTAGGCCTCGGACCTGCGCAGGAGTTTTGTCCGAGGGAGGTAAAGAGGAGACAAGGGCACTTACCCCAGAGAGGTGGTGAGAGTGAGGAAAGCGGGTCTCAGTTGCTGGTCCTTCTGCGGTGTGAGAGCAGGAGGAGGTTCCTCAACCTTTAGAGGCCTGAGGAGGGGTCTCCTCCCGGATTCGGCACCAACTGTTTTGGTTTTCTAAGACCACCAGAGAGAGCACCAAAGAACCAGAGATTAGGCAAGGCTAAAAGCAAAACTGCAAATTTAATCTTTGGTCATCTAGCTCCAGAGAGGAAGGTGTGTAAGGTGAGGTCTCTTGGCCTCTGGGCAGAGTTCCTGATGCAGTCCCAACAAAAATGTGGGCTGAGGAAGCCTGCACCCTGCTTCTACCGGGAGTGGCTTTTCTACTAGTGGAAGGGCAATAGGTGGGTCACGGACGTGTCGAGGAGGAGGAGGGGCTCCACAGGTGCCACCAGGTAAATCTTGGTCTCTTCGGATTGACATCATCTGGAGCATGCCTGTTTCATCTTCACCTTTCCTGGCACTGGCTACATTTTCGCGCACACGGGAAAAGTTGATGATGAAGAACCCGGAAGTGCACCATCTTGCCTCCATTCATCCAAACAGAAGCTTTCTGTGAAACTGCTCTGCGTCATCTTAATTTCTCTCGCTCAGTTAAGCCTATCTTTTCATTGAGCAGTTTTCTGCTTCTCTTTTCAGAGAACAGTATCATAACAATGTTTTTGTTTAGTCTGCAAAGGGATATTCAGAAGATATATGCTCCCGAATATCACTTCGTACATGTTGCTCCAAAACGATTTCCCCGATGCTGTATGAGATGAGAGGTATAATACTGAGAATGGAATGCACACGTCACAAAGCATTTTCTCAGAAACCTTCTCTCCAATTTTTATCTGACTATATTTGCTTTTTCAACATAGGCCTCAATGTGATCACAAATATCCCTTCGCTAATCCATCCAAGAGGGAGTTTCCAAGATGCATAATGTCA
This sequence comes from Piliocolobus tephrosceles, assembly GCF_002776525.5. Classification (NCBI taxonomy): domain Eukaryota; kingdom Metazoa; phylum Chordata; class Mammalia; order Primates; family Cercopithecidae; genus Piliocolobus; species Piliocolobus tephrosceles. The sequence continues at coordinate 72,011,953 of NC_045437.1, forward strand.
AGAAAGCTTCATCTATGTGAGGTAAAGAAACATAGCAAAAAACAGTTTCACAGAAAGCTTCTTTCCAGTTTTGATCTGAAGATATTTTCTTCTTCACCATAGTGTAGAATGTGCTCCTGAAGGTCCCTTTGTGGATCCGTCCATGACAGTTTCCAAGCTGTGTAATGTAAGGAAAACTTTATCTATGTGAGATGATCACACATATCACAGAGTAGTTTCCTAAAAAGCTTCTTTCCAGTTTTTGTCTGAGGCTATTTGGCTTTTCACCATCGGCATCAACATGCTCCTGAATATCACTTGGTACCTGTTTCTCTAAAACGTTTTCAACGATGCTGTATGAGAAGAGAGGTATAACACTGTGACTGGAATGCACATGTCACCAAGCAGTTCCTCGGAAAGCTTCTCTCCAGTTTCGGTCTGATTATATTTCCTATTTCATCGTAAGCCTCAAAGTGCTCCTGAATATCCCATCACATGCTAAACATACGCAGGGCTAGAAAACTGCTCAATGCAAAGGGAGGCTTAAATGAGCAAGAGGAATTAAGAAGACACTGTGGAGTTTCACAGAAAGTTTCCTACTGGATATTTCCTGTGGATATTTCTTTCTCCATATTCTAAGGATCGATCCCAAATGTCCCTGTTCAGATTCTACAAAAACAGTGATTTCAAGCTGCTCAGTCAAAAGAATGGTTTTACTCTGTGAGACGAATACACATCGCAAAGCAATTGCTCAGAACCTTTCTCTGCTATTTGCATCAGAAGACACTTTCTTGCTAACCACAACCTCCGGGCATCCATAACTATCTCTCACAGATTCTTCAAAGACAGAATTTTGAAACTGGGCAATGTAGAGTAAACATTAACTCTGTGCAATGAATGCACATATCAGAGAGCAGATTCCTGGAACGCTTTTTCCTCGATTTTATTTCAGTATATTTCACTATTCTCCATAGTCCTCAATGGGCTCCGAAATATCACTTTTTCGGTTTCACAGGAACAGTGTTCAAATGCTGCCTTGTGTGAAAAGAGGTATAACTCTCTGAGTGGAATGCATATATCGCAAAGTAGTTTTTCAGAAAGCGTCTATCCAGTTTTATCTGAAGATATCTCCTCTTTCACCATTGGCCTGAATGTGCTCCCCACTGTTCTTTCGAGGATCCATGCATGACAGAGTTTCCAAACTGCATAATATAAGAAAAGTTTTCACTATGCGAGATGAATAACGCAGATTCACAGAAATCTTCGTCTCAGTTTTTCTCTAAACATATCTCCTTTTTAACCATAACCGTCCCTGTATTCCCGAATGTCTTTTGTAGCTTTTTCTCCAAAAGGGATTCTGGAATACTCTAGGATAATAAAGGTGTATCTCTGTGAGTGGAAAGCACACGTCTCAAAGCAGCTCCTAAGAAAGCTTCTCTCCAGTTTCTATCTAAAGTCGTTTCCTTTCTCACTGTAAGCCTCAAATCACACCTGAATATCCCTTCGCAGACAAAACAAAAATTGTGGTATGATACTGCTCAATGAAAAGAGAAGCTTAACTGTGTGAACGGAATTCACGCGACACAGAGCAGTTTCACAGAAAGTTTCCTTCTGGTTTCCCTCTAAGGTTATTTAGTTTTCAGGATATTCTAAAGAGCGTTTCCAAATGTCCTTTCTCGGACTCCCCAGAAACAGTGATTTCAAACTGCTCAATCCAAAGAATGATTTAAATCTATGAGATGAAAACAAACATCACAAAAGTATTGTGCACAAAGATTCCCTCCAATTCCAATGGAGGACATTTCGTTGCTCGACACAGACCTGCAGTTGTCAATTCAAATCCCTTTGCAGAACCCTCAAAGAATGACTTTCAAACTGGGAAGTATAGGGTAAGTTTATTCCTTCAGAAAAGAATGCACATGCCAAAACACAGTTTTATCGAGTGCTTATTTCTGTTTTTCATTGAACGACATTTCACTTTTTGCCATAGTCTTCAATGTGCTCCGAATATCACTCTTTTGGTTACACAGGAACAGTGTTCAAACTGTGCTTTATGAGAAGGTAGTTAAAACTTCTGCGTGGAATGCACACATTACCAAGCAGTTTCTCAGAAAGCTTCTCCCCAGTTTTTATCTGACTCTATTTCCTATTTGACCTTAGGCCCGAATGGGATCCCAAATATCCCCTTGTGGATCCATCCACGAGGGAGATTCCTAGCTGTGTAATGTAAAGAAAGCTTCATCAATGTGAAATGAATAAACATAACAAAAAGCAGATTCACAGGAAGCTTCTTTCCAGTTTTTATCTGAAGATATTTTCTTTTTCACCATAGCCCAGAATGTGCTCGTGAAGGTCCCTTCTTGGATCCGTCCATGACTGTTTCCAAGCTGGGAAATGTGAAGAAAGCTTTATCTATGTGAGATAATTACACATATCACAGAATAGTTTCCTAGAAATCTTCCCAGTTTTTGTCTGAGGGTATTTCCTTTTTCACCATAGTCGTCACTATACTCCCGAATATCTCTTGGTAGCTTTTTCTCCAAAAGGGATTCTGGAATCCTCTAAAACAAGAAAGGTATATTTCTGTGACTGAAATGCACACGTCACAAAGCAGCTCCTCAGAAATCTTCTCTCCAGTCTCTATCTGAAGACGTTTTCTTTCTCACCATTAGCTTCAAAGCCCTCCAGTATATCCCTTCACAGACTAAATAAAAACAGTGTTATGATACAGCGCAATGAAAAGAGAAGCTTAACTGTGAGAGCGGAATTCACGTGACACAGAGCAGTTTAACAGAAAGCTTCCTTCTGGTTTCTTTTTGAGGTTATTTCTTTTTCAGGATATTCTAAACAGCGTTTCCAAATGTCCTTTCTCAGATTCCACAGAAACAGTGATTTCAATCTGCTCAATCCAAAGACTGAATTAATGCTATGAGATGAATACAAACCCCAAAAAAGAGTTGCGTAGAAAAATTCTCTCCGATTTCCGATGGAAGACATTTCCTTGCCTCACACACGCCTCCAGTCTCCACTTACTATCCCTTCGCAGTACCCTCAAAGACCGACTTTCAAACTCGGAAATGTAGACTAAGCTCTCACTCTGTGAAAGGAATGGACATGTCAGAGACCAATTTCTTCGAGTGCTTCTTTCTGTTTTTTATTGGACGACATTTCACTTTTTTGCCATATTCTTCATTGTGCTCTGAATATCACTCTTTTGGTTATACAGGAACAGTGTTCAAACTGTGCCTCATGAGAAGAAATTTATAAATCCCTGAGTGGAATGCACACATCACCAAGCAGTTTCTCAGAAAATTTCTCTCCGGTTTTTTTCTGACAATATTTATTATTTCACCATAGCCCAAAATGTGGTTTCCTCCATTTGCGGATGAATCCACGAGGGAGTTTTCAAGCTGCGTAATGTAAAGAAAGCTTCATCTATGTCAGATGAATAAACAAAGCAAAAATCAGATTCCCAGAAAGCTTCTTTAAAATTTTTATCTGCAGATATTTCCTTTTTCACCATAGTCCTGAATCTGCTCCCGAAGGTCCCTTCTTGGATCCATCCATGACAGTTTCCAAGCTGCGTAATGTAAAGAAAGCTTTATCTATGTGAGATGATTACACATATCATAGAGTAGTTTCCTACAAAGCTTCTTCCCAGTTTTTGTCTGAGGCTGTTTCCTATTTCTCCATCGGCATCAACATGCTCCCGAATATAACCTGGTACTTCTTTCTCCAAAAGGGTTTCCCTGACGCTGTATGAGAAGAGAGGTATAACACTGTGACTGGACTGCACACGTAACAAAGCAGTTCCTAAGAATGTTTCTCTCCAGTTTCGGTCTGAGCATATATTCTTTTTCACTGTAAGCCTCAAAGTGCTCCCAAATATCCCATCACACGTTAAACATACACAGGGTGAGAAAACTGCTCAATGAAAATATAGGCTTAAATGTGTGAGTGGAATTCACGTGACACAGAGAAGTTTCATAGAAAGATTCCTTCAGGTTCTATCTGAGGTTATTTCTTTTTCAGGATATTCTAAAGAGCATTTCCAAATGTCCGTTCTCAGATTCCACAGAGACAGTGATTTCAAACTGCTCAATCCAAAGAATGATTTAACTCAATGAGATCAATACAAGCATCGCAAAAGAGTTACTCAGAAAGCTTCTCTCGATTTTCAATGGAAGACATTTCCTTGCCTCACACAGGCCTCCGGTCGTCACTTAGTATCCCTTTGCGGAACCCTCAAAGACCGACTTTCTAACTGGGTAATGCAAAGTAAGCTTTAACACTTTGGAAAGAATGGACATGTCAGAGAGCAGTTTCTTCGAGTGCTTCTTTCTGTTTTTTATTGGTCCACATTTCACTTTTTGCCATAGTCTTCAATGTGCTCCTAATATCACTCCTTTGGTTTTACAGGAACAGTGTTCAAACTGTGCCTTATGAGAAGAATTTATAACTCCCTGAGTGGAATGCACACATCACAAAGCAGTTCTCAGAAAGCTTCTCTCCTGATTTTATCTGACTCTATTTCCTATTTCACCATAGGCCTGAATGTGATCCCAAATATCCCTTCACACATCCATCCACAAGGGAGATTCCAAGGTGCGTAATGTAAAGAAGGCTTCATCTATGTCAGTTGAATAAATATAGCAAAAAGCAGATTCACAGAAAGCTTCTTTTCAGTTTTTATTTGAAGATATTTCCTTTTTAACCGTCGTCCGGAATGTGCTCCTGAAGGTCCCTTCGTGGTTCCTCCATGACAATTTCCAAGCTGCGTAATGTATAGAAAGCTTTATCTATGTGAGATGATTTCAAATATCACAGAGTAGTTTCCTAGAACACTTCTTTCCAGTTTTTGTCTGAGGCTGTTTCCCTTTTCACCAACGGCATCAACATGCTCCTGAATATCACTTGGTACCTGTTTCTCCAAAAGGGTTTACCAGACGCTGTATGAGAAGAGAGGTATAACACTGTGAGTGGAATGCACACGTCACAAAGCAGTTCCTCAGAAAGCTTCTCTCCAGTTTCCGTCTGAACATATTTTCTTTTTCACCATTAGCCTGAAAGTGCTCCTGGATGTCCCATCACACGCTAAGCATACACAGGGCCAAAAAACTGCTCAATGTAAAGAGAGGCTTCTCTGTGAGAGGAGTTGAGATGACACAGATCAGTTTCACAGAAAGCTTCCTAATGTATTTTACCTGAGGATATTTCTTTCTCCATGTTCTAAGGATCGTTCCCAAATGTCCTTCCTCAGATTCCACAAAAACAGTGGTTTCAAGGTGCTCATTTCAAAGAATGGTTTAACTCTAGGAGATGAATACACACATTGCAAAGCAGTTGCTCAGAACGTTTCTCTGCAGGTTTCATCGGAGGGCGTTTCCTCTCTCACCACAAGCCTTCGGGCATTACTAAATATCCCTTCACAGATTCTTCAAAGACAGAGTTTCGAAATTGGGCAACATAGAGTAAGCATTAAAACTTTGAAGTGAATGCACATATCAGAGAGCAGATTCTTGGAACATTTCTTCCTCGATTTTATTTCAGTATATTTCACTATTTGCCATAGTCCTCAATGCGTACAGAAATATGACTTTTTTGGTTTCACAGGAACAGTGTTCAAACACTGTGTATTGAGAAAAGAGGTATAACTCCCTGAGTGGAATGCTTACATCACAAAGTAGTTACTCAGCAAGCTTCCATCCAGTTTTTATCTGAAGATATCTCCTCTTTAAAAATAGGCCTGAATGTGCTCCTGAATGTCCCTTCACAGATCCGTACATGACAGAGTTTCCAAACCGCCTAATATAAGAAAAGTTTTAACTATGCGAGATAAAAAATATATTCAACACAACGGAGTTTCAGAGAAATATTCTTTCCAGTTTTTTTCTGAGGATATTTCCTTTTTCTCCATAGCCATCCCTTTTCTCCCGAATATCTCTTGGTAGGTTTTTCTCTGAAAGGCATTCCGGAATTCTCTATGAGAAGAAAGGTACATTTCTTTGAGTGGAACCCACATGTCACAAAGCAGCTCCACAAAAAGCTTCTCTCCACTTTATATCTTGAGAAATTTCCTTTCTCACCATAAGACTCAATTGGTTCCTGAATATCCCTTGACAGACTAAACAAAAATAGTGTTATGATACTCTTCTATGAAAAGAGAAGCTTAACTGTGTGTGCAGAATACACGTTTCACAGGGCAGTTTCACCTAAATTTTCGTTTCGTTCTGAGGTTATTTCTTTTTCAGGATATTCTAAAGAGCGTTTCCAAACGTCCTTTCTCAGATTCCACAGAAAGAGTGTTTTCAAACTGCTCAATCTAAAAAATCATTTAATGCTATGCGATGAATACAAACATTATGAAAGAGTTGCACAGAAAGATTCTCTCCAATTTTTGATGGAAGACATTTCCTTGCTCAACATAGGCCTCTGGTTGCCACTTACTATCCCTTCGCACAAACCTCAAAGGCTTACTTCCAACCTGGGAAAGCTTTAAGCCTGTGTAAAAAATGGACATGTCAGAGAGCAGTTTCTTCGAGTGCTTCTTTATGTTTTTTATTGGACGACATTTCACATTTTCCCATAGTCTTCAATGTGCTCCCAATATCACTCTTTTGGTTTTACAGGAAGAGTGTTCAAACTGTGCCTTATGAGAAAAAAGTTATAACTCTCTGAGTGGAATGCACACATCACCAAGCAGTTTCTCAAAAAGTTCTCTGCAGTTTTTATCTGACTATATTTCCTATTTCACCATAGGCCCGAATGTGATCCCAAATATCCCCTCGTGGATCCATCCACGATGGAGCTTCCAAGGTGCATAATGTAAAGAATGCATCATCTATGTGAGATGAATAAACATAACAAAATGCAGATTCACAGAAAGCTTCTTTTCAGTTTTTATCTGAAGATATGTCCTTTTTCACCATAGTCCTGAATGTGCTCCCGAAGATTCCTTCGTGGATCTGTCCACGACAGTTTCCATGCTGCGTAATGTAAACAAAACTTTATCTATGTGAAATGATTACACATTTCACAGAATGGTTTCCTAGAACGTTTCTTTCCAGTTTTTGTCTGAGGGTATTTCCCTTTTCACCATCGGCATCAACATACTCCCGAATATCACTTGGTATCTGTATCGCCAAAAGAGTTTCCCCGACACTGCATGAGAAGAGAGGTAGTTCAAACAAAGCAGTTCCTCAGAAAGCTTCTGTCCAGTTTCGGTCTGAACATATTTCCTTTTTCTCCATAAGCCTCAAAGTGCTCCCGAATATCCCCTCACACGTTAAACATACACACGGTTAGAAAACTGCTCAATGAAATGAGAAGCTAAACAGAGCAACAGGAATTAAGACGACAGAGGGTAGTTTCACAGATAGCATCCTACTGGATTTTCCTGAGTGTATTTCTTTCTCCATATTCTTAGGATCGTTCCCAAATACACTTCTCAGATTCCACAAAAACAGTGATTTCAAGCTGCTCAATAAACAGAATGGCTTAACTGTATGAGGCAAATACAGAGATTGCAAAGTGGGTGCTCAGAACCTTTCTCTGCAGGTTTCATCAGAAGATGTTTCCTCACTGACGACATGCCTCCAGACGTCACTAAATATCCCTTCTCAGATCCTTCAAAGACAGAGTTTTGAATCTGGGCAACAAAGCATAAGCATTAATGTTGTGAAGTGAATGCACATATCATAAAGGAGATTCTTGAAACGCTTCTTCCTGGATTTTGCTTCTGTATATTTCACTTTTCGCCATAGTCCTCAATGCGTCCCGAAATATCACTTTTTCAGGTTCACAGGAACAGTGTTCAAACGCTGCCTTGTGAGAAAACAGGTATAATTCCCTGAGGGGAATGCATACATCACAAAGTAGTTTCTCAGAAAGTTTCTATGCAGTTTTATCTGAAAATTTCTCCTCTTTCACCTACGGCCTCAAAGTGCTGCCTAAAGACCCTTCGCTAATCCATGCATGACGGGATTTCCAAACTGCGGAATACAATTAGAGTTTTAACTATACAAGACGAATAAAAATAGCTATCAGAAAGCAGTTTCACAGAAATCTTCTTTGCAGTTTTTGTCTGAGGATATTTCCTTTTTCACCATAACCCTCCCTATACTCCCGATTGTTCTTTTGGTAGCTCATTCTCCAAAAGAGTTTCTGGAATCCTCCTGGAGAAGAAAGGTATATTTCTGTGAGTGGAATACACACGTCACAAAGCATCTCCTCAGAAAGCTTCTCTCCAGTTTATATCTGAAGACGTTTCCTTTCTCACCATAAGCCTCAAAGCACTCCTGAATATCCCTTCCCAAAGTAAAGAAAAACAGTGTTATGATACAGCTCAATGAAAAGAGAAGCCTAACTGTGTGAGCGGAATTCACATGACACAGAGCTGTTTCACAGAAAGCTACCTTCTGGCTTCTCTCTGAGGTTATTTCTTTTTCAGGATATTCTTTTTTTTTTATTTTAATTATACTTTAAGTTCTAGGGTACATGTGCATAATGTGCAGGGTTGTTACATATGTATACACGTGCCATGTTGGTGTGCTGCACCCACCAACTCGTCAGCACCCATCAATTCATCATTTATATCAGGTATAACTCCCCAATGAAATCCCTACTCCCTCCTCCCTCCCCACCAACATTGTGTGATGTTCCCCTTCCCGAGTCCAAGTGAGCTCATTGTTCAGTTCCCACCTATGAGTGAGAACATGCGGTGTTTGGTTTTCTGTTCTTGTGATAGTTTGCTAAGAATGATGGTTTCCAGCTGCATCCATGTCCCTACAAAGGACGCAAACTAATCCTTTTTTATGGCTGCATAGTATTCCATGGTGTATATGTGCCACATTTTCTTAATCCAGTCTGTCACTGATGGACATTTGGGTTGATTCCAAGTCTTAGCTATTGTGAATAGTGCCGCAGTAAACATACATGTGCATGTGTCTTTGTAGTAGAATAATTTATAATCCTTTGGGTATATACCCAGTAGTGGGATGGCTGGGTCATATGGTACATCTAGTTCTAGATCCTTGAGGAATTGCCATACTGTTTTCCATAATGGTTGAACTAGTTTACAACCCCACCAACAGTGTAAAAGTGTTCCTATTTCTCCACATCCTCTCCAACACCTGTTGTTTCCTGATTTTTTAATGATTGCCATTCTAACTGGCAACTAACTCTAACACATGATCATTTTTTCATGTGTCTGTTGGCTGTATGAATGTCTTCTTTTGAGAAATGTCTGTTCATATCCTTTCCCCACTTTTTGATGGGGTTGTTTGTTTTCTTCTTGTATATTTGTTTGAGTTCTTTGTAGATTCTGGAAATTAGCCCTTTGTCAGATGAGTAGATTGCAAAAATTTTCTCCCATTCTGTAGGTTGCCTGTTCACTCTGATGGTAGTTTCTTTTGCTGTGCAGAAGCTCTTCAGTTTAATGAGATCCCATTTGTCGATTTTGGCTTTTGCTCCCGTTGCTTTTGGTGTTTTAGACATGAAGTCCTTGCCCATGCCTATGTTCTGAATGGTACTACCTAGATTTTCTTCTAGGGTTTTTATGGTAATAGGTCTAACATTTAAGTCTCTAATCCATCTTGAATTAATCTTCGTATAAGGAGTAAGGAAAGGATCCAGTTTCAGCTTTCTACTT
>NC_045437.1:72021980-72043420 GCF_002776525.5 Piliocolobus tephrosceles
CTTTTTTTGGTGGGTAGGCTATTAATTGTTGCCTCAATTTCAGAGCCTGCTATTGGTCTATTCAGGGATTCAACTTGTTCCTGGTTTAGACTTGGGAGAGTGTACGTGTCCAGGAAATTATCCATTTCTTCTAGATTTTCTAGTTGATTTGCGTAGAGGTGTTTATAGTATTCTCTGATGGTAGTTTGTATTTCTGTGGGGTCGGTGGTGATATCCCCTTTATCATTTTTTAATGCGTCTATTTGATTCCTCTCTCTTTTCTTCTTTATTAGCCTTGCTAGCAGTCTGTGTTTCCAAATGTCCTTTCTCAGATTGCACAGAAACAGTGACTTCAAACTGGTCAATCCAAAGAACGATTTAATACTATGAGATGAATACAAACATCACAAAATAGTTGCGCAGAAAGATTCTCTCTGATTTTTGATGGAAGACATTTCCTTGCTCGACATAGGCCACCGGTTGCCACTTACTATCCCTTCACAGAGACCTCAAATACGGACTTTCACAGTGGCAAATGTAGAGTAAGGGTTAAACATGGGAAAAGAATGGATATGTCATAGAGCAGTTTTGTACATTGCTCCTTTCTGGTATTTTTGGAGGACATTTCACTTTTTGCCATAGTCTTCAATTTGCTGCGAATATCACTCTTTTGCTTCTACAGGAACAGTGTTCAAACTGTGCCTCATGAGAAGAAAGTTTTAACTCCCTGAGTGGAGTGCACACATCACCAAACTGTTTCTCAGAAAGCTTCTCTCCATGTTTTATCTGACTGTATTTCCTATTTCACTATAGGCCTGAATGTGATCCCAAATATCCCTTCACGGATCCATCCATGAGGGAGTTTTCAAGCTGCGTAATGTAAAGGAAGCTTCATGTATATGAGATGAATAAACATAGAAAAAGCAGATTCACAGAAAGCTTCTTTTCAGGTTTTATCTGTAGATATTTCCTTTTTTATCATAGTCCACTATGTGCTCCCAAAAGTCCCATCACGGATCCGTCCATAACAGTTTCCAAGCTGCGTAATGTAAAGAAAGCTTTATCTATATGACATGATTACAAATATCACAGAGTAGTTTCCTAGAAAGCTTCTTTCCAGTTTTTGACTGAGGCTATTTCCTTTTTCACCATCGGCATCAACATGCTCTTGAATATCACTTGGTACCTGTTTCTCCAAAAGGGTTTCCCTGACGCTGTATGGGAAGAGAGGTATAAAACTGTGACTGGAATGCACACATCACAAAGAAGTTCCTCCAAAAGCTTCTCTCCAGTTTCGGTCTGAACATATTTCCTATTTCACCGTTAGCCTCACAGTGCTCCAGAATATCCCATCTCATGCTAAACATACAAAGGCCTAGAAAACTGCTCAGTGAAAAGAGAGGCTTATCTGAGTGAGAGGAATTAAGACGACACAGAGCAGTTTCACAGAAAGCTTCCTTCTGGCTTTTACCTGAGGGTATATCTTTCCCCATATTCTAAAAATCATTCCTAAATGTCCTTCCTCACATTCCCCAAAAATGGTGATTTCAAGCTGCTCAATACGAAGAATGGTTTAACTCTAGGAGACGAACACACACATCGCAAAGCAGTTGTTCAGAACGTTTCTCTGCAGGTTTCATCGGAAGACGTTTCCACGCTCACCACAAGCCTCCGGGGTCACTAAATATCCCTTCACAGATTCTTCAAAGACAGACTTTCGAAACCGGGCAACATAGAGTAATCATTAACTCTGTTAAGTGAATGCACATATCAGAGAGCAGATTCATGGAACGCTTCTTCCTCGATTTTGTTTCAGTATATTTCACTATTCGCCATAGTCCACAAAATATTCCGAAATATCACTTTTTCGGTTTCACAGGAAGAGTGTTCACACACTGCCTTGTGAGAAAAGAGGTAAAATTCTCTGAGTGGAATGCATACATCACAAAGTAGTTTCTCAGAATGCTTCTATCCAGTTTTTATCTGAAGATATCTCCTCCTTCACTGTAGGCCTGAACTGCTCCCAAATGTCCCTTCATGGATCTGTGCATGAAGGAGTTTCCAAACTGCGTAGTATAATGAAAGTTTTAACTATGGGAGATGAATAAATATATGTAACACAAAGCAGTTTCACAGAAATCTTCTTTCCAGATTTTGTCTGAGGTTATTTCCTTTTTCACCGTGGTCGTCGCTATACTCCCGAATATCTCTTAGTACCTTTTTTTCCAGAAGGGCTTCCAAATTGCTCTAGGAGAAGAAAGGTATATTTCTGTGAGTGGAATGAACACGTCACAAAGCAGCTCCTCAGAAAGCTTCTCTCCACTTTCTATCTGAAGTCTTTGGCTTTTTCACTGTAAGCCTCAAAGCCCTCCAGTGTATACCTTTGCAGACCAAAGAAAAACAGTGTTATGATACAGCTCAATGAAAAGAGAAGCCTAACTGTGTGAGCGGAATACACGTGAAACAGCAGTTTCACAGAAAGGTTCCTTCTGGTTTCTCTCTGAGTTTATTTCTTTTTCATGATATTCTAAAGAGCGATTCCAAATGTCCTTTCTCAGATTCCACAGAAAAAGTGATTTCAAACTGCTCATTCCAAAGCATGATTTAACGTTTAAGATGCATACAAACATCACAAAAAAGGTGGGCACAAATCGTCTCTCCGATTTTCGATGGAAGACTTTTCCTTTCCTCACACAGGCCTCCGGTCGCCACTTACTATCCCTTCGCAGAAACCTCAAAGACCGACTTTCAAACTGGGAAATGTAGAGTAAATTTTGAACCTGTGAAAAGAATGGACATGTCAGAGAGCAGTTTCTTCGAGCGCTTCTTTCTGTTTTTTTTTTTTTTTTTTTGGACGACATTTCACTTTTTGCCATAGTCTTCAATGTGCTGTGAATATCACTCTTTTGGTTTTACAGGAACAGTCTTCAAACTGTGCCTATGAGAAAAAAGTTACAACTCCCTGAGTGAAATTCACACAGCATGACGCAGTTTCTCAGAAAGCTTCTCTCCACTTTTTATCTGACTATATTTCCTCTTAAACCATAGGCCCGAGTGTGATCTCAAATAGCCCTTCACGGTTCTATCCACGAGGGAGTTTCCAAGCTATGTAATGTAAAGAAAGCTTCATCTATGTGAGATGAATGAATATAGCAAAAGGAGATTCACGGAAAGCTTCTTTCCAGTTTTTATCTGAAGATATTTCCTTTTTCACCGTACTCGAGAATGTTCTCCCGAAGGTCCCTTCGTGGATCTGTCCATGACAGTTTCCAAACTGCGTAATTTAAATATAGCTTTATTTATGTGAGATGATTACAGATATCACAGAATAGTTTCCTAGAAAGCTTCTTCCAGTTTTTTTTTCTGAGGCTATTTCCCTTTCCACCATTGGCATCAACATGCTCCCAAATATCACCTGGTACCTGTTTCTCCAAATGGGTTTCCCCAACGTGGTATGATAAGAGAGATATAACACGGTGACTGGAATGCACACAACACAAAGCAGTTCCTCCAAAAGTTTCTCTACAGTTTCAGTCTGAATATATTTCCGTTTTCACCGTTAGCCTCAAAGTGCTCCCGAATATCCCATCACACCCTAAACATTTACAGTGCTAGAAAACTGCTCTATGAAAAGAGAGGCTTATCTGAGTGAGAGGAATTAAGACGACACAGAGCAATTTCACAGAAAGCTTCCTTCTGGATTTTACCTGAGGATATTTATATCTCCATATTCTAAGGATTGTTACCAAATGTCCTTCCTCAGATTCCACAAAAACAGTGATTTCAAGCTTCTCAATCCAAATTATGGTTTAAGTCTGTGAGACGAATACACATATTGCAAAGCAGTTGATCAGAACGTTTCTCTGCAGTTTTCATTGGAACACGTTTTCTAGCTCAGCACAAGCCTCCAGAGGTCACTAAACATCCCTTCAAAGATTTTTCAAAGACAGAGTTTCGAAACTGGGCAACATAGAGTAAGCATTAATTGTGTGAAGTGAATGCACATGTCAGAGAGAAGATTCTTGGAACGCTTCTTCCTCGATTTTGTTTCAGTATATTTCACTATTTGCCCTAGTCCTCATTGCGTTCTGAAATATCATATTTTCGGTTTCACAGGAACAATGTTCAAACATTGCTTTGTGAGAAAAGAGGTATAACTCCCTGAGTGGAATGCATATCTCACAAAGTAGTTTCTCAGAATGCTTCTATCCAGTTTTTATCTGAAGATATCTCCTCCTTCACCGTAGGCCTGAACTGCTCCCAAATGTCCCTTCATGGATCTGTGCATGACGGAGTTTCCAAACTGTGCAATATAATAAAAGTTTTAATTATGTGAGATGAAATAATATATCTAACACGAAGCAGTTTCACAGAAATCTTCTTTCCACTTTTGGTCTGAGGATATTTCCTTTTTCACCATAGTCGATGCTATATTCCCGAATATCTCTTGGAGGCTTTTTCTCCAAAAGGGATTCTGGAATCCTCTAGGAGAAGAAAGGTATGTTTCTGTGAGTGGAATGCACACGTCATAAAGCAGCTCCTCAGAAAGCTTCTCTCCAGTTTCTATCTGAAGATGTTTCCTTTCTCACCGTAAGCCTTAAAGCCCTCCAGAATATCCCTTTGTAGACTAAACCAAAACAATGTTATGATACAGCTCAATGAAAAGAGAAGCTTAACTGTGTGAGCGGAATTCATGTCAAACAGTGCAGTTTCACAGAAAGCTTCCTTCTGGTTTCTCTCTGAGGTTATTTCTTTCTCAGGATATTCTAAAGAGCGTTTCCAAATATCCTTTCTCAGATTCCACAGAAACAGTGATTTCAAACTGCTCAAACTGCAGAATGATTTACCTCTATTAGATGAATACATACATCACAAAATTGTTGCACGGAAAGCTTCTCTGCGATTTTCGATGGAAGACATTTCCTTGCCTCACACAGGCCTCCGGTCGCCACTTACTATCCCTTCACAGAACCGTCAAAGACCGACTTTCAAACTGGGAAATGTAGAGTAAGCTTTAACCCTGTGAAAAGTATGGAAATGTCAGAGAGCTGTTTCTTCGAGTGCTTCTTTCTGTTTTTTATTGGACGACATTTCGCTTTTTGAAATAGTCTTCAATGTGCTCCGAATATCACCCTTTTCGTTTTACAATAGCCATGCTCGAACCTTGTCTTATGAGAAGAAATTTATAACTCCCTGAGTGGAATGCTCACATCACCAAGCTATTTCTCAGAAATCTTCTCTCCAGTTTTTATCTGACTATATTTGCTTTTCCACCATAGGCCCAAAAATGATCCCAAATATCCCTTCGGGGATCCATCCCTGTGGGAGTTTCCAAGCTGAGTAATGTAAAGAAAGCTTCATCTATATGAGATGAATAAACATAGCAAAAAGCAGATTCTCAGAATGCTTCTTTCAAGTTTTTATCTGAAGATATTTCCTTCTTCACCATAGTCTGGAATTTGCTCCTGATGGTCCCTTCGTGGATCCATCCATGACAGTTTCCAAACTGCTTAGTGTATGGAAACCTTTATGTATATGAGATGATTACACATATCACAGAGTAGTTTCCTAGAAAGCTTTTTTCCATTTTTTGACAGGCTCTTTCCCTGTCCACCATTGCCATCAACGTGCTCTCGAATATCACCTGGTACCTGTTTCTCTAAAAGGGTTTTCCCAACGCTGTATGAGAAGAGAGGTATAACATTGTGACTGGAATTCACACGTCACAAAGCAGTTCCTCGGAAAGGTTCTCTCCAGTTTCGGTCTGAACATATTTCGTTTTTCTTTGTAAGCCTCAAAGTACTGCAGAATGTCCCATCACATGCTAAACATACAGAGGGTGAGAAAACTGCTCAATGAAATAAGAGGCATAAATGAGCTCGAGGAATTAAGAAAACACTGAACAGTTTCACGTAAAGCTTCCTTCTGGATTTTTCCTGAGGATATTTATTTCTCCATATTCTTTTTTTTTTCTTTTATTATACTTTAAGTTCTAGGGTACATGTGCATAACGTGCAGGTTTGTTACATATGTATACATGTGCCATGTTGGTGTGCTGCACCCATCAACTCGTCAGCACCCATCAATTCATCATTTATATCAGGTATAACTCCCCAATGCAATCCCTCCCCCTCCCCCTCCCTATGATAGGCCCCAGTGTGTGATGTTCCCCTTCCCGAGTCCAAGTGAGCTCATTGTTCAGTTCCCACCTATGAGTGAGAACATGCGGTGTTTGGTTTTCTGTTCTTGTGATAGTTTGCTAAGAATGATGGTTTCCAGCTGCATCCATGTCCCTACAAAGGACGCAAACTTATCCTTTTTTATGGCTGCATAGTATTCCATGGTGTATATGTGCCACATTTTCTTAATCCAGTCTGTCACTGATGGACATTTGGGTTGATTCCAAGTCTTTGCTATTGTGAATAGTGCCGCAATGAACATACGTGTGCATGTGTCTTTGAATGTCCTTTTTCAGATTCCACAAAAACAGTGATTTCAAGCTGCTTAAACCAAGGAATGGTTTATCTCTAGGAGACGAATAGACACATCACAAAGCAGTTGCTCAGAACGTTTCTCTACAGGTTTCATCGGAACACGTTTCCTCACTCATCACAAGCCTCCAGGCATCCTAAATATCCCTTCACAGATTCTTCAAAGACAGAGTTTCGAAACTGGGCAACATAGAGTAAGCATTAACTCTGTGAAGTGAATGCACATATCAGAGAACTGATTCTTGGAACGCTGCTTCCTCAATGTTATTTCAGTATATTTCACTATTCGACATAGTCCTCAATGCGTTCTGAAATATCACTTTTTCGGTTTCACAGGAACAGTGTGCAAGCACTGCCTTGTGAGAAAAGATGTATAACTCCCTTAGTGGAATGCATACACAACAAAGTATTTTCTCAGAAAGCTTCTATCCAATTTTTATCTGAAGATATCTGCTCCTTCACCATAGGCCTGAATGTGCTCCTGAATATACCTTCGAGTTTCTGTGCATGACGGAGTTTCCAAACTGCGTAATATAAGTAAAGTTTTACCTATGAGAAACGAATAAATATATCTAACACAAAGCAGTTACACAGAAATCTTCTTTCCAGCTTTTGTCTGAGGATATTTACTTTTTCACCATCGTCAGCGCTATACTCCCAAATATCTCTTGGTAGCTTTTTCTCCAAAATGGATTCCGGAATCCTCTAGGAGAAGAAAGGTGTATTTCTGTGAGTGGAATGCACACGTCACAAAGAAGCTCCTCAGAACGTGTCTCTCCAGTTTTATTCTGAAGATGTTTCCTTTCTCACTAAAAGCCTCAAAGCCCTCCAGAATATCCCTTCGCAGTCTAAACAAAGACATTGTTGTGATACAGTTGAATGAAAAGAGAAGCTTAACTGTGTGAGGGAAATTCATGTGACACAGAGCAGTTTCACATAAAGATTCCATCTGGTTTCTCTCTGAGATTATTTCTTTTTCAGATTATTCTGAAGAGCATATCCAATTGTCTTTTCTCAGATTCCACAGAAACAGTGATTTCAAACTGCTCAATCCAAAGAATGATTTAACTCTATGAGGTGAAAAGAAACATCACAAAAGAGTTGTGCAGAAAGCTAGTCTCTGATTTTCAATGGAAGATATTTCCTTGCCTCACACAGGCCTCCAGTGGTCACTTACTATCCCTTTGCAGAACCTTCAAATACGGACTTTCAAACAGGCAAATGTAGAGTAAGCTTTAAACCTGTGAAAAGAATGGATATGTCATAGAGCAGTTTTCTCCATTGCTCCTTTCTGTTTTTTTTTTTTTTTTTTTGGATGATATTTCACTTTTTGCCATGATCTTCAATGTGCTGCAAATATCACTCTTTTGGTTTTACAGGAACAGTGTTCAAACTGTGCCTCATGAGAAGAAAGTTATAAGTCCTTGAGTGGAATGCACACAGCACCAAGCTGTTTCTCAGAAAGCTTCTCTCCATTTTTTATCTGACTGTATTTCCTCTTTCACCATAGGCCTGAATGTAATCCCAAATATCCCTTCGTGGATCCATCCATGAGGGAGTTTTCAAGCTGCTTAATGTAAAGGAAATTTCATCTATACGAGATGAATAAACATAGCAAAAAGCAGATTCACAGAAAGCTTCTTTCCAGTTTTTATCTGAAGATATTTCCTTTTTCACCATAGTCCAATATGTGCTCCCAAAGGTCCCTTCGTGGATCCGTCCATGACAGTTTCCAAGCTGTGTAATGTAAAGAAAGCTTTATCTATGTGAGATGATTACACTTATTACAGAGTAGTTTCCTAGAAAGCTTCTTTCCAGTTTTTGTCTGAGGTTATTTCCCTTTTCACCATCGGCATCAACATGTTCCAGAATATCACTTGTTACCTGTTTCTTGAAAAGGGTTTCCCCGACGCTGTATGAGAAGAGAGGTATAACACTGTGACTGGGATGCACATGTCACAGAGCAGTACCTCGGAAAACTTCTCTTCATTTTCGATCTGAACCTAATTCCTTTTTCACTGTTAGCCTCAAACTACTCCTTAATAAGCCATCACATGCTAAACATACAGAGGGCTACAACACTGCTCTATGAATAGAGAGGCTTATCTGACTAAGAGGAATGAAGACGACACAGAGCTGTTTCACAGAAAACTTTCTTCTGGATTTTACCTGAGGACATTTCGTTCTCCATATTCTAAGGATCATTCCCAAATGTCCTTCCTCTTATTCCACAAAAACAGTGATTTCAAGCTGCTCAATCCAAAGAATGGTTTAACTCTGGGAGATGAATACACACATCACAAAGCATTTGCTAAGAACGTTTCTCTGCAGGTTTCACTGGAAGACATTTCCTCGCTCACCACAAGCCTCCAGGCGTCACTAAATACCCCTTCACAGATACTTCAAACACAGAGTTTTGAAACTGGGCAACATAGAGTAAGCATTAACCCTGTGAATTGAATGCACATATCAGAGAGCAGATTCCTGGAATGCTTCTTCCTGGATTTTATTTCTGTGTATTTCACTATTTGCCATAGTCCTCAATGCGTTCTGAAATATCACTTCTTCGGTTTCACAGGAACAGCGTTCACACACTGCCTTGTGAGGAAAGAAGTATAACTCCCTGAGTGGAATGCATACATCACAAAGTAGTTTATCAGAAAGCTTCTATCCAGTTTTATCTGAAGATATCTCCTCTTTCACCGTAGGCCTTGGTAGCTTTTTTTTCAAAAGGGATTCCTTAATCCTCTAGGATAAGAAAAGTATATTACTGTGAGTGGAATGCACAAGTCAGAAAGCAGCTCCTCAGAAAGCTTCTCTCCAGTTTCTATCTGAAGAGGTTTCCTTTCTCACCGTAACCCTCAAAGCCCTCCAGAATGTCCCTTCGCAGACTAAACAAAAACAGTGTTATAATACAACTCCATGAAAAGAGAAGCTTAACTATGTGAGCGGAATTCACGTGACACAGAGCAGTTTTACAGAAAGCTTCCTTCTGGTTTCTCTCTGAGGTTATTTCTTTTTCAGGATATTCTAAAGAGTGATTCCAAATGTCCTTTCTCAGATTCAACAGAAACAGTGA
Organism: Piliocolobus tephrosceles; assembly: GCF_002776525.5. Classification (NCBI taxonomy): domain Eukaryota; kingdom Metazoa; phylum Chordata; class Mammalia; order Primates; family Cercopithecidae; genus Piliocolobus; species Piliocolobus tephrosceles. The sequence goes on from NC_045437.1 coordinate 72,031,530, forward strand.
TTTCAAACTGCTCAATCCAAAGAATGTTTTAACTCTATGAGATGAATACAAACATCACAAAATAGTTGCGCAGAAATCTTCTCTCCAATTTTTGATGGAAGACATTTCCTTTCTCAAAATAGGCCTCCAGTTGCCAATTACTATTCCTTCGCAGAAACCTCAAAGACGGACTTACAAACTGTGAAATGTAGAGGAAGCTTCAACCCTGTGAAAACAAAGGATATGTCAAGAGCAGTTTCGTTGAGAGTTTCTTTCTGTTTTTTATTGGAAGACATTTCACTTTTTGACATAGTCTTCAATGTGCTCCGAATATCACACTTTTGGTTTTACAGGAACAGTGTTCAAACTGTGCCTTATGAGAAGAAACTAACAACTCCCTGAGTGGAATGCACACATCACCAAACAGTTTCTCAGAAAGCTTCTCTCCAGTTTTTATCTGACTATATTTCCTATTTCACCATAGGCCCAAATGATCCCTAATATCCCTTCGCGGATCCATCCACAAGGGAGTTTCCAAGCTGTGTAATGTAAAGAAAGTTTCATCTTTGTGAGATGAATAAATATAGCAAAAAGCAGATTCACAGAAAGCTTCTTTCCAGTTTTTATCTGAAGATATTTCCTTTCTCACCCTAGTCCAGAATGTGCTTCCAATGGTCCCTTTGTGGATCCGTCCATGACAGTTTCCAAGCTGCGGAATGTAAATAAATCTTTATGTATGTAAGATGATTACAGATATCACAGGGTAGTTTCCTAAAAAGCTTCTTTCCAGTTTTTGTCTGAGGCTATTTCCCTTTTCACTATCAGCATCAACATGCTCCCGAATATCACTTGGTATCTGTTTCTCCAAAAGGGTTTCTCCGACGCTATATGAGAAGAGAGGTATAACACCGTGAGTGGAATGCACACGTTGCAAAGCAGTTCCTCGGAAAGCTTCTCTCCAGTTTCGGTCTGAACATATTTGCTTTTTCTCCCTTAGCCTGAAAGTGCTCCCGAATATCCCATCACATGCTAAATACACACAGGGCTAGAAAACTGCTCAATGAAAAGTGATGCTTATCTGAGTGAGAGGAATTAAGAGACACAGAACACAGAGCGGTTACAAAGAAATCTTCCTTCTGGATTGACCTGAGGATATTTCTTTCTTCATATTCTAAGGATCATTCCCAAAATGTCCTTCCAAATAGGCCTCAAAAAGAGTGGTTTCACACTGCTCAATCCTAAGAATGGTTTAACTTTAGGAGACGAATACAGACATCCAAAGCAGTTGCTCACAAAGTTTCTTTGCAGGTTTCATCGGAAGACGTTTCCTTGCTCACCACAAACCTCTGGGGTTCACTAAATATTCCTTCACAGATTCTTCAAAGACAGAGTTTAGAAACTAGGCAACATAGAGTAAGCATTAACACTGTGAAGTGAATGTACATATCAGAGAGCAGATTCTTGGAATGCTTCTTCCTCGTTTTTACTTCAGTATATTTCACTATTCGCTGTAGTCCTCAATACGTTCCGTAATATCACTTTTTGTTTCACTGGACCAGTGTTCAAACACCACTTTGGGGGAAAGAGGTATAAATCCCTGAGTGTAATGCATATAACACAAAGTAGTTTTTCAGAAGTCTTCTATCCAGTTTTTATCTGAAGATATCTCCTCTTTCAGCATTGGCCTGAATGTGCTCCCGAAGATCTCTTTGCAGATCTGTGTGTGATGGAGTTTCCAAACTGTGTAATATAATTAAGGTTTTAATTAAGGGAGATGAATAAATATATCTAACACAAAGCAGATTCACAGAAATCTTCCTTCCAGTTTTTGTCGGAGGATATTTCCTTTTTCACCATAGCCTTCCCTATACTCCCGATTATCTGTTTTGTAGCTTTGTCTCCAAAAGGGATTCCGGTATCCTCTAGGAGAAGAAAGTTATATTTCTGTGAGTGGAATGCACACGTCACAAAGCAGCTCCTCAGAAAGCTTCTCTCCAGTTTCTATCTGATGACGTTTCCTTTCTCACCGTAAGCCTTAAAGCCTTCCAGAATATCACTTTGCAGACTAAACAAAAACAGTGTTATGATACAGCTCAATGAAAAGAGAAGCTTAACTGTGTGAGCGGATTTCACGTGATGTAGTGCACTTTCACAGAAAGCTTCCTTCTGGGTTCACTCTGAAGTGATTTCTTTTTCAGGATATCCTAAAAGGCGTTTCCAAATGTCCTTTCTTAGATTCCACTGAAACAGTGATTTCAAACTGCTCAATCCAAAGAATGATTTAACTCTATTAGATGAATACAAACATCACAAAAGAGTTTCACAGAAAACTTCTCTCCGATTTTTGATTTTACACATTTCCTTACTTCACACAGGCCTCCTGTCATCACTTACTATCTCTTCGCAGAACCCTCAAAGACCGACTTTCAAACTGGGAAATGTAGAGTAAGATTTAACCCTGTGAAAAGAATGGACATGTCAGAGAGCAGTTTCTTCGAGTGCTTCTTTCTGTTTTTTATTGGACCACATTTCAGTTTTTTGCCATAGTCTTCAATGTGCTCCGAATATCACACTTTTGGTTTTACAGGAACCGTGTTCAAACTGTGCCTTATGAGAAGTAACTAACAACTCCCTGAGTGGAATGTACCCATCACCAAGCAGTTTCTCAGAAAGCTTCTCTCCAGTTTTTATCTGACTGTATTTCCTTTTTCACCATTGTCCCACATGTGATGCCAAGTATCCCTCCATGGATGCATCTACGAGGGAGTTTCCAAGCTGTGTAATGTAAAGAAAACTTCATCTATGTGAGACGAATAATCATAGCAAAAAGCAGATTCACAGAAAGCTTCTTACCACTTTTTATCTGAAGATATTTGCTTTTTCACCCTCGTCTTGAATGTGCTCCTGAAGGTCCCTTCGTGAATCCATCCATGACAGTTTCCAGTCTGCATAGCGTAAAGTAATCTTTATCGATGTGTGATGATTACACATATCTCTGGCTAGTTTCCTAGAATGCTTCTTTCTAGTTTTTGTCTGAGGCTATTTCCCTTTTTGCCATCGGTATCAACATGATCCCGAATATGTTCTGGTACCTGTTTCTCCAAAAGGGTTTCAATGATACTGTATGAGAGTAGAAGTATAACACTGTGAGTTGAATGCTCCCGTCACAAAGCAGTTCCTCGGAAATTTTCTCACCAGTATTGTTCGGAACATATGTCCTTTTTCACCGTAAACCTAAAAGGGATACCATGTATCCCATCTCACGCTAAACATACACAGAGTTAGAAAATTAATCAATGGAAAGAGAGGCTGACCTGAGTGAGAATAATTAAGACAACACTGAGCAGTTTCACAGGAAGCTTCCTTCTGGATTTTACCTGTGGATATTTCTTTCCTCATATTCTAAGGATCGCTCCCAATTATGCTTCCCCAGTCTCCACAAAAACAGTGATTTCAAGTTGCTCAATCCAAAGAATGATTTACCTCTAGGAGACGAATAAACACATCGCAAAGCAGTTGCTCAGAACGTTTCTCTGCAGGTTTCATCAAATGACGTTTCCTCGCTCACCACAAGCCTCTGGGTGTCACTAAATATCCCTTCACAGATTCTTCAAAGACAGAGTTTTGAGACTGGGTAACATAGAGTAAGCATTAACTCTGTGATGTGAATACACACATCAGAGAGCAGATTCTTGGAACGCTTCTTCCTCCATTTTACTTCAGTATATTTCACTATTTGCCATAGTCCTCAATGCGTTCCGAAATATTACTTTTTTGGGTTAACAGGAACAGTGTTCAAATGCTGCCTTGTGAGAAAAGAGGTATAACTCCCTGAGTGGAAAGCATACATTACAATGTAGTTTCTCAGAAAACTTCTACCCAGTTTTTATCTGAAGATATCTCCTCTTTCACGATAGGCATGAATGTTTTCCCGAATGTCCCTTCGTGAATCTGTGCATGACGGAGTTTCCAAACTGCATAATGTAATTAAAGTTTTAACTATGCGACACGAATAAATATATCTAACCCAAAGCAGTTTCACAGATATCTTTTTTCCAGTTTTTGTCTGAGGATATTACATTTTTCACCATAGTCGTCGCTGTACTCCCACATATCTCTTGGTAGCTGTTTCTCCAAAAGGGATTCTGGAATCCTCTAGGAGAAGAAAGGTATATATCTGTGAGTGGAATGCACATGTCACAAAGCAGCACCTCAGAAAGCTTCTATCCACTTTCTATGTAAAGACGTTTCTTTCTCACCATAAGCCTCAAAGGGCTCCAGAATATCCCTTTGCAGACTAAACAAAAACAGTGGTATAATACTGTTCTCTGAAAAGAGATTCTTAACTGAGTGAGGAGAATTCACTTGACACCGAGCAGTTTCATAGAAAGTTTCCTTCTGGATTCTCTCTGAGGTTATTTCTTTTTCAGGATATTCTAAAGAGCGTTTCCAAATGTCCTACCTCAGATTTCACAGAAACAGTGATTTCAAACTGCCCAATCTAAAGAATCAGTTAATGCTATGCGATGAATACAAACATCACAAAAGAGTTGCACAGAAAGATTCTCTCCGATTTTTGATGGAAAACATTCCCTTGCTCGACATAGGCCTCAGGTTGCCAATTACTATTCCTTCGCAGAAACCTCAAAGGCGGACTTTCAAACTGGGAAATGTAGAGGAAGCTTTAACCCTGTGAAAAGAAAGGATATGTCAGAGAGCAGTTCCTTTGAGTGCTTCTTTCTGTTTTTTATTGGACGACATTTCACTTTTTGCCATGGTCTTCAATGAGCTCCGAATATCACACTTTTGGTTTAACAGGAACAGTGTTCAAACTGTGCCTTATGGGGAGAAAGTTATAACTCCCTGAGTGGAATGCACACATCACCAAGCAGTTTCTCAGAAAGCTTCTCTCCAGTTTTTATCTGACAATATTTCCTATTTCACCATAGGCCCCAATGTGATCCCAAATTTCCCTTGGCAGATCCATCCAGGAGGGAGTTTACAAGCTGCATAATGTAAAAAAAGCTTCATCTTTGTGAGATGAATAAACATAACAAAAAGCTGATTCACAGAAAGCTTCCCTCCAGTTTTTATCTGAAGATATTCCTTTTTCACCATAGTCCAGTATGGGCTCCCGAAAGTCTCTTTGTGGATTTGTCCATGACAGTTTCCAAGATGCGTTCTCTAAAGAAAGCTTTATCTATGTGAGGTGATTACACATATCACGTAGTAGTTTCCTAGAAAGCTTTTTTCCAGTTTTTGTCTGAGGCTGTGTCCCTTTTCACCATTGGCATCAACATGCTCTGGAATATGACTTGGTACCTGTTTCTCCAAAAGGGTTTCCGCGATGCTGTATGAGAAGAGTGGTATAACACAATGACTGGAATGCACACGTCACAAAGCAGTTCCTCGGAAAGTTTCTCTCCAGTTTCGGTCTGATCATATTTCCTTTTTCACCATAAGCCTCAAAGGGCTCCCGAATATCCCATCACATGCTAAACATACAAAAGGTTAGGAAACTCCTCAATGAAGAGAGGCTTACCTCAGCAAGCATAATTAAGACGACACAGGTTAGTTTCACAGAAAGTTTCCTTGTGGATTTTACCTGTGGATATTTCTTTCCTCATATTCTAAGGATCGTTCCAAGTGTCCTTCCCCCAACTCCACAAAAACAGTGATTTCAAGCTGCTCAATCCATAGAATGGTTTACCTCTAGGACACGAATACACACATCACAAAGCAGTTGCTCAGAACCTTTCTCTGCAGGTTTCATCAAATGACTTTTCCTCGCTCACTTTGTAGCTCACTTTCCTCGCTCACTTTGTAGGACGCCTCCAGGCGTCACTAAATATCCCTTCACAGATTCTTCAAAACAGAGTTTCGAAACTGGGCAACATAGAGTAAGCATTAACTCCGTGAAGTGAATGCACATATCAGAGAGCAGATTCCTGGAACGCTTTTTCACGATCATCTTTCAGTATATTTCACTATTAGCCATAGTTCTCAATGTGTTCCAAAATATCACTTTTTCTGTTTCACAGGAACGGTGTTCAAACACTGCCTTGTGAGAAAAGAGGTATATCTCCCTGAGTGGAATGTAAACATCACAAAGTAGTTTCTCAGAAAGCTTCTATCCAGTTTTTATCTGAAGATATCTCCTCTTTCACCATAGGCCTGAATGTGCTCCCGAGTGTCCCTTTGCAGATCTGTGTGTGACAGAGTTTCCAAAATGGGTAATATAATTACAGTTTTAACTATGCAAGTCCAATAAGTATATGTAACACTAAGCAGTTTCACTGAAATCTTCTCTCCAGTTTTTGTCTGAGGATATTTCCTTTATCACCATAGTCGTCACTATACTTCCGAATATCTCTTTCTAGATTTTTCTCCAAAAAGGATTCTGGAATCCTCTAGGAGTAGAAAGGTATATTTCTGTGAGTGGAATGCACATGTCACAAAGCAGCTCCTCAGAATGGTTCCCTCCTTGTTCTATCTGAAGTTGTTTCCTATCTCACCGTTAGCCTCAAAGTGCTCCTGAATATCCCTATGCAGACTAAACAAAGCAGTGCTATTATGGAGCTCAATGAAAAGAGAAGCTTAAATGTGTGAGCGGAATTCACGTGACACAGAGCAGTTTCAGAGAAAGCTTCCTTCTGGTTCCTCTCTGAGGTTATTTCTTTTTCAGGATATTCTAAAGAGCGTTTCCAAATGTCCTTCCTCAGATTCCACAAAAACAGTGATATCAAGCTTCTCAATCCAAAGAATGGTTTAGCTCTAATAGACAAATACACACATTGCAAAGCTGTTGCTCAGAAAATTTCTCTGCAGGTTTCACCGGAAGACGTTTCCTCACTCACCACAAGCCTCCGGGCATCACTAAATATCCCTTCACAGATTCTTAACAGACAGAGTTTTGAAACTGAGCAACATAGAGTAAGCATTAGCCCTCTTAAGTGAATGCACATATCAGAGAGCAGACTCTTGGAATGCTTCCTCCTCCATTTTATTTCAGCATATTTCACTATTCATCATAGTCCTCAATGCGTTCCAAAATATCACGTTTTTGGTTTCACAGGAACAGTGTTGAAACACTCCCTGGTGAGAAAAGGAGTATAACTCCCTGAGTATAATCCATGCATCACAAAGTAGTTTCTCAAAATGCTTCTATGCAGGTTTTATCTGAAGATATCTCCTCTTTCACCACAGGCCTGAATGTGCTCCTGAACGTCCCTTCGCGGAGGTGTGCATGACGGAGTTTCCAAATTGCATAATATAATTAAAATTTTAAATATGCCAGAAAAATAAACATATGTAACACAAAGCAGTTTCACAGAAATCTTCTTTCCAGTTTTTGTCTGAGAATATTTCCTTTTTCACCATAGTTGCACCATTTGTTTCACCCGAATATTTCTTGGTAGCTTTTTCTCCAAAAGGGATTCAAGAATCCTCTCGGAGAAGAAAGGTATATTTCTGTGAGTGGAATGCACACGTCGCAAAGCAGCTCCTGAGAAAGCTTCTCTCCAGTTTCCATCTGAATTTGTTTCCTATCTCACAGTAAGCCTCAAAGCGTTCCTGAATATCCCTTTGTAGACTAAACAAAAACAGTATTATGATACTGATCAATGAAATGGGAAGCTTGACTGTGTGAGCAGAATTCATGTGACACAGAGTAGTTTCACAGAAAGCTTCCTTCTGGATTCTCTTTGAGATTATTTCTTTTTCAGGATGTTCTAAGAAGGTTTCCAAATGTTCTTTTCAGATTCCACAGAAGCAATGATTTCAAACTGGTCAATCCAAAGAATGATTTAACTCTCTGAGATGAATGCAAACATCACAAAAGAGTTGCCCAGAAAGCTTCTCTCTGATTTTTGATGGAAGATATTTCCTTGCCTCACTCAGACCTCTGGTTACCACTGACAATCCCCTCACAGAACCCTCAAAGACCGACTTTCAAACTGGGAAATGTAGAGTAAGATTTAACCCAGTGAAAAGAATAGACATGCCAGACAGCAGTTTCTTCGAGTGCTTGTTTCTGTTTTTTATTGTACCACATTTCACGTTTTGCCATAGTCTTCAATGTGCTCCCAATATCACTCTTTTGGTTTTACAAGAACAGTTTTCAAACTGTGCTTTATCAGAAGACATTTACAACTCCCTTTGTGGAATGCACACATCACCAAGCAGTTTCTCAGAAAGCTTTTCTCCAGTTTTTATCTGAGTATATTTCCTATTTCACCATAGCCCAGAATGTGATCCCAAATATCCCTACACAGATCCATCCACGAGGGAGTTTCCAAGCTGCGTAATGTAAAGAAATCTTCATCTATGTGTGATGAATAAACATGGCAAACAGAAGATTCACAGACAGCTTCTTTCCAGTTTTTATCTGAAGATATTTCCTTTTTCACCATAGTCCAGAATGTGCTCTAGAAGTTCGCTTCGTGGATCCATCCATGACAGATTCCAAGCTGCGTAATGTGAAGAAAGCTTTATCCATGTAGTTAAAGATACATTTATCCAGATGATTACCCTTATCACAGGGTAGTTTCCTATAAAGCTTCTTTCCAGGTTTGTCTGAGGCTATTTCCCTTTTCACCATCGGCATCAACATGCTCCAGAATATGACCTGGTACCTGTTTCTCCAAAAGCGTCTCCCCGACACTGTATGAGAAGAGAGGTATAACACTCTGAGTTTAAAGCACACGTCACAAAGCAGTTCCTCAGAAACTTTTGTCTCCAGTTTCGGACTGAACATATTTCCTTTTTCCTTGTTAGCCTCAAAGTGCTCCCAAATATCCCATCACACGCTAAACATACAGAGGGGAAGAAAAAAGCTCAATGAAAAAAGAAGCTTAGTGAAGTGAGAGTAATTAAGATGACAAAGAGCAGTTTCACAGAAAGCTTCCTTCTGGAATTTTCCTAAGGATATTTTGTTCTCCATATTCTAAAAATCGTTCCCAAATTTCCTTCCTCAGATTCCACAAGAACCATGATTTCAAGCTGCTCAAACAAAAGAACGGTTTAACTCTATGAGTCGAATACACACATTGTAAAGCAGTGGCTCAGAACGTTTCTCTGCAGGTTTCATCAGAAGACTTTTCCTCACTCACCACAAGCCTCCAGGTATCACTAAGTATCCCTTCACAGATTCTTCAAAGACAGAGTTTCAAAACTGGGCAACATAGAGTAAGCATTAACTCTGTGAAGTGAGTGCACATATCAGAGAGAAGATTCTTGGACCGCTTCACCCTCGATTTTATTTCAGCATATTTCACTATTCACCATAGTCCCCAATGCGTTCGGAAATATCACTCTTTTGGTTTCACAGGAACAGTGTTCAAACACTGCCTTGTGAGAAAAGAGGTATAACCCCCTGAGTGGAATGCATACATCACAAAGTAGTTTCTCAGAAAGCTTCAATCCAGTTTATATCTGAAGATAGCTCCTCTTTCACCGTAGGCCTGAATGTACCTGTGAAAGTCCCTTCGCGAATCTGTGCATGACGGAGTTTCCAAACTGCATAATATAATTCAAGTTTTAACTATGATAGACGAATAAATATATCTAACACAAAGCACTTTCACAGAAATCTTCTTTCCAGTTTTTGTGTGAGAATATTACCTTTTTCACCATAGTCGTCGCTATACTCCCGAATATATCTTCGTAGCTTTTCCTCCAAAAGGGATTCCAGAATTCTCTAGGAAAAGAAAGGTATATTTCTGTGAGTGGAATGCACACGTCACAAAGTGGCTCCTCAGAAAGCTTCTCTCCAGTTTCTATCTGAAGACGTCTCCTTTCTCACAGTAAGCATCAAAGCCCTCCAGAATATCCCTTTGCAGACTAAACAAAAACAGTGTTATGATATAGCTAAATGAAAAGGGAAGCTTAACTGTGTGAGCAAAATTCACGTGACATGGAGAAGTTTCACAGAAAGCTTCCTTCTGGTTTCTCTCTGAGGTTATTTCTTTTTCAGGATATTCTAAAGAGTGTTTCAAAATTCCTTTCTCAGATTGTACAAAAACAGTGATTTCAAACTGCTCAATCCAAAGAATGATTTACCTCTATGAGATGAATACAAACATCAAAAAAGAGTTGCGCAGAATGCTTCCCTCCGATTTTCGATGGAAGACATTTCCTTGCCTCGCACAGTCCTCAGGTCGCCACTTACTATCCCTTCGCAGAACCCTCAAAGACCGACTTTCAAACTGGGAAATGTAGAGTAAGCTTTATCCCTGTGAAAAAATGGAGATGTCAGAGAGCAGTTTCTTCGAGTGCTTCTTTCTGTTTTTTTATTGGACAACATTTCACCTTTTGCCATAGTCTTCAATGTGCTCCGAATATCAGTCTTTTGTTTTTACAGGAACTGTGTTCAACCTGTGCCTAATTAGAAGAAAGTTATAACTTCCTGTGTTGAATTCAGACATCACCAAGCAGTTTCTCAGAAATCTTCTGACCCGTTTTTATCTGACTATATATCTTATTTCAGCAAAGGCCCAAATGTGATCCCAAACATCCACGAGGGATTTTCCAAGCTGCATAATGTAAAGAAACCATCATCTCTGTGAGATGAAAAAACATAGCAAACAGCGGATTCACAGGTAGCTTCCTTCGAGTTTTTATCTGAAGATATTTCCTTTTTCACCATAGTCCAGAATGTGCTCCCGAAGGTCCCTTCGTGGAACCGTCCATGAGAGTTTCCAAGCTATGAAATATAAAGAAAGCTTTTTCTATGTGAGATGATTAGGCATCACAGAGTAGTTTCCTAGAAAGCTTCTTTCCAGTTTTTGTCTGAGGCTATTTCCCTTTTCACCATAGGCATCAATATGCTCCAGAACATCACTTGGTACCTGTTTCTTCAAAAGTGTTTCCCCGATGATGTATGAGAAGAGAGGTATAACACTGTGACTAGAATGCACACGTCACAAAGAAGTTCCTTGGAAAGCTTCTCTCCAATTTCGGTCTGAACACATTTCCTTTTTCACCGTTAGTCTCAAAGTGGTAACGAATATCCCATTACATGCTAAACATACACAAGGCTGGAAAACTGACCAATGAAAAGAGAGGATTATCTGAGTGAGAGGAATTAGGACGACACAGAGCAGTATCACAGGAAGCTTCCTTCTGGATTTTTCCTGAGGATATTTCCTTCTCCATATTCTAAGGATCGTTCCCAAATGTCCTCCCTCAAATTCCACAAAAACCGTGATTTCAAGTTGCTCAATCCAATGAATGCTTTAACTCTATGATACGAATACACACATTGCAAAGCAGTTGCTCTGAACGTTTCTCTGCAGGTTTCATCGGAAGACTTTTCCTCGCTCACCACAAGCCTCCGGGCGTCACTAAATATGCCTTCACAGATTCTTCAAAGACAGAGTTTCGCAACTGGGCAACATAGAGTAAGCATTAACTCTGTCAAGGGAAAGCACACATCAGGGATGAGATTGTTGGAACGCTTCTTCCTCGATTTTATTTCAGTATATTTCACTATTCGCCATAGTCCTCAATGCGTTCCAGAATATTACTTTTTCGGTTTCACATAGATGAAGCTTGCTTTACATTACGTAGCTTGGAAACTCCCTCGTGGATGGATCAACGAAGGGATATTTGGGATCACATTCGGGCCTTTGGTCAAATAGGAAACTGAGTCAGATAAAAACTGAAGAGAAACATTCTGAGAAACTGCTTGGGGATGTGTGCATTCCACTCAGGGAGTTTTAATGTTCTTCTCATAAGGCACAGTTTGAACACTGTTCCTATAAAACCAAAAGAGTGATATTCGGAGCACCTGGAAAACTATGGCAAGAAGTGAAATGTCGTCCAATAAATAACAGAAAGAAGCACTCGAAGAAACTGCCCTCTGTCATGCCCACTCTTTTCACAGGGATAAAGCTTACTCTACATTTCCCAGG
>NC_045437.1:72043430-72064404 GCF_002776525.5 Piliocolobus tephrosceles
CTCGGCCTCTGAAGGTTCTGTGAAGGGAGAGTAAGTGGCAACCGGAGTACTATGTCGGGAAAGGAAATGTCTCCCGTCGAAAATTGGAGAGAAGCTTTCTGTGCAACCATTTTGTGATGTTTGTATTTATCTCAAAGAGTTAAAACATTCTTTGGATTGAGCACTTTGAAATCACTGTTTCTGTGGAATCTGAGAAAGGACATTTGGAGACGCTCTTTAAAATATCCTGAAAAAGACATAACCTCAGAGAGAAACCAGAAGGAACCTTTCTATGAACCTGCTGTGTGTCACGTGAATTCCACTCACACAGTTCAGCTTCTCTTTTCATTGAGCAGCATCATAACACTGTTTTTGTTTAGACTATGAAGGTATATTCAGGAGCGATTTGAGGGTTACGGTGAGGAAGGAAACGTCTTCAGATAGAAACTGGAAAGAAGCTTTCTGAGGAGCTGCTTTGTGATGTGTGCATTCCACTCACAAAAATATACCTTTCTCCTCCTAGAAGTTTCCAGAATCCCTCTTGGAGAAAAACTTACAAGACTCATTCCGGAGTATAGGGCAGTTATGGTGAAAAAGCAAATATCGTCAGACAAACCTGCGAAGATTTCTGTGAACCTGCTAAGTGTTAGATATATCTATTCATATCGCATAATTCAAACGTTTCTTTTAATATGCAGTTTGGAAACTCCGTCATGCATGAATCTGCGAAGGGACATTTGGGAGCACACTCAGGCCTACAGTGTAACAGGAGATATCTTCAGATAAAAACTGGATACAAGCTTTCTGAGAAAATATTTGTGATGTATGCACTCCGCTCAGGGTGTTATAGCAGTTTTCTCACAAGCCAGTGTTTGAACACTGTTCTTGTGTAACCAAAAAACTGATATTTCAGAACGCAGTGAGGCCTATGACAAATAGTGAAATATACTGCAATAAAATCGAGAAAGAAGCGTTGCAAGAATCTGTTCTCTGATATGTGCATTCACTTCACAGAATTTATGTTTACTCTACATTGCCCATTTTTGAAATTCTGTCTTTGAAGAATCTGTGAAGGGATACTTAATGACGCCCAGAGGCTTGTGGTGAGCAAGGAAACATCTTCTGTTGAAACCTGCAGAGTAACCCGCTGAGCAACTGCTTTGCTAAGTGTGTATTTGTCTCCTAGATTTAAACCATTATTTGAATTGCGCAGATTGAAATCACTGTTTTTGTGGAATCTGAGGAAGGACATTTGGGAAAGATCCTTAGAACACGGAGAAAGAAATATCAGGTAAAATCCAGAAGGAAGCTTTCTGTGAAACTACTCTCTGTCGTCTTAAATCCTTTCGCTTATTTAAGCCTCTCCTTATGGTGAGTAGTTTTATAGCCCTGGGTATGCTTAGCGTGTGATGGGACATTAGGGAGCACTTTGAGGCTTATGGGGAAAAAGGAAATACATTCAGACCGAAACTGGAGAGAAGCTTTCCGAGGAACTGCTTTGTGATGTGTGCATTCCACTCACAGAAATATACCTTTCTTCTCCTAGAGGATTCTGGAATCCCTTTTGGAGGAAAAGCTACCAGAAGACATTGGGAATATAGGGAAGGCTATGGTGAAAAAAGAAATATCCTCAGACAAAACTGTAAAGAAGATTTCGGTGAAACTGCTTCATGTTAGATATATCTATTCTTCTGGCATAGTTTAAACTTTTCTTATATCACGCAGTTTGGAAGCTCCGTCATGCACGAATACATGAAGGGACATTCGAGAGCACATTCAGGCTTACAGTGAAAGAGGATATATCTTCAGATAAAAACTGGATAAAAGATTTGTTAGAAACTACTTTCAATGCATGCATTCTGATCAGTTAGTTATACCTTTTTTCTCACAAGGCAGTGTTTAAACACTGTTCCTGTGTAATCGAAAATGTGATATTTCAGAGCGCACTGTGGACTATGGCAAGTAGTGATATATACTGAAATAAAATCGAGAAAGAAGGGTTCCAAGAATCTGCTCTCTGATATATGCATTCACTTCACAGAATTTATGCTTACTCTATGTTGCCCAGTTTTGAAATTCTGTCTTTGAAGAATCTGTCAAGATATATTTAGTGACCCCCAGAGGCTTCCTGTGAGCAAGGAAACATCTTCAGATGAAACCTGCAGAGTAACTTTCTGAGCAACTGCTTTGCAATGTGTGTAATATTCTCATAGATGTAAACCATTCTTTGGACTGAGAAGATTCAAATCACTCTTTTTGTGTAATCTGAGGAAGGACATTTGGGAACGATTCTTAGAACATGGAGAAAGAAATATCCTCAGGTAAAATCCAGAAGGAAGCTTTCTGTGAAACTACTCTGTGTCGTCTTAATTCCTCTCACTTAGTTAAGGCTCTCATTACATTGAGTAGTTTTAAAACCCTGTGTATGTTTACCGGGTGGTGGGACATTCGGGGGCACTTTGAGGCATACGGTGAAAATGGAAATAGGTTCAGAATTAAACTGAAGAGAAGCTTTCGAGTAACTGCTTTGTGACGTGTGCATTCCACTCACAGAAATATACCTTTCTTCTCCTAGAGGATTCCAGAATCCCTTTTGGAGAAAAAGCTACCAAGAGACATTCGGGAGTATAGGGACGGTTATGTTGAAAAAGGAAATATCCTCAGACAAAAACTGGAAAGAAGATTTCCGTAAAACTGCTTCCTGTTAGATATATCTCTTCATCTCACATAGCTCAAACCTTTCTTATATTACGCAGTTTGGAAACTCCGTCATGCACGAATCCATGATGGGACATTTGGAGCACATTCAGGACTATGGTGAAAGAGGAGATATTTTCAGATAAACACTGGATACAAGCTTTCTGAGAAACTACTTGTGATTTATGCATTCCACTCAGGGAGTTATACCTCTTTTTTCACAAGGCAGTGTTTAAACACTGTTCCTGTGTAACCGAAAACGTGATATTTCGGAGCGCACTGTGGACTATGGCAAATAGTGAAATATACTGAAATAAAATGGAGACAGAAGCGCTCCAACAATCTGCTCTCTGATATGTGCATACACTTCACAGAATTTATGCTTACTCTATGTTGCCCATTTTCGAAATTCTGTCTTTGAAGAATCTGTGGAGGGATATATAGTGACGCCAGGAAGATTGTGGTGAGCAAGGAAACATCTTCCGATGAAATCCACAGAGTAACATTCTGAGCAACTGCTTTGCGATGTGTGTATTCGTCTTCTAGATTTAAACCATTCTTTGGATTGAGCAGATTGAAATCACAGTTTTTGTGGAACCTGAGGAAGGACGTTTGGGAACGATCCTTAGAACATGGAGAAAGAAATATCCTCAGGTGAAGTCCAGAAGGAAGCTTTCTCTGAAACTATTGTGTGTCTTCTTAATTCCTCTCACTTAGTTAAGCCACTCCTTACGTTGAGTAGTTTTATAATCCTTTGTATGTTTACCATGTGATGGGACATTCAGAAGCACTTTGACGCTTACGGTGAAAACAGAAATATGTTCAGACCGAAACTGGAGAGAAGCTTTCTGAGGAACTGCTTTTTGACGTGTGCATTCCACTCACAGTGTTTTACCTCTCTTCTCATACAGCGTCGGGGAAACCCTTTTAGAGAAACACATACCGAGTGATATTCGGGAGCATGTTGATGCCGATGATGAAAAGGGAAATAGCCTTAGACAAAATCTGGAAAGAAGCTTTCTAGGAAACTACTCTGTATACGTGTAATCATCTCACAGAGATAAAGGTTTCCTTACAAGACATAGCTTAATAACTGTCATAGACGGATCCATGAAGGGACACTCGTGAGCACAGTCAAGACTATGTTGAAAAAGGAAATATCTTCAGATAAAAATCGGAAAGAAGCTTTCTGTGAATCTGCTTTTTCCTATGTTGATTCTTCTGACATAGGTGAAGCTTTCTTTACATTTCGCAGCTTGGAAACTCCCTCGTGGATGGATGCAAGAAGGGATATTTGGGATCACATTGGGGCCTATGGTCAAATAGGTAATATAGTCACATAAAAACTGGAGAGAAGCTTTTTGAGAAACTGCTTGGTGATGTGTGCATCCCACTCAGCGAGTTTTAATGTTCTTCTCATAAGGCACAGTTTGAACACTGTTCCCGTAAAACCAAAAGAGTGATATTCGGAGTATATTGAAGACTATGACAAAAAGTGAAATGTTGTCCAACAAAAAACAGAAAGAAGCACTCGAAGAAACTGCTGTCTGACATGCCCATTCTTTTCACAAGGTTAAAGCTTACTCTATATTTCCCAGTTTGAACGTCGGCCTCTGAGGGTTCTGTGACGGGATAGTATGTGGCAATCGGAAGCCTGTGTCGAGCAAGGAAATGTCTCCCATAGAAAATTGGAGAGAGGCTTTCTCTGCAACTCTTTTTTGATGTTTGTATTTGTCTCACAGAGTTAAATCATTCTTTGGATTGAGCAGTTTGAAATCACTGTTTCTGTGGAGTCTGAGAAAGGACATTTGCAGACACTCTATAGAATATCCTGAAAAAGAAATAACCTCAGAGAGAAACCAGAAGGATGCTTTCTGTGAAACTGCTCTGTGTCATGTGTATTCTGCTCACACAGCTAAGCTTCTATTTTCACTGAGCAGTATCTTAACACTGTTTTTGTTTAGACTCTGAAGGGATATTCAGGATCGAATTGAGGGTTATGGTGAGAAAGGAAACGTCTTCAGATAGAAACTGGAGAGAAGGTTTCTGAGGAGCTGCTTTGTGATGTGTGCATTCCACTCACGGAAATATACATTTCTTCTCCTAGAGGATTCCAGAATCCCTTTTGGAGAAAAAGCTACAAAGAGACATTCGGGAGTATAGGGACGGCTGTGGTAAAAAAGGAAATATCCTCAGACAAAACTGGAAAGAATATTTCTGTGAAACTGTTTCGTGTTAAATGTATCTATTCATCTTGCATAGTTCAAACCTTTCTTATATTATGCAGTTTGGAAACTTTGTCGTGCACGAATCCACGAAGGGACATTCGGGAGCACATTGAGACCTATGGTGAAAGAGGAGATATCTTCAGTTAAAAACTGGACAGAAGCTTTCTGAGAAACTACTTGTGATGTACGCATTCCGCTCAGGTAGTTGTACCTCTTTTCTCACAAGGCATGTTCAAACACTGTGCCTGTATAACCGGAAATGTGATATTTCAGAGCAAATTGAGGACAATGGCAAATAGTGAAATATACTAAAATAAAATCAAGAAAGAAGTGTTCCAAGAATCTGCTCTCTGATACGTGCATTCACTTCACAGAATTTATGCTTACTCTATGTTGCCCAGTATCGAAATTCTGTCTTTGAAGAATCTGTGAAGGGATATTTAGTGACACCCCGAGGCTTATGGTGAGCAAGGAAACATCTTCTGTTGTAACCTGCAGAGTAACTCTCTGAGCAACTGCTTTGCGATGTGTGTATTTGTCTCCTGGATTTAAACCATTCTTTCGATTGAACTGATTGAAATCACTGTTTTTGTGGAATCTGAGTAAGGACATTTGGGAATGATCCTTAAACATGGAGAAAGAAATATCCTCAGGTAAAATCCAGAAGGAAGCTTTCTGTGAAAGTACTCTCTGTCGTCTTAATTCTTCTCACTCAGTTAAGCCAATCCTTATGTTGAGTAGTTTTATAACCCTGTGCATGTTTAGCGTGTGATGGGACAATTGGGAGCACTATGAGTCTAACAGTGAAAAAGGAAATACATTCAGACTGAAACTGGAGAGAAGCTTTCCGAGGAACTGCTTTGTGATGTGTGCATTCCACTCACAGTGTTATACCTCTCTTCTCATACAGCGTCGGGGAAACCCTTTTGGAGTAACAGGTACCAAGTGATATTTGGGAGCATTGTTGATGCCGATGATGAAAACGGAAATAGCCTCAGACAAAACCTGGAAAGAAACTTTCTAGGAAACTGCTCTGTGATATGTGTAATCATCTCACAGAGATAAAGGTTTCCTTACATTACACAGCTTGAAAACTGTCATGCACGGATCCACGAAGGGACTCTCGGGAGCACACTCAGGACTATGGTGAAAACGGAAATATTCTCAGAGAAAAAATTGGAAAGAAGCTTTCTGTGAATCTGCATTTCTCTATGTTTATTCTTCTCACATAGAAGAAGCTTTCTTTACACTACGTAGCTTGGAAACTCCCTGGTGGATGCATCCACGAAGGGATATTTGGGATCACATTCGGGCTTAAGGTCAAATAGGAAACTGAGTCAGACAAAAACTGAAGAGAAGTTTTCTGAGAAACTGCTTGGTGATGTGTGCATTCCACTCAGGGAGTTTTAATGTTCTTTTCGTAAGGAACAGTTTGAACACTGTTCCTGTAAAACCAAAAGAGTGATATTCGGAGCACCTGGAAGACTATGGCAAAAAGTGAAATGTCGTCCAATAAAAAGCAGAAAGAAGCACTCGAAGAAACTGCTCTCTGTTATGCCCACTCTTTTCACAGGGATAAAGCTTACTCTACATTTCCCAGGTTGAAACTCGGCCTCTGAAGGTTCTGTGAAGGGAGAGTAAGTGGCAACCGGAGGACTATGTCGGGCAAGGAAATGTCTCCCATCGAAAATTGGAGAGAAGCTTGTTGCACAACCCTTTTGTGATGTTTGTGTTCATCTCAAAGAGTTAAAACATTCTTTGGATTGAGCAGTTTGAAATCACTGTTTTTGTGGAATCTGAGAAAGGACATTTGGAGACACTCTTTAAAATATCCTGAAAAAGACATAACCTCAGAGAGAAACCAGAAGGAACCTTTCTATGAACCTGCTGTGTGTCACGTGAATTCCACTCACACAGTTCAGCTTCTCTTTTCATTGAGCAGCATCATAACAATGTTTTTGTTTAGACTACGAAGGTATATTCAGGAGCGATTTGAGGGTTATGGTGAGGAAGGAAACGTCTTCAGATAGAAACTGGAAAGAAGCTTTCTCAGGAGCTGCTTTGTGATATGTGCATTCCACTCACAGAAATATACCTTTCTTCTCCTAGACGATTCCGGAATCCCTATGGTGAAAAAGGAAATGTCGTCAGACCAACCTGGAAAGATTTCTCTGAACCTGCTAAGTGTTAGATATATCTATTCATATCCCATAGTTCAAACCTTTCTTTTAATATGCAATTTGGAAACTCCATCATGCACGAATCCACGAAGGGACATTTGGGAGCACACTCAGGCCTATGGTGAAAGAGGAGATATCTTCAGATAAAAACTGGATACAAGCTTTCTGAGAAACTCCGCTCACGGAGTAATACCACTTTTCTCACAAGGCAATGTTTCAACACTGTTCCTGTGTAACCAAAAAAGTGATATTTCAGAGTGCAGTGAGGACTATGAATAATAGTGAAATATACTGCAATAAAATAGAGAAAGAAGGGTTCCAAGTATCTGCTCTCTGATATGTGCATTCATTTCACAGAATTTATGTTTACTTACATTGACCAGTTTTGAAATTCTGTCTTTGAAGAATCTGTGAAGGGATATTTTGTGACACCCGGAGGCTTGTAGTGAGCAACGAAATATCTTCCGATGAAATCTGCAGAGTAACTTTCTGAGCAACTGCCTTGCGATATGTGTATTCATCTTCTAGATTTAAACTGTTATTTGAATTGAGCAGATTGAAATCACTGTTTTTGTGGAATCTGAGGAAGGACATTTGCTAAAGATCCTTAGAACATGGAGAAAGAAATATCCTCAGGTAAAATCCAGAAGGAAGCTTTTTGTGAAACTACTCTCTGTCATCTTAATTCCTCTCGCTTAGTGAAGCCTCTCCTTACATAGAGTAGTTTTTTAACCCTGTGTATGCTTAGCGTGTGATGAGACATTCGGGAGCACTTTGAGGCTCATGAGGAAAAACGAAATACGTTCAGACTGAAACTGGAGAGAAGCTTTCTGAGGAACTGCTTTGTGACGTGTGCATTCCACTCACAGAAATATAACTTCCTTCTCCTAGGGGATTCCGGAATCCCTTTTGGAGGAAAAGCTACCAAGAAACATCGGGAATATAGGGATGGCTATGATGAAAAAGGAAATATCCTCAGACAAAACTGGAAAGAAGATTTTGGCGAAACTGCTTCGTGTTAGAAATATCTATTCATTGTGCATAGTTTAAACTTTTCTTATATTATGCAGTTTGGATCTCTGCCATGCACGAATATGTGAAGGGACATTCGGGAGCACTTTCAGGCCTATGGTGAAAGAGGGTATAACTTCAGATAACAACTGGATAAAAGATTTGTTAGAATCCACTTGTGATGCATGCATTCCGCTCAGTGAGTTATACCACTTTTCTCACAAGGTAGTGTTTAAACACTGTTCCTGTGTAAACGAAAAGGTGATATTTCGGAGCTCATTGAGGACTACGGCAAACAGTGAAATATACTGAAATAAAATCGAGAAAGAAGCGTTCCCAGAATCTGCTCGCTGATATGTGCATTCACTTCACAGAATTTATGCTTATTCTTTGTTGCCCAGTTTTGAAATTCTGTCTTTGAAAAATCTGTCAAGATATATCTACTGTCCCCCGGAGGCTTGTGGTGAGCAAGGAAACATCTTCCAATGAAACCTGCAAAGTAAATTTCTGAGCAACTACTGTGCAATGTGTGTAATCTTCTCATAGATGTAAACCGTTCTTTGGATTGAGAAGATTCAAATCACTCTTTTTGTGGAATCTGAGGAAGGACATTTGGGAATGATCCTTAAACATGGAGAAAGAAATATCCCCAGGTAAAATTCAGAAGGAAGCTTTCTGTGAAACTACTCTGTGTCGTTTTAATTCCTCTCGCTTACTTAAGGCTCTCCTTACGGTGAGTAGTTTTATATCCCTGTGTATTTTTAGCATGTGATGGGACATTCGGGAGCACTTTGAGGCTTACAGTGAAAAAGGAAATATGTTGAGATCGCAACTGGAGAGAAGCTTTCCAAGGAACTGCTTTGTGACGTGTGCATTCCACTCACAGAAATATACCTTTCTTCTTTTAGAGGATTCCAGAATCCCTTTTGGAGAAAAAGCAACCAAAGGACATTCAGGAATACAGGGACAGCTATGGTGAAAAATGAAATATTCTCAGACAAAAGTGGACAGAAGATTTCTGTGAAACTAGTTCATGTTAGACATATATATTCATCTCGCCTAGTTCAAACCTTTCTTATATTACGCAGTTTGGAAACTCCATCATGTACAGATCCGTGAAGGGACATTTGGGAGCACATTCAGGCCTACGGTGAAAGAGCTGATATCTTAAGATAAAAACTGGACAGAAGGTTTCTGAGAAACTACTTTTGATGTATGCATTCCGCTCAGCAATTTACACATCTTTTCTCACAAGGCAGTTTTTAAACAATGTTCCTGTGTAACGGAAAATGTGACATTTCGAAGCGCATTGAGGACTATGGTAAATAGTGAAATATACTGAAATAAAATCGAGAAAGAATTGTACCAGGAATCTACTCTCTGATATGTGCATTCACTTCACTGAATTTATGCTTATTCTATGTTGCCCAGTTTCGAAAGTTTGTCTTTG
The DNA here is from genome assembly GCF_002776525.5 of Piliocolobus tephrosceles. Classification (NCBI taxonomy): domain Eukaryota; kingdom Metazoa; phylum Chordata; class Mammalia; order Primates; family Cercopithecidae; genus Piliocolobus; species Piliocolobus tephrosceles. The sequence continues at coordinate 72,052,976 of NC_045437.1, forward strand.
ACGAATCTGTGAAGGATGTTTAGTGACGCCCAGAGGCTTGTGGTGAGCAAGGAAACAGCTTCCGATGAAACCTGCAGAGTAACTTTCTGAGAAAATGCTTTGCGATGTGTGTACTCGTCTATAGATTTAAACCATTCTTTGGATTGAGCAGATTGAAATCACTGTTTTTGTGGAATCTGAGGAAGGACATTTGGGAATGATCATTAGAACATGGAGAAAGAAATATCCTCAGGTAAAATCCAGAAGGAAGCTTTCTGTGAACCCATTCTGCTTTATCTTAATTCCTCTCGCTTACTTAAGTCTCTCCTTACGTTGAGTAGTTTTATAACCCTGTGTATGTTTAGCGTGTGATGGGACATTCAGGACCACTTTGAGGCTTACGGTGAAAAAGGAAATATGTTCTGACCAAAACCGGAGAAAAGCTTTCTGAGGAACTGCTTTACAACGTGTGCATTCCACTCACAGAAATATACCTTTCTTCTCCTAGAGGATTCCAGAATCCCTTTTGGAGAAAAAGCTACCAAGAGACATCGGGAGTATAGGGACGTCTATTGTGAAAAAGGAAATATTTTCAGAAAATACTGGAAAGAAAATTACTGTGAAACTGCTTCGTGTTAGACATATCCATTCATCTCGTATAGCTCAATCCTTTCTAATATTACACATGTGGAAACTCGGTCATGCAAGGATCTGCGAAGGGACATTCCAGAGCACATTCTGGCCTTTGGTGAAAGAGCAGTTATCTTCAGATTAAAACTGGATAGAAGCTTTCTGAAAAAACTACTTGTGATGAGTGCATTCTGCTCAGGGAGATATGCCCCTTTTCTCAGAAGGCAGTGTTTAAACACTGTTCCTTTGTAACCGAAAAAGTGATATATCGGAGTGCTTTGAGGACTATGGCAAATATTGAATTATACTGCAATAAAGTATAGAAAGAAGCATTCCAAGTATCTGCTCTCTGATATGTGCATTCACTTCACAGAATTTATGCTAACTCTATGTTGCCCAGTTTCAAATTCTGTCTTTGAAGAATCTGTGAAGGGATAATTAGTGACGCCCAGAGGCTTGTGGTGAGCAAGGAAACATCTTTTGATGCAACCTGCACAATAACTTTCTGAGCAACTGCTTTGCAATGTGTGTATTTGCCTCATAGATTTAAACCGTTCTTTGGATTGAGCAGATTGAAATCGCTGTTTTTGTGGAATCTGAGGAAGGACATTTGGGAAAGATCCTTAGAACATGGAGAAAGAAATATCCTCAGGTAAAATCCAGAAGGAAGCTTTCTGTGAAACTACTCTGTGGCGTCTTAATTCCTCTCGTTTAGTTAAGCCTCTCCTTACATTGAGTTGTTCTATAACCCTGTGTATGTTTAGCGTGTGATGGGACATTGGGGAGCAGTTTGAAGCTTATGGTGAAAAAGGAAGTATGTTCAGACTGCAACTGGACAGAAGCTTTCTGAGGAACTGCTTTGTGACGTGTGTATTCCACTCACAGAAATATACCTTTCTGGGAGCAGTTTGAGGCTTATGGTGAAAACGGAAATATGTTCAGACCGAAACTGGATGGAAGCTTTCAGAGGAACTCCTTTTGACCTGTGCATTCCACTCACAGAAATACACATTTCTTCTTCTAGAGGATTCCGGAATCCCTTTGAGAGAAAAAGCTACCAAGAGACATCAGGAGTATAGAGACGGCTATTTTGAAAAAGGAAATAACCTCAGACAACCTGGAAAGATGACGTTGGCGAAACTGCTTCGTGTTAGATATATCTATTCATCTCACATATTTCAAACCTTTCTCATATTACACTGTTTGGAATCTCCGTCATGCACGAATATGCAAAGGGACATTCGGGAGCACATTCAGCCATAAGGTGAAAGAGGAGATATCTTCAGATAAAAACTGGATAGAAGCTTTGTTAGAAACTACTTGTAAAGTATGCATTCTGCTCAGTTAGTTATTCCTCTTTTCTCACAAAGCAGTGTTTAAACACTGTTCCCATGTAACCGAAAATGTGATATTTCGCAGCGCACTGAGGACTATGGCAAATAGTGAAATAAAATCGAGAAAGAAGCGTTCCAAGAATCTGCTCTCTGATATGTGCATTCACTTCACAGAATTTATGCTTACTCTACGTTGCCCAGCTTCGAAATTCTGTCATTGAAGAGTCTGTGAAGGGATAATTAGTGATGCCCGGAGACTTGTGGTGAGCAAGGAAACATCTTCCGATGAAATCTGCAGAGTAACTTTCTGACCAACTGCTTTGCAATGTGTGTATTCTTCTCATAGATTTACACCGTTCTTTGGATTGAGCAGATTCAATTCACTGTTTTTGTGGAATCTGAGGGATGACATTTGGGAATGATCCTTATAACCTGGAGAAAGAAGTATCCTCAGGTATACTCCAGAAGGTAGCTTTCTGTGAAACTACTCTGTGTCGTCTCAATTCATCTTGCTTAGTTAAGCCTCTCCTTACATTGAGTAGTTTTATAACCCTGTGTATGTTTAGCGTGTGATGGGACATTGGGGAGCACCTTGAGGCTTATGATGAAAAAGGAAATACGTGCAGACCAAAACTGGAGAGAAGCTTTCCGAGGAACTGCTTTGTGATGTCTGCATTCCACTCACAGTGTTATACCTCTCCTCTCATACAGCGTCGGGGAAATCCTTTTGAAGAAACAGATACCAAGAGATATTCGGGAGCATGTTGATGCCGATGATGAAAAGGGAAATAGCCTCAGACAAAACCTGGAAAGAAGCTTTCTAGGAAACTACTCTGTGATATCTGTAATCATCTAACATAGATAAAGGTTTCCTTACATGACACAGCGTGAAAACTGTCATGGACGGATCCACGAAGGGAACTTCATGAACACACTCAAGAATGTGGTGAAAAAGGAAATATCTTCAGATAAAAATCGGAAAGAAGCTTTCTGTGAGTCTGCTTTTTTCTTTGTTTATTCTTCTCACATAGCTGAAGCTTTCTTTACATTACGCAATTTGGAAACTCCCTCGTGGATGGATCCACGAAGGGATATTTGGGATCACATTCCAGCCTATGGTCAAATAGGAAATAGAGTCAGATAAATACTGGAGAGAAGCTCTCTGAGAAACTGCTTGGTGATATGTGCATTCCACTCAGGGAGTTTTAATGTTTCTCTCATAAGGCCCAATTTGATCACTATTCCTGTAAACCCAAAAGAGTGGTATTCAGAGCACATTGAAGACTATGTCAAAAAGTGAAATGTCGTCCAGTAAAAAACCGAAAGAAGCACTCGAGGAAACCGCTCTCTGTCATGCCCATTCTTTTCACATTGTTAAAGCTTACTCTACATTTCCCAGTTTGAATGTCAGCCTCTGAGGGTTTCGTGAAGAGATAGTAAGTTGAAACCGGATTCCTGTGTCAAGCAAGGAAATATCTCCCATCGAATATTGGAGAGAAGATTTCTGCACAACCCTTTCGTGATGTTTGTGTTCATCTAAAGAGTTAAATTGTTGTTTGGATTGGGCAGTTTGAAATCACTGTTTCTGTGGAATCTGAGAAAGGACATTTGGAGACGCTCTTTAGAATACCTCAAAAAAGAAATACCCTCAGAGAGAAACCAGAAGATATCTTACTGTGAACCTGCTCTGTGTCACGTGAATTCCGCTCACACAGTTCAGCTTCTCTTTTCATTGAGTAGTATCATAACAGACATTCGGGAGCACTTTGAGGCTTATGGCGAAAGAGGAAATATGCTCAGACTGATACTGGAGAGAAGCTTTCCGAGGAACTGCTTTACAACATGTGCATTCCACTCACAGAAATATACCTTTCTTCTGTTATAGAATTCTGGAATCCCTTTTGGAGAAAAAGCTACCAAGAGACATTTGGGGGTATAGGGACAGCTATGGTGAAAAAGGAAATATCCACAGACAAAACTGGAAAGAAGATTTCTGTGAAACTGCTTCGTGTTAGATATATCTATTCATCTCACATATTTCAAACCTTTCTTATATTACACAGTTTGGAAACTACGTCATGCACGCATCCACAAAGGGACATTCGGGAGGACATACAGGCCTATGTTGAAAGAGGAGATATCTTCAGATAAAAACTGGATGGAAGACTTCTGAGAAACTACTTGCAATGTATGCATTTCGCACAGGGAGTTTTACCTCTTTTTTCACAAGGCAGTGTTTAAACACTGTTCCTGCGTAACCAGAAACGTGATATTTCAGAACGCACTGAGGACTATGGCAAACAATGAAATATACTGCAATAAAATCGAGAAAGAAGCGTTCCAAGAATATGTTCTCTGATATGTGCAATCACTTCATAAAATTTATGCTTACTTTATGTTGCTCAGCTTCGAAATTCTGTCTTTGAAGAATCTGTGAAGGGATATTTAGTGATGTCCGGAGACTTGTGGTGACCAAGGAAACATCTACCAATGAAACAGGAAAAGTAACTTTCTGAGCAACTGCTTTGCGATGTGTGTATTTGTCTCCTGGATTTAAACCATTATTTGGATTGAACAGATTGAAATCATTGTTTTTGTGGAATCTGAGTAAGGACATTTGGGAATGATCCTTAAACATGGAGAAAGAAAAATCCTCAGGTAAAATCCAGAAGGAAGCTTTCTGTGAAAGTACTCTCTGTCGTCTTAATTCCTCTCACTCAGTTAAGCCAATTAACACGACTCTGTGCCGTCTTAATTCATCTCGCTTAGTTAAGCCTCTCCTTACCTTGAGTAGTTTTATAACGCTGTGTATGTTTAGTGTGTGATGGGACATTTCCAAGCAGTTTGAGCCTTATGGTGAAAAAGGAAATTGATTTGTTTTTCTAAAGACCACCAAAGCAGGCAGAAAAAACCAGCGAGCAGGCAAGGGTAGGAGCAAAACTGCAAATTTATTTTGGTCACCTAGCTTCAGGGAAGTAGGTGGGTAGGGAGAGGTCTGTCGGCCTCCGGCAAAGGAGGTCAACAGAGTCGCCCGTGGATGTCTCGGACGGAATTCCTGCAGTCCCGACAGGAGTGGGGAAGCTGGGAAGTCCATGCCGCGCTCTGCTGGAAGCGGCTTTTCTGGAAGTGGGAGGGCAATAGGCGGGGCACGGGCGCATCGGGGGTCGTTCCACAGGTGCGACCAGGTAAATCTTGGTCTCTTCGGATTGACGTCACCTGGCGCATGACTGGTTGGTCTGCACCTTCCCGGGCGCTGGCTGCATTTTCACGCACGCGGCAAAAGTTGGTGATGAAGAACCTGAAAGTGTGATATCTTACCTCCGTTCGTCCAGACAGTCCAACATTTTTTTGGTAATAGTGCTAAGGGGCGCCATCGTCTGTCTACCTACTTCCTGCTGTTAAGGGTCGTCATTAAGGTTGGGGCCTATGGTTGGTATTTGGACGTATGGGTGAAGAATAAAATAAGGCACAGTATTAGTATACGAATGAGGAATGGAAGCATTTGTTGGAATATGGGCAAAACCCAGAAGGATGGTCCTGGCAAGGATGGGGAGTATGAGATAGTTAAGAAAATTTAGTAAGTTTGAGGTGAGGGGGGGAAAGCTAAACTGATATCCACCGATTTCTTTCGGTAGGGGCCCTTTTTAGCTGGGAATGAGGAAGGAGTGCGTGAAATAATTGTTGTCCAGAGAGCAATTAAGGAGTGGAGTTTTTGTGGAGTGGATGGCTTTCTGTCTACTCCTACTACAGAGATGTTGGATGGAAGGCTAGGTCCAGCGACGGATGACAAAACAGAATAGGTAGCCTCGCTGTCGATTAAAAAATTGTCTTACCCGCTACCAGTAGAGTTACCCACAGCTTGGCGAGGGTGATGGGGGTCCCTGAGTCTCGGCACCTTCAGTTGTCGTCTTCCAGATGTAGGAGCTGGAAGGAGCTCCCAGGATCCTAGGAAAGGGGGTCACGTGGAGACGTGGCACCTGTTCTCCAGGTGGGGCTATCTGAGTTCCAATGTCCTCCCTGCTGGCAAGCAGGGCAGGGGGTTGCTGGTCGACGAGGGTTAGGACATTCAATGGCCCAATGTCCTGATACCTTGCACTTATAGCAAGTGTCCGTTGGGGCTCGGGGACCTTGCGGACACCTGTTGGCATAGTGTCCTGCCGTGCCGCACTTACAGGAGGCTTCTTTTGTAGCCTTGGAGTCTGCGGGGTGTGTGCTCTCTGGCCTGGGGTTACGACTGGGCTGTAAAGCCACTGCTAGGAGCTGAACCTTCTCTTCAAGGCGAGCCAGTTGCTGTGCTTCAGCCGTCTCCTCTCTGGAGTTATAGACCTTAAAGGCTAGTTTAACAATGTCTTGTATTGGTGTCTGAGGACCATCCACTACCTTTTGAAGTGTTTTTTTTAACTAATGTCAGGAGCTGATTGAGAAATTAAATAAGACGCCACAATGGTGGCCCTTGTGGGGGAGGCTGGATCTAACTGGGTATATTGTTTTAGAACCTCAGTCAGCCTATTTAAGAATGCGGCTGGATTTTTTTCTGGATTTTGAACAAAAATAGTGATTTTAAGCTGCTCAATCCAAAGAAAGGTTTAACTCTATGAGACGAATACACACATTGCAAAGCAGTTGCTCAGAACGTTTCTCTGCAGGTTTCATCGGAAGTTGTTTCCTCGCCCACACAAGGGTCCCGACGTCACTAAATATCCCTTCACAGATTCTTCAAAGACAGAGTTTTGAAACTGGGCAACTTAGAGTAAGCATTAACTCTGTGAATTGAATGCACATATCAGAGACAGATACTTTGAACACTTCTTCCTCGATTTTATTTCAGTATATTACACTATTTGACATAGTCCTCAATGCGTTCCAAAATATCATGTTTTCGGTTTCAGAGGAACAGTGTCCTAACACGGCCTTGTGGGAAAAGAGGTATAATTCTCTGAGTGGAATATGTACATCACAAAGTAGTTTCTCAGAATGCTTCTATCCAATCTTTATCTGAAGATATCTCCTCTTTCACCATAGGCCTGAATGTGTTCTGGAAAGTCCCTTTGCGGATTTCTGCATGACGGAGTTTGAAAACTGGGTAATATAATTAAAGTTTTAACTATGCAATATGAATAAATATATCTAAAACAAAGCAGTTTCTCAGAAATCTTCTTTCCAGTTTTTGTCTGAGGATATTTCCTTTTTCACCGCAGCCTTCCCTATATTTCTGAAAGTCTGTTTTGTAGCTTTTTCTCCAAAAGATTTCTGGAATCCTACGGAGAAGAAAGGTATATTTCTGTGAGTGGAATGCATACGTCACAAAGCAGCTCCTCAGAAACCTTCTCTCCAGTTTCTATCTGAAGACGTTTCCTTTCTCACCGTAAGCCTCAAAGTGCTCCTGAATATCCCTTCGCAGACTAAACAAAAACAGTGTTATGATACAGCTCAATGAAAAGGGAAGCTTAATTGTGTAAGTGGAATCCATGTGACACAGAGCAGTTTCACAGAAAGCTTCCCTCTGGGTTTTCTCTGAGGTTTTTCTTTTTCAGGATATTCTAAAGAGCGTTTCCAAATGTCCTTTCTCAGATTCCACAGAAACAGTGATTTCAAAGTGCTCAATCCAAAGAATGTTTTAACTCAATGAGATGAATACAAACATCACAAAATACTTGTACAGAAATCTTCTCTGAGATTTTTGATGGAAGACATTTCTTTGCTCGACATAAGCCTCCCGTTGCCACTTACTATCCCTTCGCAGAACCCTCAAAGACGGACTTTCAAACTGGCAAATGTAGAGGAAGCTTTAACCCTGTGAAAAGAAAGGATATGTCAGAGAGCAGTTTCTTCGAGTGTTTCTGTTTTTTATCGGACGACATTCCACTTTTTGACATAGTCTTCAAAGTGCTCCGAAAATCACACTTTTCGTTTTACAGGAACAGTGTTCAAACTGTGCCTTATGAGAAGAAAGTAACAGCTCCCTGAGTGGAATGCACACATCACCAAGCAGTTTATCAGAAAGCTTCTCTCCAGTTTTTATCTGACTATATTTCCTATTTCACCATAGGCCCGAAAGTGATCCCAAGCATCCCTTCACGGATCCATCCACAAGGGAGTTTCCAAGCTGTGTAATGTAAAGAAAGCTTCATCTATGTGATATGAATAAACATAACAAAAAGCAGATGCACATAAAACTTCTTTCCAGTTTTTATCTGAAGATATTTCCTTTCTCACCCTAGTCCAGAATGTGCTCCTGATGGTCCCTTCGTGGATCTGTCCATGACAGTTTCCAAGCTGCAGAATGTAAACAAAGCTTTATGTATGTAAGATGGTTACAGATATCACAGAGTAGTTTCCTAGAAAACTTCTTTCCAGTTTTTGTCTGAGGCTATTTCCCTTTTCACCATCAGCATCAACATGCTCCCGAATATCACTTGGTATCTGTTTCTCCAAAAGGTTTTCCCCAATGCTGTATGAGAAGAGAGTTATAACACCGTGAGTGGAATGCACATGTCACAAAGCATTTCCTCGGAAAGCTTCTCTCCAGTTTCGGTCAGAACATATTTCCTTTTTCACCATAAGCCTCAAAGTGCTGCCGAGTATACCATCACACGCGGAACACACACAGGGCTAGAAAACTACTCAATGAAAGAGAGGCTTATCTCTCTCTTAAGACGACACAGAACCCGGTGTAGTATCACAGAAATATTCCTTCTGGATTTTACCTGAGAATATTTCTTTCTCCATATTCTAAGGATCGTTCCCAAAATGTTCTTTCTCAGATGCCACGAAAACAGTAGTTTCACACTGCTCAATCCAAAGAATGGTTTAACTCTAGGAGACAAATACACACATCGCAAAGCAGTTGCTCACAACGTTTCTCTGTAGGTTTCATCAGTAGACGTTTCCTCGCTGACCACAAGCCTGTGGGCATCACTATATATCCCTTCACAGATTCTTCAAAGACAGAGTTTCGAAACTGGGAAACGTAGAGTAAGCATTAATTCTGTGAAGTGAATGCACATATCAGAGCAGATTATTGGAACGCTTCTTCCTCGATTTTACTTCAGTATATTTCTCTATTCACCATAGTCCTCAAAGCGTTCCAAAATATCACTTTTTTGATTTCACAGGAACAGTGATCAAACACTGCTTTGCAGGTAAAGAGGTATAACTCTCTGAGTGGAATGCATATATCACAAAGTAGTTTTTCAGAAAGCTTCTATCCAGTTTTTGTCCGACGATATCTCCACTTTCAGCGTTCACGTGAATGCGCTTCTGAACGTCCCTTCGGGGATCTGTGCATGACGGAGTTTCCAAATTGTGTAATATAATTAAGCTTTTAATTTTGTAAGATGAATAAATATATCTAACACAAAGCAAATTCACAGAAATCTTATTTCCAGTTTTTGTTGGAGGATATTTCCATTTTCTCCATAGCCTTCCCTATAATTCTGAATGTCTGTATTGTAACTTTGTCTCCAAATGGGATTCCGGAATCCTCTAGGAGAAGAAAGTTATACTTCTGTGAGTGGAATGCACACGTCACAAAGCAGCTCATCAGAAAGCTTCTTTCCAGTTTCTATCTGATGACGTTTCCTTTCTCACCGTAAGCCTTAAAGCCTTCCAGAATATATCACTGTGTGAGTGGAATTCACGTCACATAGTGCAGTTTCACAGAAAGCTTCCTTCTGTGTTCTATCTGAGGTTATTTCTTTTTCAGGATATTCTAAAGAGTGTTTCCAAATGTCCTTTCTCAGATTACACAGAAACAGTGATTTCAAACTCCTCAATCTAAAGAATGATTTAACTCTATTAGATGAATACGAACATCACAAAAGAGTTGCGCAGAAAGCTTCTCTCCGTTTATCGATGGAAGACATTTCCTTGCCTCACACAGGTCTTCTGTCATCACTTACTATCTCTTCACAGAACCGTCAAAGCCCGACTTTCACACTGGGAAATGCAGAGTAAGATTTAACCCTGTGAAAAGAATGGACATGCCAGAGAGCAGTTTCTTCGAGTGCTTCTGTCTGTTTTTCATTGGACCACATTTCACTTTTTGCCGTAGTCTTCAATGTGTTCCGAATATCACTCTTTTGGTTTTACAGGAACAGTGTTCAAACTGTGCCTTATGAGAAGAAAGTTATACCTCCCTGAGTGGAATGCACACATCACCAAGCAGTTTCTCAGAAAGTTTCTCTCCAGTTTTTATCTGATTATATTTCCTATTTCACCATAGGCCCGCATGTGATGCCAAGTATCCCTTGACGGATCCATCTACGAGGGAGATTCCAAGCTGCATAATGTATAGAAAGCTTCATCTATGTGAGTTGAATATACATAGCAAAAAGCAGATTCACAGAAAGCTTCTTACCAGTTTTTATGTGAAGATATTTCCATTTTCACCACAGTCCTGAATGTGCTCCCAAAGGTCCCTTCGTGGATACGTCCATGACAGTTTCCAAGCTGCGTAATGTAAAGAAAGCTTTTTCACCCTCGTCTTGAATGTGCTCCCGAAGGCCCCTTTGTGGATCCGTCGGTGACAGTTTCCAGGATGCAAAATGTAAAGAAATCCTTATATATGTGAGAAGATTACACGTATCACTGAGTCGTTTCCTAGAAAACTTCTTTCCAGTTTTTCTCTGAGGCTATTTCCCTTTTACCATTGTCATCAACATGATCCTGAATATCTCCTGGTACCTGTTTCTTCAAAAGGGTTTCCATGGTGCTGTATGAGAATAGAAGTATAACACTGTGAGTGGAATGCACCCATCACAAAGCAGTTCCTGAGAAAGCTTCTATCCAGTTTCGGTCTGAACATATTTCCTTTTTCACCATAAGCCTCAAAGGGCTGCCGAATATCGCATCACACGCTAAACATACACAGGGTTAGAAAACTACTCAATAAAAAGAGGGACTTACCTGAGTGAGAATAATTAAGATGACACAGAGCAGTTTCACAGAAAGCTTCCTTTTGGATTTTACCTGTGGATATTTATTTCCTCATATTCTAAGGATCATTCCCAAGAGTCCTTCCCCAGACTCCACAAAAACAGTGACTTCAAGCTGCTCAATCCAAAGAATGGTTTAACTCTAGGAGACGAAAACACACATTGCAAAGCAGTTGCTCAGAACGTTTCTCTGCAGGTTTCATCGGAAGACGTTTCCTCGCTCACCACAAGCATCCGGGCGTCACTAAATATCCCTTCACAGTTTCTTCAAAGACTGAGTTTCTAAGCTGGGCAACATAGAGTAAGCATTAACACTGTAACATGAATACACATATCAAAGAGCAGATTCTTGGAATGCTTCTTCCTCTATTTTATTTCAGTATATTTCACTATTCGCCATAGTCCTCAATGCGTTCCGAAATATCACTTTTTCGGTTTCACAGGAACAGTGTTCAAATGCTGCCTTGTGAGAAAAAAAGTATAACTCCCTAAGTGGAGTGCATACATCAAAAAGTAGTTTCTCAGAAAATTTCTACCCAGTTTTTATCTG
>NC_045437.1:72064504-72083196 GCF_002776525.5 Piliocolobus tephrosceles
CTTTTTCACCGTAGGCCTGAATGTGCTCCAAAACGTCTCTTTGCGGATCTGTGCATGACAGAGTTTCCAAACTGCGTAATGTAATTAAAGTTTTAACTATGCGAAATGAGTAAATATATCTAACTCAAAGCAGGTTCACAGAAATCTTCTTTCCAGTTTTTTCAGAGGATATTTCCTTTTCACCATAATCGTTACTATACTCCCGAATATCTCTTGGTAGTTGTTTCTCCAAAAGGGATTCCGGAATCCTCTATGAGAAGGAAGCATATTTCTATGAGTGGAATGCACACGTCACAAAGCACCTCCTCAGAAAGCTTCTCTCCAGTTTTTATCTGACGACGTTTCCTTTCTGAATGTAAGCCTAAAAGCGCTCCAGAGTATCCCTTTCCAGTCTAAAGCAAAACGATATTATGATACAGCTCAATGAATAGAGAAACTTAACTGTGTGAGGGGAATTCACGTGACACAGAGCAGTTTCACAGAATGCTTCCTTCTGGTTTCTCTCTGAGGTTATTTCTTTTTCAGGATATTCTAAATGTGTTTCAAAATATCCTTTCTCAGATTCCACAGAAACAGTGATTTCAAACTGCTCAATACAAAGAATTATTTAACTCTATGAGATGAATACAAACATCACAAAAGAGGTGTGCAGAATGGTTCTATCTGATTTTCAATGGAAGACATTTCCTTGCCTCACACAGGCCTCCGGTTGCCACTTACTATCCATTCCCAAAACCCTAAAGACCGACTTTGAAACTGGCAAATGTAGAGTAAGCTTTAATCTGTGAAAAGAATGGACATTTCAGAGAGCAGATTATTCGAGTGCTTCTTTCTGTTTTCTATTGGACAACATTTCACTTTTTGCCATTGTCTTCAATGAGCTTCGAATATCACTTTTTTGGTTTTACAGTAACAGTGTTCAAACTGTGCCTTAGGAGAAGAAAGTTATAACTCCCTGTGGGGAATGCACACATCACCAAGCAGTTTCTCAGAAAGCTTCTCTCCAGTTTTTATCTCACTATATTTGGTAATTCTCCATAGGTCCGAATGTGATCCCAAGTATCCCTTCATGGATCCATCTAGGAGGGTGTTTCCAATCTGCAAAATGTAAAGAATCCTTCATGTATGTGAGATGAATAAACAATGCAAAAACAGTTTCAGAGAAAGTTTCTTACCAGTTTTATCTGAAGATATTTCCTTTTTCACCCTAGTCTTGCATGTGCTCCCAAAGGCCCCTTCATGGATCCGTCCATGACAATTTCCAGGCTGCATAATATAAAGAAAGCTTTATCTATGTGAGATGATTACACATATCACAGAGGAGTTTCCTAGAAAGCTTCTTTCCAGTTTTTGTCTGAGACTATTTCCCCTTTCACCATTGGCATCAACATGCTCCAGAATATCAACTGGTGCCTGTTTCTCCAAAAGCTTTTCCCTGAAGCTGTATGAGAAGAGAGATACAACACTGTGAGTGGAATGCACACGTCACAAAGCAGTTCCTCGGAAAGCTTCTCTCCAGTTTCTTTCTGAACATATTTTCTTTTTCATGGTAAGCCTCAAAGAGCTCCCGAATATCCCATCACATGCTAAACATACACAGGCTTAGTAAACTGCTCAATGAAAAGAGTGGCGTATGTGAGTGAGAGGAAATAAGACGTCAGAGAGCAGTTTCAGAGAAAGCTTCTTTCTGGATGTTACCTGCGGATATTTCTTTCTCCATATTCTAAGGATGGTTCCGAAATGTTCTTCCTCAGATTCCACAAAACCAGTGATTTCAAGCTGCTCAATACAAAGAATGGTTTAACTCTATGAGACGAATACACACATGGCAAAGCATTTGCTCAGAATGTTTCTCTGCACATTTCATGACAAGATGTTTCCTCGCTCACCACAAGGCTCCGGGCGTCACTAAATATCACTTCACAGATTCTTCAAAGACAGAGTTTCAAAACTGGGCAAAAAAGAGTAAGCATTAACTCTGTGAAGTGAATGCACATATCAGAGAGCATATTATTGGAACGCATATTCCTCGATTTTATTTCAGTATATTTCACTATTCACCATAGTCCACAATGCGTTCCGAAATATCAGATTTTCAGTTTCACAGGAACAGTTTTCAAACATTGCCTTGTGAAAAAAGAGGTATACATCCCTGAGTGTAATGCATACATCACAAATCAGTTTTCAGAAAGCTTCTATCAAGTTTTTATCTGAAGATATCTCCTCTTTCACCGTAGGCCTGAATGTGTCTCTGAATGTCCTTTCGCTTATCTGTGCATGACAAGGATTCCAACGTGCATAAAATAATTGAAGTTTTAACTATGCAAGATGAATAAATATATCCAACACAATACAGTTTCACAGAAATCTTCTTTCCAGTTTTTCTCTGAGGATATTTCCATTATCACAATAGTTGTCACTATTCTACCGAATGTTTCTTGGTAGCTTTTTCTCCAAAACAGATTCCAGAATCCTCTAGGAGAAGAAAGGCATATTTCTGTGAGTGGAAAACACATGTCACAAAGCAGCTGCTCAGAAAGCTTCTCTCCATTTTCTATCTGAAGACGTTTCCTTTCTCACCATAAGTCTCAAAACCCTCCAGAATATCCCTGCACAGACTAAACAAAAACAGTAAATGTGATCCCAAATATCCCTTTGCAGATCCATGCACGAGGGATTTTCCAAGCTGTGTAATGTAAAGATAGCTTCATCTATGTGAGATGAATAAACATAGCAAAAAGCAGATTCACAGATAGCTTCTTTCCAGGTTTTATCTGAAGATATTTCCTTTTTCACCATAGTCCTGAATGTGCACGCAAAGGTCCCTTCGTGGATCCGTCCATGACAGTTTCCAAGCTGCGTAATGTAAACAAAGCTTTATCTATGTGAGATGATTACACATAGCACCGAGTAGTTTCCTAGAAAGCTTCTTTCCAGTTTTTGTCTGAGGTTCTTCCCCTTTTCACCATCGGCATCAACATGCTTCCAAATATCACTTGGTACCTGTTCTTCCAAAACGATTTCCCCAACTCTGTGTGACCAGAGGTATAACACTGTGAGTGGAATGCACACGTCACAAAGCAGTTTCTCAGAAAGCTTCTCTCCAGTTTTTATCTGATTATATTTGCTATTTCACCATAGGCCTCAATGTGATCCCAAATATCCCTTCGAGAATCCATCCACTAGGGAGTTTCCAAGATGCGTAATGTAAGGAAAGCTTCATCTATGTGAGATGAATAAACATAGCAAAAAGCAGATTCACAGAGAGCTTCTTTCCAGGTTTTATCTGAAGATATTTCCTTTTTCGCCATAGTCAGGAATGTGCTCCCGAAGGTACCTTCCTGGTTCCGTCTAATACAGTTTCTAAGCAGTGTAATGTAAAGAAAGCTTTATCTGTGTGAGATGATTACACATATCACAGAGTAGTTTCCTGGAAATCTTCTTTCCAGTTTTTGTCTTAGGTTATTTCGCTTTTCACCATTAGCATTGTCATGCTTCTGAATATCACTTGGTACCTGTTCTCCAAAAGGGTTTCCATGATGCTGTATGAGAAGGGAGGTATAACACTGTGACTGGAATATTCAGGAGATCGTTGAGGCTTATGGTGAGAAAGAAACTTCTTTAAAGGGAAAGTGGAGAGAAGCTTTCTGAGGAGCTACTTTGTGACATGTGCGTTCCACTCACAGAAATACACCTTTCTTCTCATAGAGGATTCCGGAATGCCTTTTGGAGAAAAAGCTACCAAGTGATATTTGGGAGCATAATGACGACTATGTTGACAAAGGAAGTATTCACAGACAAAAACTGGAAAGAAGATTTCTGTGAAACTCCTTTGTGTAAGATAGATTTTTTTTATCTCACATAGTTAAAACTTTACTTATATTATGCAGTTTGGAAACTCCCTTATGCACGGATTGGCGAATGGAAATTTGGGAGCACATTCAGGCCTACGGTTAAATGGGAGATATCTTCAGATAAAATCTGGATAGTAGCTTGCTGAGTAACTACTTTGTGATGTATGCATTCAACTCAGGGAGTTATACCTCTTTTCTCACAAAAGCCGCGTTTGAACACTGTTCCTCTGAAACTGAAAAAGTGGTATTTTGGAACGCATTGAGGACTAAGGCGAATAGTGAAATATACTGAAATAAAATCGAGGAAGAAGCATTCCAAGAATCTGCTCTCTGATATGTGCATTCACTTCAAAGTGTTAATGCTTACTCTTTGTTGCCCAGTTTTGAAACTGTTTTTGAAGAATCTGTGAAGGGATATTTAGTGACGCCCAGAGGCTTGTTGTGAGCTAGGAAACGCGTTCCAATGACACCTGCAGAGAAGCGTTGTGAGCAACTGCTTTGTGATGTGTGTATTCCTCTCATAGACTTAAACCATTCTTTGGATTGAGCAGATTGAAATCATTGTTTTTGTGGAATCTGAGGAAGGACATTTGGGAATGAACCTTAGAATATGGAGAAAGAAATATCCTTAGGTAAAATCCAGAAGGAACCATGATTTGTTTTTCTAAGAACACCAGAGAGAGCACAAAGGAACCAGCAAGTAGCCAAGGCTAAAAGCAAAACTGCAAATTTATTCTTTGGTCATCTAGCTTCAGGGAAGAACGTGTGCAAGGAGAGGTCTGTCAGCCTCCTGCAAAGGAGGCCGAGAGCGTCTCCCGGTAGAGCTCTCAGGCAGAATTCCTGATGCAGTCCCAACAAGAATGGGGGCTGAGGAAGCCCGCACCGTGCATCTGCCGGGGGAGGCTTTTGTAGGAGTGAAATGACAAAAGGTGCGGCATGAACGTGTCGGCGAGGGTGAGGGGCCCCACAGGTGACACCAGGTAAAACTTGGTCTCTTTGGATTGACATCACCTGGCGCATGCCTGATTGGTCTGCACCTTCCTGGGTGCCGGCTACATTTTCGCGCACACAGGAAATGTTGATGAAGAATCCAGAAGTTCGCCATCTTGCCTCCGTTCGTCCAAAGAGTCCAACCTTTTATTGATAATAGTGATAAGGGGGCACCGTGATCAGTCTGGCTACCTCCAGCTGTTAAGGGGCGTCGTTATGGTCAGAAGCTATGGTTTGTATTTGGACATATGGAGGAAGAAGCATTTGGTTGAAGGTGACGTGAGTGATTTCTTGAAACTTGTCACAGAGAAATTTGATCAAAATGGGGCAAAAACATAAAATAAGGCACAGTATTACTAGAAGAATGAGGAATGGAAGCATTCGTTGGAAGGATAGTCCTGGCAAGTCTGGGGAGTATGAGATAGTTAAGAAAATTTAGTAAGTTTGAGGCCAGTGCGGGAAAGCCAAACTGATTTCCATTTTTTTTTTTCTTTTTTTTTTTTTTTTATTATACTTTAAGTTCTAGGGTACATGTGCACAATGTGCAGGTTTGTTACATATGTATACATGTGCCATGTTGGTGTGCTGCACCCATCAACTCGTCAGCACCCATCAATTCATCATTTATATCAGGTATAACTCCCCAATGCAATCCCTCCCCCCTCCCCCCTCCCCATGATAGGCCCCAGTGTGTGATGTTCCCCTTCCCGAGTCCAAGTGAGCTCATTGTTCAGTTCCCACCTATGAGTGAGAACATGCGGTGTTTGGTTTTCTCTTCTTGTGATAATTTGCTAAGAATGATGGTTTCCAGCTGCATCCATGTCTCTACAAAGGACGCAAACTCATCCTTTTTTATGGCTGCATAGTATTCCATGGTGTATATGTGCCACACTTTCTTAATCCAGTCTGTCACTGATGGACATTTGGGTTGATTCCAAGTCTTTGCTATTGTGAATAGTGCCGCAATAAACATACGTGTGCATGTGTCTTTGTAGTAGCATAATTTATAATCCTTTGGGTATATACCCAGTAGTGGGATGGCTGGGTCATATGGTACATCTAGTTCTAGGTCCTTGAGGAATCGCCATACTGTTTTCCATAATGGTTGAACTAGTTTACAATCCCACCAACAGTGTAAAAGTGTTCCTATTTCTCCACATCCTCTCCAACACCTATTGTTTCCTGATTTTTTAATGATTGCCATTCTAACTGGTGTGAGATGGTATCTCATTGTGGTTTTGATTTGCATTTCTCTGATGGCCAGTGATGATGAGCATTTTTTCATGTGTCTGTTGGCTGTATGAATGTCTTCTTTTGAGAAATGTCTGTTCATATCCTTTCCCCACTTTTGGATGGGGTTGTTTGTTTTTTTCTTGTATATTTGTTTGAGTTCTTTGTAGATTCTGGAAATTAGCCCTTTGTCAGATGAGTAGATTGCAAAAATTTTCTCCCATTCTGTAGGTTGCCTGTTCACTCCGATGGTAGTTTCTTTTGCTGTGCAGAAGCTCTTTAGTTTAATGAGATCCCATTTGTTTCCTCTTTATTACACAATGAAGATCTCTGCCTGGCTTTAAAGCGTCCTTTGAAATCACCAGAGACAGACTGGAGGCTCTTGGAGCCAAGGTGGAGATAACCTTCAGGTGATGTATGTCTCTGTCCTGATCGGGTCTCCCGAGCAAAAGGTAGCTAAAAATAGGCCTCGGACCTGCGCAGGACTTTTGGCCGAGGGAGGTAAAGAGGAGACAAGGGCACTTATCCCAGAGAGACTGTGAGAGTGAGAAAAGCAGGTCTAAGTTCCTGGTCCATCTGCGGCATGGGAGCAGGATGAGGTTCCTCAACCCTTAGAGGCCTGAGGAGGGGTCTCTTCCCGGGTTAGGCACCAACGCATTTGTTTTCCTAAGACCACCGAGAGAGCACAAAAGAACCAGCCATTAGGCAAGGCTAAAAGCAAAACTGCAAATTTAAACTTTGGTCGTCTAGGTTCAGGGAAGAAGGTGTGCAAGGTGAGGTCTGTTGGCCTCCGGCAAAGGAGGCCGAGAGAGTCGCCTGATAGAGTTCTCGGGCGGAGTTCCTGATGCAGTCCCAACAAGAAGGGGGGCTGAGGAAGCCCGCACCACGTGTGTACCGGGAGTGGCTTTTCTAGGAGTGGAAGGGCAATAGGAGGGGCACAGACGTGTCAGTGAGGAAGAGGGGCTCCACAAGTGCCACCAGGTAAATCTTGGTCTCTTCGGACTGACACCACCTGGCACATGCCTGATTGGTCTGCACCTTCCTGGGCACCGGCTACATTTTCGCACACATGGGAAAAGTTGATGATGAAGAACCGGAAAGTTTGCCATCTTGCCTCTCTTCATCCAAACAGAAGCTTTCTGTGAAACTGCTCTGTGTCGTCTGAATTCCTCTCGTTCAGTTAAGCCTATCTTTTCACTGAGCAGTTTTCTGCTTCTCTTTTCAGAGAACAGTATCATAACACTCTTTTTGTTTAGTCTGAATAGGGATATTCAGAAGATATATGCTCCCGAATATCACTTGGTATATGTTGCTCCAAATGGATTTCCCCGATGCTCTATGAGATGAGAGGTATAACACTGTGAATGGAATGCACATGTCACAAAGCAATTTCTCAGAAACTTTCTCACCAGTTTTTATCTGAATATATTTGCTATTTCAGCATTGGACTCAATGTGATCCCAAATATCCCTTCGCTAATCCATCCACGAGGGAGATTCCAAGATGCGTAATGTAAAGAAAGCTTCATCTATGTGAGGTGAATAAACGTAGCAAAAAGCAGATTCACAGACGGCTTCTTTCCAGTTTTTATCTGAAGATATTTCCTTTTTCACCATAGTCCTGGATGTGCTCCCGAAGATCCCTTTGTGGACCTGTCCATGACAGTTTCCAACCTGCGTAATGTAAAGAAAGCTTTAACTATGTGAGATGATTACACATATCACAGAGTAGTTTCTTAGAAAGCTTCTTTCCAGTTTTTGTCTGAGGCTATTTGGCTTTTCACCATCGGCATCAACATGATCCCGAATATCACTTGGTACCTGTTTCTGCAAAAGGTTTTCCCCGACGCTGTATGAGACGAGAGGTATAACACTGTGACTGGAATGCACATGTCACAAAGCAGTTCCTCGGAAAGCTTCTCTCCAATTTCGGTCTGATCATATTTCTTTTTTCACTGTAAGTCTCAAATTGCTCCCGAATATCCCATCACATGCTAAACATACACAGGGCTAGAAAACTGCTCAATGAAAAGGGAGACTTAACAGAGTGAGAGCAATTAAGACAACACAGAGCAGCTTCACAGAAAGCTTCCTACTGGAATTTTCCTGAGGATATTTCTTTCTGTATAATTTAAGGATTGCTCCCAAATATCCTTCCCTAGATTCCTCAAAAACAGTGATTTCAAGCTGCTCAGTCAAAAGTGTGGTTTAACTCTTTGAGACGAATACACATCGCAAAGCAGTTGCTCACAAACTTTCTCTGCTAGTTGCATCGGAAGAAGCTTTCTTGCTAACCACAAGCCTCCAGGCGTCAATAACTATCCCTTCCCAGATACTTCAAAGACAGAATTAAGTAACAGGGCAACGTAGAGTAAACATAATCTCTGTGCAACTAATGCACATATCAGAGAGCAGATTATTGGAACGCTTCTTCGTCGATTTTGTTTCAGTATATTTCACTATTC
The DNA here is from genome assembly GCF_002776525.5 of Piliocolobus tephrosceles. Taxonomy (NCBI): domain Eukaryota; kingdom Metazoa; phylum Chordata; class Mammalia; order Primates; family Cercopithecidae; genus Piliocolobus; species Piliocolobus tephrosceles. The sequence continues at coordinate 72,073,043 of NC_045437.1, forward strand.
GCCATAGTTCTCAATGGGCTCCGAAATATCACTTTTTTGGTTTCACAGGAACAGTGTTCAAACGCTGCCTTGTGAGAAAAGAGGTGTAACCCTCTGAGTGGAATGCATATATCACAAAGCAGTTTTTCAGAAAGCGTCTATCCAGTTTTATCTGAAGGTATCTCCTCTTTCACCATAGGCCTGAATGTGCTCCCCAATGTCCCTTTGAGGCTCCGTGCCTGACGGAGTTTCCAAGCTGCGTAATATAAGAAAAATTTTAAGTATGCAAAATGAATAAATATATCTAACATAAAGCAGTTTCACAGAAATCTTCTTTCCAGTTTTTCTCTGAGGATATTTCCTTTTTCACCATAGCCCTCCCAATACTCCCGAATGTCTCTTGGTAGCTTTTTCTCCACAAGGGATTCCGGAATCCTATATGAGAAGAAAGTTGTAATTCTGTGAGTGAAACGCACATTTCAGAAAGCAGCTCCTCATAACCTTCTCGTCAGTTTCTATTTAAAGATGTTTCCTTTCTCACCGTAAGCCTCAAAGGGTTCCAGAATATCCCTTCACAGACTAAACAAAAACAGTGTTATGATACTGCTCTATGAAAAGTGAAGCTTAACTGTGTGAGTAGAATTCACGTGACACCGAACAGTTTCACTGAAAGCTTCCTTCTGGTTTTCTCTGAGGTTACTCCTTTTTCAGGATTTTGGTATATTTCACTACTCGCCATAGTCCTCAATGCAGTGGCTCAGAACGTTCTCTGTCGGTTTCATTGGAAGGCGTTTCCTCGCTCACCACAAGCATCCAGTCATCACTAAGTATCCCTTCACAGATTCTTCAAAGACAGAGTTTTGAATCTGGGCAACATGTAGTAGGCTTTAACTCTGTGATTTGAATGCACATATCAGAGAGCAAATTCTTGGAACGATTCTTCTTCGATTTTATTTCAGTATATTTCACTGTTCGCCGAAGTCCTCAAGGCATTCCAAAATAACGCTTTTTCGTTTTCAGAGGAACAGTGTTGAAACACTGCCTTGTGAGAAAAGAGGTATAACTCCCTCAGTGGAATGCATACATCACTAAGTAGTTTCTCAGAAAGGTTTTATTCAGTTTTTATCTGAAGATACCTCCTCTTTCACCATAGGTCTGAATGTGCTCCTGAGTGTCGTTTCACAGATCTGTGCCTGACAGAGTTTCCAAACAGCATAATATAATTGAAGTATTAACTATGCCAGACGAATGAATATATCTAACACAAAGGAAGGAGTTTCACAGAAATCTTCTTTCCACTTTTTGTCTGAGGATGTTTCCGCTTTCACCATAGCCTTCTGTATACTACAAAATGTGTGTTTCGCAGCTTTTTCAAAAACAAGTTTCTGGAATCCTTTAGGAGAAGAAAGATATATTTCTGTGAGTGAAATGAAAACGTCACAAAGCACCTCCTCAGAAAGCTTCTCTCCAGTTTCTATCTGAAGACGTTTCCTTTCTTACCATAAGCCTCAAGGCCCTCCAGATTATCCTTTCACAGACAAACAAAAACAATGTTATGGTACAGCTCAATGAAAAGAGAAGCTTAACTGTGTGAGTGGAATTCACATGACACAGAGCAATTTCACAGAAAGCTTCCTTCTGGTTTCTCTCTGAGGTTATTTCTTTTTCAGGATATTCTAAAGAGCGTTTCCAAATGTCCCTTCTCAGATTCCACAGAAACAGTGACTTCAAACTGCTCACTCCAAAGAATGATGTAACTCTATAGATGAATGCAAGCATCACAAAAGAGTTGCTCAGAAGGCTTCTGTCCGATTTTCGATGCAAGGCATTTCCTTGCCTCAAACCGGCCTCTGAGTGCCACTTACTATCCCTTCACAGAACACTCAAAGACCGACTTTCAAAATGGGAAACCTACAGTGAGCTTTATCACTGTGAAAGGAATGGACGTGGCAGAGAGCAGTTTCTTCGAGTCCTTCTTTTGGTTTTTTATGGGACGACATTTCACTTTTTGCCATAGTCTTCAATGTGCTCCAAATATCACTCTTTTGGTTTTACAATAACAGTGTTCAAACTGTGCCTTATGAGAAGAAAGCTATAACTCCCCGAGTGGAATGCACACATCACCAAGCAGTTTCTCATAAAGTTCCTTTGCAGTTTTTATCTGACTGTATTTGCTATTTCACAATAGGCCTGAATGTGATCCAAAATATTCATTTGCGAATCCATCCACGAGGGAGTATTCCATCTGCGTAATGTAAAGAAAGCTTCATCTATGTGAGATGAATAAACAAAGCAAAAAGCAGAATCACAGAAAGCTTCTTTAAAGTTTTTATCTGAAGATATTTCCTTTTTCACCATAGTACTGGATGTGATCGCGAAGGTCTCTTCATGGATCAGTCCATGACAGTTTCCAAGCAGCGTAATGCAAAGAAAGTTTTATCTATGTGAGATGATTACACAAATCACAGAATAGTTTCCTAGAAAGCATCTTTCAAGGTTTTCTCTCAGGCTGTTTCCCTTGTCACCAATGGCATCAACATTCTCCCAAATACCACTTGGTACCTGTTTCTCCAAAAGGGTTTCCTCAACGCTGTATGAGAAGAGAGGTATAACACTGTGAGTGGAATGCACACGTCACAAAAGCAGTTCCTCGGAAAGCTTCTCTCCAGATTCGCTCTGAACGTATTTCCTTTTTCACCGTTAGCCTCAAAGTTCTCCCGAATATCCCACCACACGCTAAACATACACAGGGTTAGAAAACTGCACAATGAAATGAGAGGCTTAATTGTGCAAAAGAAATTAAGACAACAGAGAGCAGTTTCACAGAAAGCTTCCTTCTGGATTTACCTGAGGATATTTCTTTCTCCATATTCTAAGGATCATTCCCAAATGTCCTTCCTCAGATTCCACAAAAACAGTGATTTCAAGCTGCTCAATCCAAAGAATGGTTTAACTCTATGAGACGAGTACACACATTGCAAAGTAGTTGCTCAGAACGTTTCTGTGCAGGTTTCAACGGAACACATTTCCTTGATCACCACAAGCCTCCGGGCGTCACTATATATCCCTTCACAAATTCTTCAAAGACAGACTTTCGAAACAGGGCAACATCAAGTAAGCATTAACATTGTGAAGTGAATGCACATATTAGAGAGCACATTCTTGGAACGCTTCTTCCTCGATTTTATTTCAGTATATTTCACTATTCGCCATATTACTCAATGTGCCCCGAAATATCACTTTTTCGGTTTCACATGAACAGTGTTCAAACACTGCCTTGTGAGAAAAGAGGTATAAGTCCCTCAGTGGAATGCATACACCAAAAGGAGTTACTCTGAAAGCTTCTATCCAGTTTTTATCTGAAGATATCTCCTTTTTCACCGTAGGCCTGAATTTGCTTCCAAATGTCCCTTCATGGATCTGTTAATGAAGGAGTTTCCAAACTGCGTAATATAAGAAAATTTTTAACTATGCAAGATGAATAAGTATATCTAATACAACGTAATTTCAAAGAAATCTTCTTTCCAGTTTTTACCTGAGGATATTTCCTTTTTTACCATATCCGTCCCTATACTCCCAAATGAATCTTGGTAGCTTTTTCTCCAAAAGGAATTCCGGAATCCTGTATGATAAGAAGGGGATATTTCTGTGAGTGGAGTGCGCATGTGAAAAGGCAGCTCTACAGAATGCTGCTCTCCCGTTTCTGACTAAAGTTGTTTCCTTTCTCATCATAAGCCTCGACATGCTCCAGAATATCCTTTCGTAAACTAAACAAAAACAGTGTTATGATACTGATCAATGAAAAGAGAAGCTTAACTGTGTGAGCAGAATTCACGTGACACAGAGAAGTTTCACAGAAAGCTTCTTTCTGGATTCTTTTTGAGATTATTTCTTTTTCAGGGTATTCTAAAGAAGGTTTCCAAATGTTCTTTCTCAGATTCCACAGAAGCAGTGATTTCAAATTGCTCAATCCAAAGAATGATTTAACTCTCTGAGATGAATAAAAACATCACAAAAAAGTTGCCCAGAAAGCTTCTGTCCAATTTTCGATGGAAGATATTACTTTGCCTCACTCAGTCCTCCGATTACTGCGGAAAATCACTTCGCAGCACCCTCAAAGACCGACTTTCAAACTGGGAAATGTAGAGTAAGCCTTAACCCAGTGAAAACAATGGACATGTCAGAGAGTAGTTTCTCCAAGTGCTTCTTTCTGTTTTTTATCGGACGACATTTCACTTTTTGTCATAGTCTTCAATGTGCTCTGAATATCAGTCTTTTGTTTTTACAGGAAGTGTGTTCAAACTGTGCCTTATGAGAAGAAAGTTATAACTCCCTGAGTGGAATGCACATGACACCTAGCAGTTTCTCGGAAAGCTTCTCTCCAGTTTTTATCTGACTGTATTTGCTATTTCACCATAGGCCCGAATGTGATCCAAATATCCCTTTGCGGATCTATCCACGAGGGAGTTTCCAAGCTGCGTAATGTAAAGAAAGCTTCACCTCTGTGAGATGAATAAACGTAGGAAAAAGCAGATTCGGCCGGGCACGGTGGCTCAAGCCTGTAATCCCAGCACTTCGGGAGGGTGAGTCGGGCGGATCACAAGGTCAGGAGATCGAGACCATCCTGGCTAACATGGTGAAACCCCGTCTCTACTAAAAAATACAAAAAACTAGCTGGGCGAGGTGGCGGCGCCTGTAGTCCCAGGTACTCAGAAGGCTGAGGCAGGAGGATGGCGTAAAACCAGGTGGCGGAGCTTGCAGTGAGCTGAGATCCGGCCACTGCACTCCAGCCTGGGCAACAGAGCGAAACTCCATCTCAAAAAAAAAAAAAAAAAAAAAGGAAAAAGCAGATTCACAGAAAGCTTCTCTCCTTTTTTATCTGAAGATATTTCCTTCTTGACCATAGTCCTGAATGTGCTCCTGAAGGTCCCTTCATGGATCCTCCATGACAGTTTCCAAGCTGCGTAATATAAAGAAAGCTTTATCTATCTGTGATGATTACACATATCACTGAGTAGTTTCCTAGAAAGCTTCTTTCCAGTTTTGGTCTAATGCTATTTCCATTTTCACCATCAGCATCAACATGCTCCCAAATATCACTTGGTACCTGTTGCTCCAAAATGGTTTCTCCGACACTGTAGGAGACGAGAGGTGTAAGACTGTGAGTGGAATGCACAAGACAGAAAGCAGTTCCTCAGAAATATTCCCCCCAGTTTTTATCTGACTCTATTTGCTATTTCACCATAGGACTCAATGTGATCCCAAATATCCCTTCGCGAATCCATCCGTGAGGAAGTTTCCAAGCTGTGTAATGTAAAGAAAGCTTTATCCATTTGAGATGATTACACATATCACAGAGTAGTTTCCTAGAAAGCTTCCTTCCAGTTTTTCTCTGAGGCTCTTTGGCTTTTCACCATCGGAATCGAGATGCTCCCGAATATCACTTGGTACCTGTTTCTCCAAAAGGGTTTCCCCAACACTGTATGACAAGAGAGGTATAATCCTGTGACTGGAACGCACACGTCACAAAGCAGGTCCTCGGAAAGCTTCTCTCCAGCTTCGGTCTGAACATATTTCCTTTTTCACCACAAGCCTCAAAGTGCTCCCGAATATCCCATCACTTGCAAAACATACACAGGGCTAGAAAACTGCTCAATGAAAAGGGAGCCTTAACTTAGCGAGAGGAATTAAGACGACACAGAACAGTTTCACAGAAAGATTCCTACTGGATTTTACCTGAGGATATTTCTTTCTCCATAATCATAAACAGTGATTTCAAACAATCAGTGATTTCAAGCTGCTCAGTCAAAGGAATGGTTTAACTCTATGACATGAATACACACATCGCAAGGCAGTTGCTCAAAACTTTTCTCTGCTACTTGCATCAGAAGACGCTTTCTTGATGACCACAAGCCTCCGGGCGTCAATAACTATCCCTTTACAGATTCTTCAATGACAGAATTTTGAAACTGGGCAACGAGGAGTAAATATTAACTCTGTACAATCTATGCACATATCAGAGAGCAGAATCTTGGAACCCTTCTTCCACGATTTTATTTCAGTATATTTCAGTACTTGCCATAGTCTTCAATCTGCTCCGAATTATCACTTTTTCGGTTTCACAGGAACAGTGTTCAAACACTGCCTTGTCAAAAAAGAGGTATAATTCCCTGAGTGGAATGCACACATCACAAAGTGGTTTCTCAGAAAGCTTCTATCCAGTTTTTATCTGAAGATATCTCCTCTTTCACCATAGGCCTGAATGGGCTAATGAATGTCCCTTCACGGACCTGTGCATGACAGAGTTTACAAACTGCGTAATATAATTAAAGTTTTATCTAGGGGAGATGAATAAACATAGCTAACACAAAGAAGTTTCACAGAAATCTGCTTTCCTGTTTTGCCTGAGGATATTTCTTTTTTCACCATAGGCCTCCCTATGCTGTTGAATATCTCTTGGTAGCATTTTCTCCAAAAGGGATTCTGGAATCCTCTAGGCGAAGAAAGGCATATTTCTGTGAGTGGAATGCACACATCACAAAGCAGCTCTTCAGAAAGCTTCTTTCCAGTTTCTATCTAAAGATGTTTTCTTTCTCACCGTAAGCCTCAAAGCCCTCCAGACTATCCCATCGCAGACTAAACAACAACAGTGTTATGATACAACTCAATGAAAAGAGAAGCTAAACTGTGTGATCAGAATTCACGTGACACAGAGCAGTTTCACAGGAAGCTTCCTTCTGGTTTCTCTCTGAGGTTATTTCTTTTTCAGGATATTCTAAAGAGCGTTTCCAAATATCCTTTCTCAGATTCCAGAGAAACAATGATTTCAAACTGCTCAATCCAAAGAATGATATAATGCTATGAGATGAATACAAACATCACAAAAGAGTTGCGCAGAAAGCTTCTCTCCGATTTTCGATGGAAGACATTTCCTTGCCTCACAGAGGACTCCGGTCGCCACTTACTATTCCTTCGTAGAAACTTCAAAGATCAACTTTCAAACTGGGAAAAGTAGAGTAAGCTTTAACCCTGTGAAAAGAATGGACATGTCAGATAGCAGTTTCTTCGAGTGCTTCTTTCTGTTTTTTTTTTTTTTTTTTGGACGGCATTTCACTTTTTGCCATAGTCTTCAATGTGCTCCGAAAATCACTCTTTTGGTTTTACAGGACCAGTGTTCTAACTGTGCCTTATGAGAAGAAAGTTATAACTCCCTGAGTGGAATATACACATCACCAAGCAGTTTCTCAGAAAATTTCTCTCCAGTTTTTATCTGACTATATTTCCTTTTTCACCATAGGCCAGATGAGATCCCAAATATCCCTTCACGGATACATCAATGAGGGAGTTTCCAAGCTGTGTAATGTAAAGAAAGCTTCATCAATGTGAGATGAATTAACATAGCAAAAAGGATATTCACAGAAAACTTCTTTTCAGTTTTTATCTGAACATATTTTCTTTTTCACCATAGGCAAGAATGTGCTCCCAAAGGTCCCTTCGTGGATCCGTCCATAACAGTTTCCAAGCTGCGTGAAATAAGGAAAGCTTTATGTATGTGAGATGATTACAAATATCACAGAGTAGTTTCCTAGAAAGCTTCTTTCCAGTTTTTGTCTGAGGCTATTTTTCTTTTCACCAATGGCATCATCATGCTCCCGAATATCATTTGGTACCTGTTTCTCCAAAAGGGATTCCCCGAAGCTGTATGAGAAGAGAGGTAAAAACTGTGCCTGGAAAGCACACGTCACAAAGCAGTTCGCCGGAAAGCTCGTCTCCAGTTTCGTTCTGATCATATTTCCTTTTCACCGTTAGCCTCAAAGTGCTCCAGAATATCCCATGAACCGCTAAACATACACAGGGTGAGAAAACTGCTCAATGAAAAGAGAAGTTTATCTGAGTGAGAGGAATTAAGACGACATGGAGCAGTTTCACAGAGAGCTTCCTTTTGGATTTTACCTGAGGATATTTCATTCTCCATATTCTAAGGATCATTCCAAAATGTACTTCCTCAGATGCCATAAAACAGTGATTTCAAGCTGCTCAATCCAAAGAATGGTTTAACTCTATGAGACAAATAAACACATCACAAAGCAGTTGCTGAGAACGTTTCTCTGCAAGTTTCATTGGAACTCGTTTCCTCGCTCACCACTAGCATCCGGGCATCACTAAATATCCTTTCACAGATTCTTCAAAGACAGCGATTCGAAACTGGGCAACATAGAGTAAGCATTAACTCTAACTACTGAAAGCACATATAAGAGAGCAAATTCTTGGAACGCTTCTTCTTCGATTTTATTTCAGTATATTTCACTATTCGCCATAGTCCTCAATGCGTTCCAAAATATCACTTTTTCGGTTTCACAGGAAAAATGTTCAAATGCTGCCCTGTGAGAAAAGAGGTATAACTCCCCGAGTGGAATGCATACATCACAAAGTAGTTTCCCAGAAAGCTTCTCTCCACTTTTTATCTGAAGATATCACCTCTTTCACCGTAGGCCTGAATGTGCTCCCGAATGTCCCTTCGCAGATCTGTGCATGACGGAGTTTCCAAACTGTGTAATATAATTAAAATTTTAACTATGCGAGATGAATAAATATATCTAACACAAAGCAGTTTCACAGAAAACTTTCCAGTTTTCGTCTGAGGATATTTCATTTTTCAGCATAGTCATTGCTATACTCCTGAATACCTCTTGGTAGCTTTTTCTCCAAAAGTGATTCCGGAATCCTCTAGGTGAAGAAAGGTATATTTCTATCAGTGGAATGCACACGTCAGAAAGCAGATCCTCAGAAAGCTTCTCTCCAGTCTCTATCTGAAGACGTTTCCTTTCTCACTGTTAGCCTCATACCCCTCCAAACTATCCCTTCACAGAATAAATAAAACAGTGTTATGATACAGCTCAATGAAAAGAGAAGCTTAACAGTGTGAGCGGAATTCACGTGACATAGAGCAGTTTCACAGAAAGCTTCCTTCTGGTTCCTCTCTGAGGTTATTTCTTTTTCAGGATATTCTAAAGAGTGTTTCCAAATGTCATTTCTCAGATTAGACAGAAACAGTGATTTCAAAGTGCCCAATCCAAAGAATGATTTAACGCTATGAGAGGAATACAAACAACACAAAGGAGTTGCACAGAAAGCTTCTCTCCAATTTTCGATGGAAGACATTTCCTTGCCTCACTCAGACCTCCGGTCGCCACTTACTATCCGTTCACACAACCCTCAAAGACCGACTTTCAAACTGGGAAATGTAGAGCAAGCTTTAACCCTGTGAAAAGAATGGACATCTCAGAGAGTAGTTTCTTCAAGTGCTTCTATTTGTTTTTCATTCGACGACATTTCTCTTTTTGCCATAGTCCTCAATATGCTCCGAATATCACTCTTTTGGTTTTACAGGAACACTGTTCACTGTGCCTTCTGAGAAGAAAGTTACAACTCCCTGAGTGGACTGCACACATCACCAAGCAGATTCTCAGAAAACTTCTTTCCAGTTTTTATCTGAAGATATTTCCTTTTTCACCATAGTCCGGAATGTGCTCCCGCAGGTCCCTTTGTGGATCCATCCATGACAGTTTCCAAGCTGTGCAATGTAAAGAAAGCTTTATCTATGTAGTTAAAGATACTTTTATACAGATGATTACACATATGACACAGTGGTTTCCTAGAAAGCTTCTTTCCAGTATTTCTCTGAGGCTATTTCCATTTTCACCATCGGTATGAAAATCCTCCCAAATATCGCTTGGTACCTGTTTATCCAAAACGATTTCCCCGACGTTATATGAGAAGAGAGGTATTACACTGTGACTGGAATGCACACGTCACAAAGCAGTTCCTCGGAAAGCTTCTCTCCAGTTTCGGTCTGAATACATTTCCTTTTTCACTGTTAGCCTCAAAATGCTCCCGAATACCCCATCACACGCTAAACATACATAGGGCTAGAAAACTGCTCAATGATAAGAGAGGCTTATCTGAGAGAGAGGAATTAAGATGACACAGAGCGTTTTCACAGAAAGCTTCCTTCTGGATTTTACCTGAGCATATTTCTTTCCCCATATTCTAAGGATCGTTCCCAAATATCCTTCCTCAGATTGCACAGAAACAGTGATTTCAAGCTGCTCAATCCAAAGAATGGTGTAACTCTATGAGACGTATACACACATCGCAAAGCAGTTGCTCAGAAC
>NC_045437.1:72133196-72201492 GCF_002776525.5 Piliocolobus tephrosceles
CCCCGAGCCCCAATGCAGCCTTGCTATAAGTGCAAGGCGTCAGGACATTGTGCCAGTGAATATCCTAATCCTCGTCCACTAGCAACCCCCTGCCCTGCTTGCCAACAGGAAGGACACTGGAAGTCTGATTGCCCCACCCTGAGAACAGGTGCCACGTCTCAACATGACCCCCTTTCCCAGGATTTTGGGAGCTCCTTCCAGCTCCTACATTTGGACAATGACACCTGAAGGTGCTGATACTCGGGAACCTCCAACACCCTCGCCGAGCCACGGGTAACTCTCCTGGTAGCGGGTAAGGCAATTTTTTTAATCAACAGCGGGGCTACTATTCTGTTTTGCCGTCCTTCTCTGGACCTGGCCTTCCATCCAATATCTCTGTAGTAGGAGTAGACGAAAAGCCATCTACTCCACGAAAAACTCCACTCCTTAATTGCTGCCTGGCCAACAACTACTTTGCACACTCGTTCCTCATTCCCAGCTATAAAGGGCCCCTATCGAAAGCAATAAGTGGAAATCAGTTTTGCTTTCCCCCACTCACATCAAACTTATAAAATTTTCTTCACTATCTCATACTCCCCAGCCTTGCCAGGACTATCCTTCCAACGAATGCTTCCATTCCTCATTCTTCTAGTAATACTGAGCCTTATTTTATGTTTTGTCCCCATTTTGATCAAATTTCTCTGTGCCAAGATTCAAGAAATCACTCGCGTCACCTTCAACCAAATGTTTCTTCATCAGTACGTCCAAATACCAACCATAGGTTCTGACCTTAACGACGCCCCTCAACAGCAGGAGGTAGCGAGACACATCACAGAGCCTTCTTATCACTATTGTCAATAAAAGATTGGACTGCTTGGATGAACGGAGGCAAGATGGCGCACTTCCGGGTTCTTCATCATCAACTTTTCCTGAGTGCGAGAAAATGTAGCCGGCACCCAGGAAGGTGCAGACCAATCAGGCATGTGCCATGTGATGTCAGTCTGAAGATACCAAGATTTACCTGGTGGCACCTGTGGAGCCCTTCCTCCTCCCCGACACGTCCGAGCCCCACCTATTGCCCTTTCATTCTTTGAAAAGCTGCTCCCGGCCGATTCGCAGCACTGGCTTTCTCAGCCCCCATTCTTGTTGGGACTGCATCAGGAACTCTGCCTGAGAGCTCTACCAGGAGACGCACACGGCCTCCTTTGCTGGAAGCTGACCAACCTCACCTTGCACACGTTCTTCCCTGAAGCTAGATGATCAAAGAATAAATTTGCAGTTTTGCTTTTAGCCTTGCCTACTCGCTGGTTCTTTTGTGCTCTCTCAGGTGGTCTTAGAAAAACAAATCAACTTCCTTCTGGATTTTACCTGAGGATATTACTTTCTCCATATTCTAAGGATCGTTCCCAAATGTCCTTCCTCAGATTCCACAAAAACAGTGATTTGAAGCTGCTCAATCCAAAGAATGGTTTAATTCTATGAGTCGCATAAACATATCACAAAGCAGTTGCTCAGAACGTTTCTCTGCAGGTTTCATCGGAGTACGTTTCCTCACTCAACACAAGCCTCCGGGCGTCACTACATATCCCTTCACAGATTCTTCCAAACCAGAGTTTCAAAACTGGGCAACATAGAGTAAGCATTAACTCTGTGAAGTGAATGCTCATATCAGAGAGCAGATTCTTGGAACGCTTCTACCTCGATTTTATTTCAATAGATTTCACTATTCATCATAGTCCTCAGTGCATTCCGAAATATCACTTTTTCGGATTCAGAGAAACAGTGTTCAAACACGGCTTTGTGAGAAAAGAGATACAACTCCCTGAGTAGAATGCATACATCACAAAGTAGTTACTCTGCAAGCTTCTATCCAGCTTTTATCTGAAGATATCTTCTCTTTAATCATAGGCCTGAATGTAATCCCGAGTGTCCCTTCGAGTATCTGTCCATGACAGAGTTTCCAAACTGCGTAATATAAGTAAGTTTTAACTATGTGAGATAAAAAATATATCTACCCCAAAGTAGTTTCACAGAAATCTTCTTTCCAGTATTTGTCTCAGAATATTTCCTTTTTCTCCATAGTCGTATCTATACTCCCGAATATCTCTTTGTAGCTTTTTCTCCAAAAAGCATTCCGGAATCTTCTAGGAGAAGAAAGGTGTATTTCTGTGAGTGGAACGCACATGTCACCAAGCAGCTCCTCAGAAAGCTTCTCTCCACTTTCTATCTGAAAACGTTTCTTGGTCACCATAAGCTTCAAGTGGCTCCTGAATATCTGTTTGCAGACTAAACAGAAAAAGTGTTATGATACTGTTCTCTGAAGAGAGAATCTTAACTGTGTGAACAGAATTCACGTGACACAGAGCAGTTTCACAGAAAGCTTCCTTCTGGTTTCTGTCTGAGGTTATTTCTTTTTCAGAATATTCTAAAGAGCATTTCCAAGCGTCCTTTCTCATATTCCACAGAAAGAGTGATTTCAAACTGCTCAATCTAAAGCCCATAACACTATGCGATGAATATGCACACCACAAAAGAGTTGCACAAAAAGATTCTCTGCGATTTCTGATGGAAAACATTCCCTTGCTCGACATAGGCCTCCGGTTGCCACTTCCTATCCCTTTGCAGAAACCTCAAAGACAGACTTTCAAACTGGGAAATGTAGAGTATGCTTTAACGCTGTGAAAATAACGGACATGTCAGAAAGCAGTTTCTTCGATTGCTTCATTCTTTTTTTTTTATTGGATGACATTTCACTTTGTGCCATAGTCTTCAATGTGCTCCCATTATCACACTTTTGGATTTACACGAAGAGTGTTCACACTGTGCCTTATGAGAAGAAAGTTACAACTCCCTGGGTGTAATGCACACATCACAAAGCATTTTCTCAGAAAGCTTATCTCCAGTATTTATCTGACTATGTTTCCTATATCACCATAGGCCCGAATGTGATCCCAAAGATCACTTCGTGGATCCATCCACCAGGTAGTTTCCATGCTATGTAATGTAAAGAAAGCCTCAACTATGTGAGATGTATAAACATAACAAAAAGCTGATTCACAGAAAGCTTCCCTCCAGTTTTTATCTGAAGATATATCCTTTTTCATCATAGTCCAGAATGTGCTCCTGAAGGTCACTTTGTGGATGTGTCCATGATAGTTTCCAACCTGCAAAATGTAAAAAAAAGCTTAATCTATGTGAGATGATTACACATACCACTGAGTAGTTTCCTAGAAAGCTTCTTTCCAGTTTTTATCTAACGCTATTTCCCTTTTCACCACTGGCATCAACATGCTCCCGAATGTCACTTGGTACCTGTTTCTCCAAAGCAGTTTCCCCGACGCTGTGTGAGAAGAGAGGTATAACACTCTGAGTGGAATGCAGAGGTCACAAGGCAGTTCCTCGGAATGCTTCTCTCCAGCTTCGGTCTGAACATATTACCTATTTCACCATTAGCCTCAAAATGCGCCCAAAAATCCCATCTCACGATAAACATACACAGGGTAGAAAACTACTCAATGAAAAGAGAGGCTTATCTGAGTGAGAGTAATTAAGACGACACAGAGCAGTTTCACAGAAAGCTTCCTTCTGGATTTTACCTGAGGATATTTCTTTCTCCATATTCCAAGTATCGTTCCCAAATGTCCTTCCTCAGATTCCACAAAAACAGTGATTTCAAGCTGCTCAATCCACAGAATTGTTTAACTCTATGAGACGAATACAAACATCACAAAGCAGTTGCTCAGAACGTTTCTCTGCAGGTTTCATCGGAACACGTTTCCTAGCTCACCACAATCCTCCAGGCTGCACTAAATATCCTTTCACAGATTCCTGAAAAACAGAGTTTCAATACTGCGCAACATAGAGTAGGCATTAACCCTGTGAAGTGTATGCACATATCAGAGAGCAGATTCTTGGAACGCTTCTTCCTCGATTTTATTTCAGTATATGGCACTATTCACCATAGTCCTCCATGCGTTCCAAAATATCACGTTTTTGGTTTCACAGGAACAGTGTTCAAACACTGCCTTGTGAGAAAAGAGGTATAACTCCCTGAGTGGAATGCATGCATCACAAAATAGTTTCTCAGAAAGCTTCTATCCCGTTTTTATCTGAAGATATCTCCTCTTGCACCATAGGCCTGAAAGTGCTCGCGAATGTCCGTTCGAGGTTCTGTGCATGACGGAGTTTCCAAATTGTGTAATATAATTAATGTTTTAACTATGCAAGATGAATAAATGTATCTAACACAAATTGGATTCACAGAAATCTTCTTTCCATTTTTTTTTTCTGAGGATATTTCCTTTTTCACCATAGTCGTCGCTATACTCTCGAATATCTCTTGGTAGCTTTTCCTCCAAAAGGGATTCCGGAATCCTCTGGAGAAGAAAGGTATACTTCTGTGAGTGGAATGCACACGTCACAAAGCAGCTCCTCAGAAAGCTTCTCTCCAGTTTCTATCTGAAGACTTTTCCTTTCTTACCGTAACCCTCAAAGACCTCCCTAGTATCCCTTTGCAGACTAAATGAAAACAGTGTTATGATACATCTCAATGAAAAGAGAAGCTTAACTGTGTGAGCGGAATTCATGTGACACAGAACAGTTTCACAGAAAGCTTCGTTCTGGTTTCTCTCTGAGTTTATTTCTTTTTCCGGATATTCTAAAGAGCGTTTCTAAATGTCCTTTCTCAGATTCCACAGAAACAGTCATTTCAAACTGCTCAATCCAAAGAATGATTTAACGCAATGAGATGAATACAAACATCACAAAAGAGTTGCGTTGAAGGCTTCTTTCCGATTTTCAATGGGAGACATTTCTTTGCCTCACACAGGCCTCCAGTCGCCACTTGCTATCCCTTCACAGAATCCTCAAACACTGCCTTTCAAACTAGGAAATATAGAGTAAGGGTTAAAGCTGTGAAAAGAATGGACATGTCAGAGAGCAGTTTCATCGAGTGCTTCTTTCTCTTTTTTATTGGACGACATTCCACTTTTTGCCATAGTCTTCAATGTGCTCTGAATATCACTCTTTTGGTTTTACAGGAACAGTGTTCAAACTGTGCTTTATGAGAAGAAAGTTACAACTCCCTGAGTGGAATGCACACATCACCAAGCAGTTTCTCAGAAAGCTTCTCCCCAATTTTTATCCGACTATATTTGCTATTTCACCAGAGTCCTCAATGTGATCCCAAATATCCCTATGCAGATCCATCCAAGAGGGAGATTCCAAGCTGCGTAATGTAAAAAAAGCTTCATCTACTTGAGATGAGTAAACATAGCAAAAACAGATTCACATAAAACTTCTTTCCAGTTTTTATCTCAAGATATTTCCTTTTTCACCATAGTCCTGAATGTGCTCCCGGAGCTCCCTTTGTGGATCCGTCCATGACAGTTTCTAAGCTGTGTAATCTAAAGAAAGCTTAATCAATGTGAGGTAATTACACATATCACAGAATAGTTTCCTAGAAAGCTTCTTTCCAGTTTTTGTCTGAGGCTATTTCCCTTTTTCACCATTGGCATCAACATGCTCCACAATATGATTTGGTACCTGTTTCTCCAAAATGTTTTCCCCGAGGCTGTGTGAGAAGAGTGGTATAACAATGTGACTGGAATGCCCACATCAGAAAGCAGTTCTTTGAATAGATTCTGTCCAGTTTCGGTCAGATCATATTTCCTTCTTCGTCATAAGCCTCAAAGTGCTCCCGAATATCACATCACACGCTTAACATACACAGGGCTAGGAAACTGCTCAATGAAAAGGCAGATTTAACTGAGCGAGACAAATTCAGATGACACAGATCGTTTTCACAGAAAGCTTCCTTTTGGATTTTACCTGAAGATATTTCTTTCCCCATATTCTAAGGATCGTTCCCAAATGTTCTTCGTCAGAATCCACAAAAACAGTGATTTCAAGCTGCTCAATCTAAAGAATGGTTTAACTCTATGAGACAAATACACACATTGCAAAGCAGTTGCTCAGAACGTTTCTCTGCAGGTTTCATCAGAACATGTTTCCTCTCTCACCAAAAGCCTCCGGGCATCCCTAAATATCCCTTCTCAGAATCTTCAATGACAGAGTTTTGAAACTGGGCAACATAGAGTAAGCATTAACTCTGTGAAGTGAATGCACATATCAGAGAGCAGATTCCTGGAGCGCTTCTTCCTCGATTTTATTTCAGTATATTTAACTATTCGTCATAGTCCTCAATGTGTTCCCTGAAATAACTTTTTTGGTTTCAGAGGAGCAGTATTCAAACTCTGACCTGTGAGAAAAGACGTATAACTTCCTGAGTATAATGCATACATCACAAACTGGTTTCTCAGAAACCTTCTATGCAGGTTTTATCTGAGGATATCTCCTCTTTCACTGTAAGTCTGAATGTGCTCCCGAACATCCCTTGGTGGATCTGAGCATGACGAAGTTTCCAAACTGCATGATATAATTGAAGTTTTAACTATGCAAGCCCAATAAATATATCTAACACAAAGCAATTTCACAGGAATCTTCTTTCCAGTTTTTCTATGAAGATAATTCCTTTTTCACCATAGTCGGTGCTATACTCCCAAATATCTCTTGGTAGCTTTTTCTCCAAAGAGGATTCCGGAATCCTCTAAGAGAAGAAAGCTATATTTCTGCGAGTGGAATGCACACGTCAGAAAGCAGCTCCTCAGAAAGCTTCTCTCCAGTTTCTGTCTGAAGATGTTTCCTTTCTCACCGTAACCCTCAAAGCCCTCCAGAATATCCCTTCCCAGACTAAATAAAAGCAGTGTTATGATACAGCTCAATAAAAAGAGAAGTTTAATTGTGTGAGCGAAATTCACGTGACACAGGGCAGTTTCACACAAGGCTTCCTTCTGGTTTGCTCTGAGTTTTTTTTTTTTTTTTTTTTGTAGGATATTCTAAAGAACATTTCCTAATGTCCTTTGTCAGATTCCACAGAAACAGTGCTTTCAAACTGATCAATCCCAAGAATGATTTAACTCTATGAGATGAATATAAACATCACAAAAGTGTTGCACAGAATGCTTCTCTCCGATTTTCGATGGAAGACATTTCCTTGCCTCACACAGGCCTCCGATCAGCACTTACTATACCTTCACAGAAAGACTTTCAACCTGTGAAATGAAGAGTAAGCTTTAACCCTCTGGAAAGAATCGACAAGTCAGAGAGCAGTTTCTTCGAGTGCTTCTTTCTGTTTTATATTGGATGACATTTGACTTTTAGCCATAGACTTCAATGTGCTCCGAATATCACTCTTTTGGTTTTACAGGAACAGTGTTCAAACTGTGCCTTAGAAGAAGAAAGTTATAACTCCCTCAGTGGAATGCACACGTCACCAAGCAGTTTCTGAGAAAGCTTCTTTCCAGTTTTAATCTGACTGTATTTTCTCTTTCACCATAGGCCCGAATGTGATCCCAAATATCCCTTCGAGGATCCAGCCACGAGGGAGTTTTCAAGCTGCGTAATGTAAACAAAGCTTCATGTCTGTGAGATGAATAAACATAGCAAAAAGCAGATTCACAGAAAGCTTCTTTTCACTTTTTTTGTGAAGATATTTCCTTCTTCACCATAGTCCTGGATGTGTTCATGAAGGTCCCTTCGTGGATCCATCCATGACAGATTCCAAGCTGCATAATACAAACAAAGCTTTAACTATCTGAGCTGATTACACATATCACTGAGTAGTTTCTTAGAAAGCGTCTTTCCCATTTTTATCTGAGGCTATTTCCTCTTTCACAATCGGCATCAACATGCTCCCAAATATCACTTGGTACCTAATGCTCCAAAATGATTTGCCCAACACTGTATGAGACGAGAGTTATAACAGTGTGAGTGGAATGCACATTTCACAAAGCAGTTTCTCAGAAAGCTTCTCTCCAGTTTTTATCTGACTATATTTGCTATTTCACCATAGACCGCAATGTGATCCCAAATATCACTTTGCGAATATGACCGTGAGGGAGTTTCCAAGCTGCGTAACATAAAGAAAGCTTTATCTATGTGAGATGATTACAAATATCACAGAGTAGTTTCCTAGAAAGCTTCTTTCCAGTTTTTGTCTGAGGCTATTTCCCTTTTCACCATCAGCATAAACATGCTCCCGAATATAACTTGGTATCTGTTTCTCCAAAAGGGTTTCTCCGACGCTCTATGAGAAGAGAGGTATAACACCGTGAGTGTAATGCACATGTCAGAAAGCAGTTCCTTGGAAAGCTTCTCTCCAGTTTCAGTCTGAACATATTTACTTTTTCACCATAAGCCTCAAAGTGCTCCCGAATATCCCATCACATGCTCAACACACACAGGGCTAGAAAACAGCTCAATGAAAAGAGATGCTTATCTGAGTGAGAGGAATTAAGACGACACAGAACACAGAGTGGTTTCACAGAGATCTTCCTTCTGGATTTGACCTGAGGATATTTCTTTCTCCATATTCTAAGGATCGTTCCCAAATTAGAGGCATCTGTCCTTCCTCAGATGCCTCTAAAAGAGTGGTTTCACACTGCTCAATCCAAAGAATGGTTTGACTCTAGGAGACGAATACACACATCTCAAAAAGTTGCTCACAACGTTTCTCTGCAGGTTTCCTTGGAAGACATTTCCTTCAATGCGACCGAAATATCACTTTTCTGGTTGCACAGGAACAGTATTCAAACACTGCTTTGCGGGAAAAGAGGTATAACTCCCTGAGTGGAATGCATATATCAGAAAGTAGTTTTTCAGAAAGCTTCTATCCGATTTTTATCTGAAGATATCTCCTCTTTCAGCATTGGCCTGAATGTGCTCCCAAACCTCCCTTCGTCGATCTGTGCATGATGGCGTTTCCAAACTGTGTAATATAATTCAGGTTTTAATTTTGTGAGATGAATGAATATACCTAAAAGAAAGCAGTATCACAGAAATTTTCCTTCCAGTTTTTGTCAGAGGATATTTCCTTTTTCACCATAGCCTTCCCTATACTCCCGAATATCTGTTTTGTAGCTTTGTCTTCAAAGGGGATTCCGGTATCCTCTAGGAGAAGAAAGTTATATTTCTGTGAGTGTAATGCACACGTCACAAAGCAACTCCTCACAAAGCTTCTCTCCAGTTTCTATCTGAAGAAGTTTCCTTTCTCATGGCGAGCCTCAAAGCCTTCCAGAATATCCCTTTGTAGATGAAACAAAAACAGTGTTATGATACAGCTGAATGAAAAGAGAAGCTTAACTGTGTGAGCGGAATTCACGTGTTATAGTGCAGTTTCACAAAAAGCTTCCTTCTGGGTTATATTTGAAGTTATTTCTTTTTCAAGATTTTATAAAGAGCGTTTCCAAATGTTTTTTCTTACATTCCACAGAAACAGTGATTTCAAACTGCTCAATCCAAAGAATGATTTAACTTGTTTAGATGAAAACAAACATAACAAAAGAGTTGCGCAAAAAGCTTCTCTTTATTTATCAATGGAAGACATTTCCTTGCCTCACACAGGCCTCCGGTCGCCACTTACTATCCCTTTTCAGAACCCTCAAAGACCGACTTTCAAACTGGGATGTGTAGAGTAAGCTTTAACCTAGTGAAAAAAATGGACATATAAGAGAGCAGTTTCTTCGGGTGCTTCTTTCTGTTTTTCATTGGACGACATTTCACTTTTTGCCATATTCTTCAATGTGCTCCGATTATCACTCTTTTTGTTTCACAGTAACAGTGTTCAAACTGTGCCTTATGAGAAGAAAGTTATAACTCCCTGAGTGGAATGCACACATCACCAAGCAGTTTCTCAGAAAGCTTCTCTCCAGTTATTACCTGACTATATTTCCTATTTCACCCTAGGCCCGAATGTGATCCCAAATATCCCTTTGCGGATCCATCCACGAGAGAGATTTCAAGCTGCATAATGTAAAGAAAGCTTCATCTATGTGAGGTGAATAAACATAGCAAAAAGCACATTCACAGAAAGCGTCTTTCCAGTTTTTATCTGAAGATATTTCCTTTTTCACCATATTCCAGAATGTGCTCCTGAAGGTCGATTCGTGGATCCGTCCATGACAGCTTCCAAGATGCAAAATGTGAAGAAAGCTATATCTATGTGAGATGATTACACACATCACAGAGAAGAGTACTAGAACACCCCTTTCCAGTTTTTGTCTGAGGCTTTTTCCCTTTTCACCAACGGCATCAACATGCTCCGGAATATCACTTCGTACCTGTTTCTCCAAAAGGGTTTCCCCGACACTGTATGAGAAGAGAGGTATAACACTGTGACTGGAATGCACACGTAACAAAGCAGTTCCTTGGAAAGCTTCTCTCCAGTTTCGGTCTGAACATATTTCCTTTTCACCGTTAGCCTTGAAGTGTTCCCGAATATTCCATCACATGTTAAACATACAAAGAGCTAGAAAACTGCTAAATGAAAAAGGTGGCTTAACTGAGTGAGAGGAATTAGGAAGACACAGAGCTGTGTCACAGAAAGCTTCCTACTGGATATTTCCTGAGGATATTTCTTTCTCCATATTCTAAGGATCCTTCCCAAATGTCCTTCCTCGGATTCCACAAACACCATGATTTCAAGTTGCTCAATCCAAAGAACAGTTTAACTGTATGAGTCGAATACACCCATTGCAAAGCAGTGGCTCAGAACGTTTCTCTGCAGGATTATTTGGAAGGCGTTTCCTCGCTCACCACAAGCCCCCGGGCATCACAAAATATCCCTTCACATATTCTTCAAAGACAGAGTTTCTTAACTGGGCAACATAGAGTAAGCATTAACTCTGTGAAGTGAGTGCACAAATCAGAGAGTAGATTATTGAAGCGCTTTTTCCTCGATTTTATTTCAGTGTATTTCACTATTCGCCATAGTCCTCAATGCATTCTGCAATATCACTTCTTCGGTTTCACAGGAACAGTGTTCAAACACTGCCTTGTGAGAAAAGAGGCATAACTCCCTGAGTGTAATGCGTACTTCACAAAGTAGTTTCTCAGAAAGCTTCTATTCAGTTTTTATCTGAAGATATCTCCTCTTTCACCATAGACCCAAATGCACTCCCAAACGTCCATTCGCAGATCTGTGTATGACAGAGTTTCCAAAGTGCGTCATATGATTAGAGTTTTAACTATGTGAGACGAATAAATATATCTAACACAAAGCAGTTTCACAAAATCTTCTTTCCAGTTTTTGTCTGAGGATATTTGCTTTTTCACCATAGCCTTTACTATACTCCCGGATGTCTGTTTTGTAGCTTTTTCTCCAAAAGATTTCCGCAATTCACTAGGAGAAGAAAGGTATATTTCTGTGAGTCGAATGTAAACGTCACAAAGCAGCTCCTCCGAAAGCTTCTCTCCTGTTTCTATCTGAAGTCGTTTCCTTTCTCACCATAACCCTCAAAGCCCTCCAGAATATCCCATCACAGACTAAACAAAAATAGTGTTATGATACAGCTCAGAAAAGAGAAGCTTAAAAGTGTGAATGGAATTCACGTGACACAGAGCAGTTTCACAGAAAGCTTCCTTCTGGTTTCTCTCTGAGGTTATTTCTTTTTCAGGATAATCTAAAGATCGGTTCCCAATGTCCTTTCTTAGATTCCATAGAAACAGTAATTTCAAACTGCTCAATCCAAAGAATGATTTAACTCTATGACATTAATACAAACATCACAAAAGAGTTGCATAGATATCTTCTGTCCGATTTTCGATGGAAGACATTTCCTTGAACCAACAGACCTGCGGTTGCCACCTACTATTCCTGTATAGAACCCTCAAAGACCGACTTTCAAACTGGGAAGTGTAGAGTAAGTTTTAACCTAGTGAAAAGAATGGACATATAAGAGAGAAGTTTCTTCGGGTGCTTCTTTCTGTTTTTCATTGGACGACATTTCACTTTTTGCCATATTCTTCAAAGTGCTCCGATTATCACACTTTTTGTTTCACAGTAACAGTGTTCAAACTGTGCCTCATGAGAAGAACGTTATAACTCCCTGAGTGAAATGCATACATCACCAAGCGGTTTCTCAGAAAGCTTCTCTCCAGTTATTACCTGACTATATTTCCTATTTCACCCTAGGCCCGAATGTGATCCCAAATATCCCTTCGTGGATCCATCCACGAGGGAGTTTCCAAGCTGTGTAATGTAAAGAAAGCTTCATATATGTGAGATGAATAATCATAGCAAAAAGCAGACTGACTTTATGTGTGATATGTGACATATCACATATCATATGTGTGATATGTGACATATATGTGAGATGAATAATCATAGCAAAAAGCAGCTTCTTTCCAGTATTTATCTGATGATATTTCCTTTTTCACCATAGTCCAGAATGAACTCACGACGGTCCCTTTGTGGATCCGTCCTTGACAGTTTCCAAGCTGAATAAAGTAAAGAAAGTTTTATCTATGTGAGATGATTACAGATATCACATAGTAATTTCCTAGAAAGATTCTTTCCAGTTTTTGTCTGAGGCTATTTCCCTTTTCACGATCAGCATCAACATGCTCTCGATTATCACTTGGTACCTGTTTCTCCAAAAGGGTTTCCCCGACGCTGTATGAGAAGAGAGGTATAACACTGTGAGTGGAATGCACATGTCACAAAACAGTTCCTCGGAAAACTTCTCTCCAGTTTATGTCTGAACATGTTTCCATTTTCTCCCTTAGCCTCAAAGTGCTCTCGAATATCCCATTACCTGCTAAACATACACAGGGTTAGAAAACTGCTCAATGAAAAGAGAGGTTTATCGGAGTGAGAGGAATTAAGACAACACAGAGCCGTTTCACAGAAAGCTTTCTTCTGGATTTTACTGGACGATATTTTTCTCTCCATATTCTAAGGATCATTCCCAAATGTCCTTCCTCAGATTCCACAAAAACAATGATTTCAAGCTGCACAATCCAAAGAATGGTTTAACTCTAGGAGACAAATAGACACATAGTAAAATTGTTGTTCAGAACATTTCTCTGCAGGATTCATTGGAAGACGTTTCCTTGCTCAAACAGGCATCCAGGCGTCACTAAATATCCCTTCACAGATTCTTCAAAGACAGATTTTCGAAACTGGGCAACATGGAGTACGCATTTCCTCTGTGAAGTGAACGCACATGTCAGAGAGCAGATTCTTGGAACGCTTCTTCCTCTATTTTATTTCAGTATATTTAACTATTCACCAGAGTTCTCAATGCATACCGAAATATCACTTTTTTGGTTTCACAGGAACAGTGTTCAAACACTGCATTGAGAGAAAAGTGGTATAACTCCCTGAGTGAATGCAAACATCACAAAGTAGTTTCTCAGAAAGCTTCTATCCAGATTTTATCTGAAGATATCTTCTCTGTCACAGTAGGCCTGAATGTGCTCCCGTGTGTCCCTTCATGGATCTGTGCGTGACAGAGTTTCCAAAATGCATAATATAATTACAGTTTTAACTATGCAGGACGAATAAATATATCTAACACAGAGAAGTTTCACAGAAATCTTCTTTCCAGTTTTTGTCTGAGGATATTTGCTTTACCACCATAGTCATCACGATAGTACCGAATATCTCTTTGTAGATTTTTCTCCAAAAGGGCTTCCGGAATCCTGCAGGAGGAGAAAGGTATATTTTTGTGAGTGGAATGCACACGTCACAAAGCAGCACCTCAGAAAGCTTCTCTCCAGTTTCTATCAAAGTCATTTCCTATCTCACAGTAAGCCTCAAATCCCTCCGGAATATCCCTTTGCAGACTGAAGAAATACAGTGTTATGATACAGCTCAAGGAAAAGAGAAGCTTAACTGTGTGAGGGGAATTCACGTGACACAGAGCAGTTTCACAGAAAGCTTCCTTCTGGTTTCTCTCTGAGGTTATTTCTTTTTCAGGATATTTTAAAGATCGGTTCCCAATGTCCTTTCTTAGATTCCATAGAAACAGTGATTTCAAACTGCTCAATCCAAAGAATGATTTAACTCTATGACATTAATACAAACATCACAAAAGAGTTCTATCCGATTTTCGATGGAAGACATTTCCTTGTTCCAACAGACCTGCGGTCGCCACCTACTATCCCTGCACAGAAACCTCAAAGACTTACTTTCAAACTGGGAAGTGTAGAGTAAGCTTTAACCCTGTGAAACGAATGGATATGTCAGAGAGCAGTTTCTTCGAGTGCTTCTTTCTGTTTTTTATTGAACGATTTTTCACTTTTTACCATAGTCTTCAATGTGCTCCGAATATCAATCTTTTGGTTTTACAGGAACAGTGTTCAAACTTTACCTCATGAGAAGAAAGTTATAACTCCCTGAGTGGAAGGCACACATCACCAAGCAGTTTCTCAGAAAGCTTTTCTACAGTTTCTATTTGACTATATTTCCTATTTCACCATAGGCCCGAATGTGATCCCAAATATCCCTTCCCAGATCCATCCACGAGGGAGTTTCCAAGCTGCGTAATGTAAAGAAAGCTTCATC
This sequence comes from Piliocolobus tephrosceles, assembly GCF_002776525.5. Classification (NCBI taxonomy): domain Eukaryota; kingdom Metazoa; phylum Chordata; class Mammalia; order Primates; family Cercopithecidae; genus Piliocolobus; species Piliocolobus tephrosceles. The sequence goes on from NC_045437.1 coordinate 72,147,583, forward strand.
TATGTGAGATGACTAAACATAGCAAAAAGCAGATTCACAGAAAGCTTCTTTCCAGGTTTTATCTGAAGATATTTCCTTTTTCACTATAGTCCTGAATATGCTCCCGAAGGTCCCTTCCTGTATCTGTCCATGACGGTTTCCAACCTGCGTAAGCTAAGGAAAGCTTTATCTATGTGAGGTGATTACACATATCACAGAGTAGCTTCCTAGAAGACTTCTTTCCAGTTTTTGTCTGAGGCTATTTCCCTTTCCACCATCGGCTTCAACATGCTCCCGAATATCACTAGGTACCTGTTTCTCCAAAGGGTTTCCCCGAAGCTGTATGAGAAGAGAGGTATAACACTGGGACTGGAAAGCACATCTCACAAATCAGTTCCTCGGAAACCTTCACTCCAGTTTCGTTCTGAACATATTTCCTTTTTCACCGTTTGTCTCAAAGTGCTCCCAAATATCCCATCATATGCTAAACATACACAGGGCTAGAAAACAGCTCAATGAAAGAGACACCTATCTGAATGACAGGATTTAAGACTACACTGAGCAGTTTCACAGAAAGTGTCCTTCTGTATTTTACCTGAGGATATTTCTTTCTCCATATTCTAAGGATAGTTCCCAAACTTCCTTCCTCAGATTCACCGAAACAGTGTTTTCAAGCTGCTCAATCCAAAGAATAGTTTAATTCTATGAGATTAATACACACATCACAAAGCACTTGATCAGAACATTTCTCTGTAGGTTTCATCGGAACACGTTTCCTCGCTCACCACTAGCCTCCAGGAGTCACTAAATATCCCTTCACAGATTCTTCACCACAGAGTTTCAAAATTGGGCAACATAGGGTAAGCATTATCACTGTGAAGTGAATGCACATATCAGAGAGCAGATTCTTGGTACGCTTCTTCCTCGATTTTATTTCAGTATATTTCACTATTCGCCATAGTCCTCAATGTGTTCCGAAATATCACTTTTTTGGTTTCACAGGAAAGGTGTTCAAACACTGCCTTGTCAGAAAAGAGGTATAACTCCCTGAGTGGAATGCATACATCACAAAGTAGTTTTTCAGAAAGCTTCTCTCCAGTTTTTATCTGAAGATATCTCCTCTTTCACCGTAGGCCTAAATGCGCTCCTTAATGTCCATTCGTGGATCTGTGCATGACAGAGTTTCCAAACTGCGTAACGTGACTAGAGTTTTAACTATGTGAGACGAATGAATATATCTAACACAAAGAGGTTTCACAGATATCTTCTTTCCAATTTTTGTCTGATGATATTTCCTTTTTCACCATAGCCTTCCCTATGCTCCCGAATTTCTGTTTTGTATCTTTTTCTCAAAAAGGGATTCCGGAATTCTCTAGGAGAAGGAAAGTATATTTCTGTGAGTGGAATGCACACATCACAAAGCAGCTCATCAAAAAGCTTCTCCCCAGTTACTATCTGAAGTCATTTCCTTTCTCACCATAAGCCTCAAAGCCCTCCAGAATATCCCTTCACAGACTTAAAAAAACGGTGTTATGATACAGCTCTATGAAAAGAAAAGCTTAACTGTGTGAGCAGAATTCACGTGACACAGAGCAGTTTCACAAAAAGCTTCCTTCTGGTTTCTCTCTGAGGTTATTTCTTTTTCAGGATATTCTAAAGTGCGTTTCCAAATGTCCTATCTCAGATTCCACGGAAACAGTGATTTCAAACTGCTCAATCCAAAGCATGATTTAACGCTATGAGATGAATAAAAACATCACAAAAGAGGTGCTCAGAAAGCTTCTCTCCGATTTTCGATGGAAGACATTTCCCTGCCTCAAACAGGCCTCCGGGTTCCACTTACAATCCCTTTGCAGAACCCTCAAAGACGGACTTTAAAACTTGGAAATGTAGAGTAAGCTTTATCCCTGTGAAAAAGAATGGACTTGTGAGAGAGCAGTTTTTTCGAGTGCTTCTTTCTGTGTTTTATTGGACGATATTTCACTTTTTACCATAGTCCTCAATGTGCTTCAAATATCAATCTTTTGGTTTTACAGGAACAGTGTTCAAACTGTACCTCATGAGAAGAAAGTTATAACTCCCTGAGTGGAATGCACACATCACCAAGCAGTTTCCCAGAAAGCTTTTCTACAGTTTCTATTTGACTATATTTCCTATTTCACCATAGGCCCCAATGTGATCCCAAATATCCCTTCCCGGATCCATCCACGAGGGAGTTTCCAAGCTGTGCAATGTAAAGAAAACTTCATCTATGTGAGATGAATAAACATAGCAAAAAGCAGATTCACAGAAAGCTTCTTTCCAGGTTTCATCAGAAGATATTTCCTTTTTCACTATAGTCCTGAATATGCTCCCGAAGGTCACTTCCTGGATCCGTCCATGACGGCTTCCAACCTGCGTAAGGTAAGGAAAGCTTTATGTATGTGAGATGATTACACATATCACAGAATAGTTTCCAAGAAGGCTTCTTTCCAGTGTTTGTCTGAAGCTATTTAGCTTTTCACCATTGGCGTCAACATGCTCCCGAATATCACTAGGTACCTGTTTCTCCAAAAGGGTTTCCCCGAAGCTGTATGAGAAGAGAGGTATAACATGCGGACTGGAAAGCACACCTCACAAATCAATTCCTCGGAAAGCTTCACTCCAATTTCGGTCTGAACATATTTCCTTTTTCACCGTTTGTCTCAAAGTGCTCCCAAATATCCCATCACATGCTAAACATACACAAGGCTAGAAAACGGCTCAATGAAAGAGAGACTTATCTGAGTGACAGGAGTTAAGACTACACTGAGCAGTTTCACAGAAAGTGTCCTTCTGTATTTTACCTGAGGATATTTCTTTCTTCATATTCTAAGGATAGTTCCCAAATGTCCTTCCTCAGATACCACAGAAACAGTGTTTTCAATCTGCTCAATCCAAAGAATAGTTTAACTCTAGGAGACTAATACACACATCACAAAGCAGTTGCTCAGAACGTTTCTCTGCAGGTTTCATTGGAACACCATTCCTCGCTCACCACTAGCCTCCAGGCGTCACTAAATACCCCTTCACAGAATCTTCACCACAGAGTTTCAAAATTGGGCAACATAGGGTAAGCATTATCACTGTGAAGTGAATGCACATATCAGAGAGCAGATTCTTGGAATGCTTCTTCCTCGATTTTATTTCAGTATATTTCACTATTCGCCATAGTCCTCAATGCGTTCCGAAATATCACTTTTTCGGTTTCACAGGAACGGTGTTCAAACACTGCCTTGTGAGAAAAGTGGTATAACTCTCTGAGTGGAATGCATACATCACCAAGTAGTTTCTCAGAAAGCTTCTATCCAGTTTTTATCTGAAGATATCTCCTCTTTCACCGTAGGCCTGAATGCACTCCCGAATGTCCATTCGCAGATCTGTGCATGACAGAGATTCCAAAATGCGTAAAGTGACTAGAGTTTTAACTATGTGAGACGAATGAATATATCTAACACAAAGAGGTTTCACAGATATCTTCTTTCCAATTTTTGTCTGATGATATTTCCTTTTTCACCATAGCCTTCCCTATGCTCCCGAATGTCTGTTTTGTAACTTTTTCTCCAAAAGGGATTCCGGAATTCTCTAGGATAAGGAAGGTATATTTCTGTGAGTGGAATGCACATGTCACAAAGCAGCATATCAGAAATCTTCTCCCCAGTTACTATCTGAAGACGTTTCCTTTCTCATCATAAGCCTCAAAGCCCTCCAGAATATCCCTTCGCAGACTTAAAAAAAAAAACAGTGTCATGATACAGATCTATGAAAAGAAAATCTTAACTGTGTGAGCGGAATTCACGTGACACAGAGCAGTTTCACAGAAAGCTTCCTTCTGGTTTCTCTCTGAGGTTATTTCTTTTTCAGGATTTCTAAAGAGCATTTCCAAATGTCCTATCTCAGATTCCACAGAAACAGTGCTTTCAAACTGCTCAATCCAAAGCATGATTTAACGCTATGAGATGAATAAAAACATCACAAAAGTGTTGCTCAGAAACCTTCTCTCCGATTTTCGATGGAAGACATTTCCCTGCCTCAAACAGGCCTCCGGGTGCCACTTACTATCACTTCGCAGAACCATCGAAGACAGACTTTAATCCTGGGAAATGTAGAGTAAGCTTTATCCCTGTGAAAAGAATGGATATGTGAGAGAGCAGTTTCTTCGAGTGCTTCTTTCTGTTTTTTATTGGACAACATTTCACTTTTTGCCATAGACTTCAATGTGCTCCAAATATCACTCTTTTGGCTTTACAGGAACAGTCTTCAAACTGTGCCTTATGAGAAGAAAGTTATAACTCCCTGAGTGGAATGCACACGACACCAAGCAGTTTCTTAGAAAGCTTCTCTCCAGTTTTAATCTCACTAGATTTTATCTTTCACCCTATGCCCGAATGTGATCCCAAATATCCCTTTGTGAATCCATCCACGAGGGAATTTCCAAGTTGCATAATGTAAAGAAAGCTTCATCTATGTGAGATGAATAAACATATCAAAAAGGAGATTCACAGAAAGCTTCTTTCCAGTTTTTATCTGAAGATATTTCCTTCTTCACAATTGTCCTGAATGTGCTCCCGAATGTCCCTTCGTGGATCCGTGCATGACAGTTTCCAAGCTGCGTAATGTAAAGAAAGCTTTATCTATGTGAGATGATTACACATATCACAGAGTAGTTTCCTAGAAAGCTTCTTTTCAGTTTTTGTCTGAGGCTATATCCCTTTTCACCATCGGCATCAATATGCTTCCGAATATCACCTGGTACCTGTTTCTCCAAAAGGGTTTACCCGATGCTGTATGAGAATAGAGGTATAACTCTGTGACTGGAATATTCAGGAGCCCTTTGAGGCTTATGGTGAAAAAGGAACGTCTTTAGATAGAAAGTGGAGAGAAGCTTTATGGGGAGCTGCTTTGTGACATCTGCGTTCCACTCACACAAATGCACCTTTCTTCTCATAGAGGATTCCGGAATGCCTTTTGGAGAAAAAGCTACCAAGAGATATTCGGGAGTATAGCGACGAATATGGTGAAAGAGGAAATATCCTCCGACAAAAACTGGAAAGAATATTTCTGTGAAACTCCTTTGTGTTAGATATATTTTTTTATCTCTCATAGTTAAAATTTTTCTTATATTACGCAGGTGGGAAACTCCCTCATGCACGGATCCACAAAGGGACATTCGGGAGCACATTCAGGCCTATGATTAAAGAAGAGATATCTTCAGATAAAAACTGGACAGAAGCTTGCTGAGTAACTACTTTGTGATGTACGCATTCCACTCAGGGAGTTATACCTCTTTTCTTCCAAGGCCGTGTTTGAACACTGTTCCTCTGAAACCGAAAAAGTGATATTACGGAATGCATTGAGGACTATGCCGAATAGTGAAGTATACTGAAATAAAATCGAGGAACAAGCGTTCCAAGAATCTGCTCTCTGATATGTGCATTCACTTCACAGAGTTAATGGTTAACTTATGTTGCCCGGTTTTGAAACTCTGTTTTTGACGGATCTGTGAAGACATATTTAGTGTCGCCCAGAGGCTTGTGGTGAGTCAGGAAATACATTCCAATGAAACCTGCAGAGAAACGTTCTGAGCAACTGCTTTGTTATGTGTGTATTCATCTCATAGAGGTAAACCATTCTTTGGATTGAACAGCTTGAAATCACTGTTTTTGTGGTATCTGAGGAAGGACATTTGGGAATGATCCTTAGAATATGGAAAAAGAAATATCCTCATTTAAAATCCAGAAGGAAGGTGATTTATTTTTCTAAGACCACCAGAAAGAGCACAAAAGAACCAGCGAGTAGGCAAGGCTGCAAATTTATTTTGCAAAACTGCAAATTTATTCTTTGGTCACTGAGCTTCAGAGAAGAAGTTGTGCAAGGTGAGGTCGGTCGGCCTGCGGCAATGGAGGCCGAGAGGGTCCCCCTGTAGAGCTCTCGGGTGGAGTTCCTGATGCAATCTCAACAAGAATGTTGGCTGAGGAAGCCCGCAACACACGTCTGCTGGGATCGACTTTTCTAGGAGTGAAAGTGTTATAGGTGGGGCACGGACCTGTTGGGGAGGGTGAGGGGCTCCACAGGTGCCACCAGGTAAACCTTGAGCTCTTCGGATTGACATCACATGGCACATGCCTGATTGGTCTGCACCTTCCTCAGTGCCAGGTAAATTTTCACGCACACGGGAAAAATTGATGAAGAACCCGGAAGTGCGCCATCTTGACTCTGTTCGACCAAACAGTCCAACCTTTTATTGATAATAGTGATAAAGGGGTGCCGTGATCTGTCTGGCTACCTCCTGCTGTTAAGGGATGTCATTGAGGTCAGAACCCATGGGTGGTATTTGGACGTACGGATGAAGAAGCATTTGGTTGAAGGTGACGCTAGTGATTTGTTGAATGTTGGCTCAGAGAAAGTTGATCAAAATGGGGGCAAAACATAAAATAAGGCACGGTATTACCATAAGAGTGAGGAATGGAAGCATTCGTTGGAAGGATAGTCCTGGCAAGGCTGGGGAGTATGAGATAGTTCAGAAAATTTAGTAAGTTTGGGGCCAGTGGGGGAAAGCCAAACTGATTTCCACCGCTTGGTTTCGGTAGGGCCCCTTTTTAGCTGGGAATGAGGAACGAGTGCGCAAAGTGATTGTTGGCCAGGCAGCAATTAAAGAGTGGAGGTTTTCATGGAGTAGATGACTTTCCGTCCACTCCTACTACAGAGATATTGGATTGAAGGCCATGTCCAGAGAAGGATGGCAAAACAGAATAAGTAGCCCTGCTGTCAAATAAAAAAATTGTCTTACCCGCTACCAGGAGAGTTTCCCGCAGCTCGGCTAGGGTGTTGGAGGTCCCCGAGTCTCAGAACCTTCAGTTGTCATCGTCCAAATGTAGGAGCTGGAAGGAGCTCCCAGAATCCTGGGAAAGGGGTCAGGTTGAGATGTGAAACCTGTTCTCAGGGTGGGGCAATCAGACTTCCAGTGTCCTTGTTTTTGGCAAGTAGGGCAGGGGGTTGCTAGTGGACGCGGATTAAGACATTCACTGGCCCAATGTCCTGACGCCTTGCACTTATAGAAAGGCTGCGTTGGGGCTCGGGGACCTCGTGGACACTTGTTGGCATAGTGTCCTGCCTTGCTGCACTTATAGCAGGCTCCTTTTGTAGCCTTGGAGTCTGCGGGGTGTGTGCTCTCTGGTCTGGTGTTCCGACTTGGCTGTAAAGCTGTATGAGATGAGAGGTATAACACTGTGAATGGAATGCACACGTCACAAAGCAGTTTCTCAGAAACCTTCTCTCCAGTTTTTATCTGACGATATTTTTTATTTCACCATAGGCCTCAATGTGATCCCAAATATACCTGCGCGAATACATCCAAGAGGGAGTTTCCAAGATGCGTAATGTAAAGAAAGCTTCATCTATGTGAGATGAATAAACATAGCAAAACGCAGATTCACAGAAAGCTTTTTTCCAGGTTTTATCTGAAGATATTTCCTTTATCACCATAGTCTTGAATGTGCTCCCGAAGGTCCCTTCACCATCCATGAAAGTTTGCAACCTGCGTAATGTAAAATAAGCTTTATCTATGTGAGATGATTACACATATCACAGAGTAGTTTCCTGGAAAGCTTCTTTCCATCTTTTGTCTGAGGCTATTTGGCTTTTCACCATCAGCATCAACATGCTCCTGAATATCACTTGGTACTTGTTTCTCAAAAGGGTTTCCCCAACGCTGTATGAGAAGGGAGGTATAACACTGTGACTGGAATGCACATGTCACAAAGCAGTTACTCGGGAAGCTTCTCTCCAGTTTTGGTCTGATCATATTTCCTTTTTCACCCTAAGCCTCAAAGTGCTCCCGAATATCCCATCACATGCTAAACATACACAGGGCTACAAAACTGCTCAATGAAATGGGATGCTTAGCTGAGCGAGAGGAATTAAGACGACACAGAGCAATTTCACAGAAAGCTCTCTACTGGATTTTTCCTGAGGATATTTCTTTCTCCATAATATAAGGTTCATTCCCAAATGTCCCTCCTCAGATTCCACAAAAGCAGTGATTTCAAGCTGCTGAGTCAAAAGAATGGTTTAACTCTATGAGACGAATACACATCGCAAAGCTATTGCTCAGAACCTTTCTCTGCTTGTTGTATCAGAAGACGCTTTCTTGCTAACCACAAGCCTCCGGGCTTCAATAACTATCCCTACACAGATTCTTCAAAGACAGAATTTTGAAACTGGGCAACGTAGAGTAAACATTAACTCTGTACAGTGAATGCACGTATCAGAGAGCAGATTCTTGGTACACTTCTTCCTCGCTTTTATTTCAGTATATTTCACTATTTGCCATAGTCCTCAATGGGCTCTGAAATATCACATTTTCGGTTTCACAGGAACAGTGTTCAAGCGCTGCCTTGTGTGAAAAGAGGTATAACTTTCTGGGTGGAATGCATATATCACAAAGTAGTTTTTCAGAAAGCATCTATCCAGTTTTATCTGAAGATATGTCCTGTTTCGCCGTTGGCCTGAATGTGCTCCCCAATGTCCCTTCGAGGATCTATGCATGACGGAATTTCCAAACTGCGTAATATAAGAAAAGTTTTTACTATGGGAGATGAACAAAGCAGATTCACAGAATTCTTCATCCCAGTTATTCTCTAGGGACATTTCCTTTTTAACCATACCCATGCCTGTACTCCTGAACGTCATTTGCAGCTTTTTCTGCAGAAGGGATTGCAGAATTCTCTAGGAGAAAAAAGGTGTATCTCTCTGAGTGGAAAGCACACGTCTCAAAGCAGCTCCTCAGAAAGCTTCTCTCCAATTCTTTGTAAAGACGTTTCCTTTCTCACCGTAAACCTCAAAGCACTCCTGAATATCCCTTCACAGACAAAACAAAGACAGTGGTATGATACTGCTCAATGAAAAGAGAAGCTTAACTGTGTGAGCAGAATTCACGTGACACAGAGCTGTTTCACGGAAAGTTTCTTTCTGGTTTCTTTCTGAGGTTATTTAGTTTTCAGGATATTCTAAAGAGCATGTCCAAATGTCCTTTCTCTGATTCCCCAGAAACAGTGATTTCAAACTGCTCAATACAAGGAATTAATTAACTCTATGACATGAAAAGAAATATCAAAAAAGAGTTGCACAGAAAGATTCTCTCCGATTTCCAACGGAGGACATTTCCTTGCTCGACACAGACCTGCAGTTGCCAATTAATATCCATTCGCAGAACCCTCAAATAGCAACTTTCGAACTGGGAAATATAGAGTAAGTTTAACCCTGTGAAAAGAATGCACATGCCAAAGAACAGCTTTTTGGAGTGTTTCTTTCTGTTTTTTATTAGATGACATTTCACTTTTTGCCATAGTCTTCAATGTGCTCCGAATATCACTCTTTTGGTTTCACAGGAACAGTATTCAAAGTGTGCCTTATGAGAAGAAAGATAAAACTCCCTGAGTGGAATGCCCACATTACCAAGCAGTTTCTCAGAAAGCTTCTCTCCAGTTTTTATCAGACTATATTTCCTATTTCCACCATAGGCTCAAATTTGATCCCAAAAAACCCTTCACGAATCCATCCACGGGGGAGTTTCTGAGCTGCGTAATGTAGAGAAAGCTTCATCTATGTGAGATGAAAAAACATAGCAAAAACAGATTCACAGAAAGCTTCTTTCCAGGTTTTATCTGAAGATATTTCCTTTTTCACCATAGTCTTGAATGTGCTCCCGAAGGTCCGTTCGTGTATCCATCCATGACCGTTTCCAAGTGCGTAATGTAAGCAAAGCTTTATCAATGTGAAATGATTACACATACCACAGTGTTGTTTCTTGGTAAGCTTCTTTTCAGTTTTTTTCTGAAGCTAATTCCCATTTCTCCATCGGCATCAACATGCTCCTGAATATCACCTGGTACCTCTCTCTCCAAAAGGGTTTCCCCAACGCTGTATGAGAAGAGAGATATAACACTGTGACTGGACTGCACACGTCACAAAGCAGTTCCTCAGAAAGATTCTCTCCAGCTTCGGTCTGAGCATATTTCCTTTTTCATGGTAAGCCTCAAAGTGCTCCCGAAATTCCCATCACATGCTAAATATACACAGAGTGAGCAAACTGCTCCATGAAAAGATAGGCTTAACTGTGTGAGTGGAATTCTCGTGACACAGAGCAGTTCCACAGAAAGATTCCTTTTGGTTCTCTAAGAGGTTATTTCTTTTTCAGGATATTTTAAAGAGCGTCTCCAAATGTCCTTTCTCAGATTGCACAGAAACAGTGATTTCAAACTACTCCATCCAAAGAATGATTCAACTCGATGAGATGAATACAAGCATCCCAAAAGAGTTACTCAGAAAGCTTCTCTCAGATTTTCAATGAAAGACATTTCCTTGTCTCACACAGGCCTCCAGTTGCCACTTACTATCCCTTTGCAGATACCTCAAAGAACGACATTCAAACTGGGAAATGTAGAGTAAGCTTTAACCCTGTGAAGAGAATGGACATGTTAGAGAGCAGTTTCTTGGAGTGCTTCTTTCTGTTTTTTATTGGACGACATTTCACTTTTTGCCATGGTTTTCAATGTGCTCCGAATATCAGTTTTTTGGTTTTACAGGAAGTCTGTTCAAACTGTGCCTTATGAGAAGAAATTTATAACTCCCTGAGTGGAATTCACACATCACCAAGCAATTTCTCAGAAAGCTTCTCTCCAGTTTTTATCTGACTATATTTCCTATTTCACCATAGTCCCAAATGTGATCCCAAATATCCCTTCGCATATCCATCCATGAGGGAGATTCCAAGGTGCGTAATGTAAAGAGAGCTTCATTTATGTGAGTTGAATAAACATAACAAAAAGCAGATTAACAGAAAGCTTCTTTCCCTTTTTTATTTGAAGATATTTCCTTTTTCACCACAATGAAGAATGTGCTCCCAAAGGTCCCTTCGTGGATCCTTCCATGACAGTTTCCAAGCTGTGTAATGTAAAGAAAGCTTTATCTATGTGAGATGATTACACATATCACAGAGTAGTTTCCTAGAAATGTTCTTTCCAGTTTTTTTCTGAGGCTATTTCGCTTTTCACCAACGTCATCAACATGCTCCAGAATATCACTTGGTACCTGTTTCCCCAAAAGGGTTTCCCCGACGCTGTATGAGAAGAGACATATAACACTGTGACTGGAATGCACACGTCACAAAGCAGTTCCTTGGAGAGCTTCTTTCCGGTTTTGGTGTGAAAGTATTTCCTTTTTCACCATTAGCCTCAAATTGCTTCAGAATATCCCATCACATGCTAAGCATACACAGGGCCAGAAAACTGCCCAATGAAAAAAGAGGCTTATCTCTGTGAGAGGAATAAAGATGACACAGAGCAGTATCACAGAAAGCTTCCTTCTGGATTTACCTGAGGATATTTCTTTCTCCATATTCTAAGGATCATTCCCAAATGACCTTCCTCAGATTCCACAAAAACAATGACTTCAGCTACTCAATACAAAGAATGGTTTAACCCTAGGAGATGAATACACGCATCGCAAAACAATTGCTCAGAATGTTTCTCTGCAGGTTTCATCGGAAGACGTTTCCTCGCTCACCACAAGCCTCCGGGCGTCACTAAATATCCCTTCACAGATTCGTCAAAGACAGAGTTTCCAAACTGGGCAACATAGAGTAAGCATTAACACTGTGAAGAAATGCACATATCGAAGAGCAGATTCTTGGAACGTTTCTTCCTCGATTTTATTTCAGTATATTTCACTATTCGCCATAGTCCTCAATGCGAACCAAAATATCACTTTTTCGGTTTCACAGGAACAGCGTTCAAACACCGCGTTGTGAGAAAAGAGGTACAGCTCCCTGAGTGTAATGCACACATCACAAAGTAGTTACTCAGCAAGCTTCTATCCAGTTTTTATCTGAAGATATCTCCTCTTTAACTGTAGGCCTGAATGTGCTCCCGAATGTCCCTTCGCGGATCCATACATGACGGAGTTTCCAAACTGCATAATATAAGAAAAGTTTTAACAATGCGAGACAAAAAAATATATCCAACACAAAGGAGTTTCACAGAAATATTCCTTCCGGTTTTTGTCCGAGGATATTTCCTTTATCTCCATAGCCGTCCCTATACTGCCGAATATCTCTTGGTAGCTGTCTCTTCGAAAGGCATTCCGGAATCCTCTATGAGAATAAAGGTATATTTCTTTGAGTGGAACGGACATGTCACAAAGCAACACCTCAAAAAGCTTCTCTCCACTTTCTATCTAGAGATGTTTCCTTTCTCACCATAAGACTCAAAGGGCTCCTGAATATCCCTTTGCAGATTAAACAAAAACAATGTTATGATACTGTTCTATGAAAAGAGAAGCTTAACTGTGTGAGCAGAATTCACGTGACACAGAGCAGTTTCACAGAAAGCTTCCTTCTGGTTTTTCTCTGAGGTTATTTCTTTTTCAGGATATTCTTAAGAGCGTTTGCAAACGTCCTTTCTGAGATTCCACAGAAACTGATTTCAAACTTCTCAATCTAAAGAATCATTTAATGCTATGAGATGAATGAAAACATTACAAAAGAGTTACACAGAAAGATTCTCTCCGATTTCTGATGGAAGACATTTCCTTGCTCGACATAGGCCTCCGGTTGCCACATACTGTCCCTTCGGAGAAACCTCAAAGGCTGATTTTCAACCTGGGAAATATACAAGAAGCTTTAACCCTGTGAAAAGATGGACATGTCAGAGAGCAGTTTCTTCGAGTCCTTCTTTCTGTTTTTTATTGGATGATATTTCAGTTTTTGCCATAGTCTTCAAAGTGTTCTGAATATCACTCTTTTGGTTTCTCAGGAACAGTGTACAAACTGTGCCTAACGGGAAGAACGTTATAACATCCTGAGTGGAATGCACACATCACCAAGAAGTTTCTCAGAAAGCTTCTCTCCCGTTTTTATCTGACTATATATCCTCTTTCACCTAGGCCCAACTGTGATACCAAACATCCACAAGGGAGTCTCCAAGCTGCATAATGTAAGGAAAGCTTCATCTATGTGAGATGAATAAACATAGCAAAAATCAGATTCACAGAAAGCTTCTTTCCAGTTTTTATCTGAAGATATTTCGTTTTTCACCATAGTCCAGGATGTGCTGCCAAAGGTCCCTTCCTGGATCCCTCCTTGACAGTTTCCAAACTGAATAATGTAAAGAAAGCGTTATCTATGTGAGATGATTACACATATCACAGAGTAGTTTCCTAGAAAGCTTCTTTCCAGTTATTTTCTGAGGCTATTTCCCTTTTCATCATCGGCATCAACATGCTCCCGAATATCACCTGGTACCTGTTTCTCCAAAAGGGTTTCCCTGACCCTGTATGAGAAGAGAGGTATAACACTGTGGCTGGAATGCACACGTCACAATGCAGTTTCTTGGAAAGCTTCTCTTCAGTTTCGGTCTGAACTTATTTCTTTTTTCACAGTTAGCCTCAAAGGTATCCCACCTATCCCATCTCACGGTAAACATACACAGAGCTAGAAAACTCCTCAATGAAAAGAGAGGCTTATCTGAGTGAGAGGAATTAAGATGACACAGAGCAGTTTCACAGAAAGCTTCTTCTGGATTTTACCTGAGGATAATTCTTTCTCCATATTCTAAGGGTCGTTCCCAAATGTCCTTCCTCAGATTCCACAAAAACAGTGATTTCAAGCTGCTCAATCCAAAGAATGGTTTAACTATAGGAGAGGAATGCTCACGTCACAAAGCAGTTGCTCAGAACGTTTCTCTGCATGTTTCATCGGAACATGTTTCCTTGATCACCACAAGCCTCCAGGCGTCACTAAATATTCCTTCAAAGATTCTTCAAAGACGGAGTTTCGAAACTGGGTTACATAGAGTAAGCATTAACTCCGTGAAGTGAATGCACATAGCAGAGAGCAGATTCTTGGAACCCTTCCTCCTCGATTTCATTTCAGTACATTTCACTGCTCGCCATAGTCCTCAAGGCGTTATGAAATATCACTTTTTCGGTTTCACAGGAACAGTATTCAAATGCTGCCTTGTGGGAAAAGAGCTATAACTCCCTGAGTGGAATGCATATATCACGAAGTGGTTTCTCAGAAAGGTTCTGTCCAGTTTTTATGTGAAGATATCTCCTCTTTTACTGTAGGAATGAATGTGCTCCCAAAAGTCCCTTCGTGGATCTGTGCATGACAGATTTTCCAAACTGCATAATATAATTAAAATATTAACTATGTGAGACGAACAAATATATCTAACACAAAGCAGTTTCACAGAAATCTTCTTTCCAATTTTTTTCTGAGGATATTTCCTTTTTCACCATAGTCGTCGCTATACTCCCAAATATCTCTTGGTAGCTTTTTGTCCAAAAGTTATTCCAGAATCCCCTAGGAGAAGAACAGTATATTTCTGTGAGTGGAATGCACACATCACAAAGCAGCTCCTCAAAAATCTTCCCTCCAGTTTCTATCTGAACACGTTTCCTTTCTCACCATAAGCCTCAGCCTTTCAGAATATCCTTTGCAGACTAAAAAAAACAGTGTTATGATACAGCTCTATGAAAAGGGAAGCTTAACTGTGTGAGCGGAATTCACGAGACACAGAGCAGTTTCACAGAAAGTTTCCTTCTGCTTTCTCTCTGAGGTTATTTCTTTTTCAGGATGTACTAAAGAGTGTTTCCAAATGTCCTTTCTCAGATTCCACAGAAACAGTGATTTCAAACTGCTCAATCCAAACAATGATTTCACTCTATGAGATGAATGCAAATATCACAAAAGAGTTGCGCAGAAAGCTTCTCCCTGATTTTCGATGGAATACATTTCCTTGTGTCACACAGGCCTCCGGTGGCCACTTACTATCCCTTCACCAAACCCACAAAGACCGACTTTCAAACTGGGAAATGTGGAGTAGTCTTTAACCCTTTGTGAAAAGAATCGACATGTCAGAGAGCAGTTTCTTCGAGTGCTTCTTTCTTTTTTTTATTGGAATGATATTTCACTTTTTCCCATAGTCTTCAATGTGCTCCGGATATCTCTCTTTTGGTTTTACAGGAACAGTGTTTAAACTGTACCTTAGGAGAAGAAAGTTATAACACCCTGAGTGGAATACACACAGTACCAAGCAGTTTCTCAGAAAGTTTCTCTCCAGTTTTTATCTGACTATATTTGCTATTTCACCAGAGGCCCAAATGTGATCCCAAATATCCCTTCGTGGATCCAGGAAGTTTTTAAGCTGTGTAAAGTAAAGAAAGATTCATTTGTGTGAGATGAATAAATATAGGAAAAAGCAGATTCACAGAAAACTTCTTACCATTTTTATCTAAAGATATTTCCTTTTTCAGCATAGTCCAGAATGTGCTCCCGAAGGTCCTTTCATGGATCTGTGCATGACAGTTTCCAAGCTGCGTAATGTAAAGAAATCTTTATTAATGTGAGATGATTACATATATCACAGAATAGTTTCCTAGAAAGCTTTCCAGTTTTTGTCTGAGGCTATTTACCTTTACATCATCGGCATCAACATGCTCTGGGATATCACTTGGTACCGATTTCTCCAAAAGGGTTTCCCTGATGCTGTAAATGAAGAGAGGTATAACACTGTGATTGGAATGCACACGTCACAAAGCAGTTCCTCAGAAAGCTTCTCTACACTTTCGGTCTGAACATATTTCCATTTTCACCGTTAGCCTCAAAGTCCTCCCAAATATCCCATCACAAGCTGAACATACACAGGGCTAGACAACTGCTCAGTGTAAAGGGAGGCTCAAGTGAGTGAGAGGAATTAAGTAGACACAGAGCAGTTTCACAGAAAGCTTCCTTCTGGATTTTACCTGAGGGTATTTCTTTCTTCATATTCTAAGGATCGTTCCGAAATGTCCATCCTCAGTTTCCATAAAAACAGTGATTTCTAGCTGCTCAATCTAAAGAATGGTTTAGCTCTATGAGTTGAATACACACAATGCAAAGCAGTTGCTCAGAACGTTTCTCTTCAGGTTTAATCAGAAAATGTTTCCTCTCTCACCACAAGCCTCCAGGTGTCACTAAGTTTCCTAGCACAGATTCTTCCAAGACAGAGTTTCGAAACTGGGCTACATAATGTCAGCATTACCACTGTCAGGTGAAAGGACATATCAGAGAACACATTCTTGGAGCGCTTCTTCCTCGATTTTATTTCAGTATATTTCACTATTCATTGTAGTCCTCAATGCGTTCTGAAAAATCACTTTTTCGGTTTCACAGGAACAGTTTGCAAACACTGCCTTGTGACAAAGAAGGCATAACTCCCTTATTGGAATATATACATCACAACGTATTTTCTCAAAAAGCTTCTATCCAGTTTTCTTATGAAGATATCTCCTCTGTCATCATAGGTCTGAATGTGCTCCTGAACGTCCCTTCATGGATCTGTGCATGATGGAATTTCCAAACTGCGTAATATAATTAAAGTTTTAACTATGCGAGATGAATAAACATATCTAACACAAAGCAGTTTCACGGAAATCTTCTTTCTAGTTTTTGTCTGGGAATAGTTCCTTTTTCACCATAGCCTTCCCTATACTCTGGAATTGCTGTTTTGTACCTTTTTCTCCAAAAGGGATTCCGGAATCCTTTAGGAGAAGAAAGGTATATTTCTGTGAGTGGAATGTACACGTCACAAAACAGCTCCTCAGAAAGCTTCTCTCCAGTTTCTATCTGAAGAAGTGTCATTTCTCACGGTGAGTCTCAAAGCACTGCTGAATATTCTTTCTCAGACTAAAAAAAAAAACAGTGTTATGATACAGCTCAATGAAAAGGGAAGCTAAGCTGTGTGAGCGGAATTCACGTGACACAGAGTAGTTTCACAGAAAGCTTCCTTCTGATTTCACTCTGAGTTTATTTTTTTTTCAGGATTTTCTAAAGAGAATTTCAAAATGTCCTTTCTCAGATTCTACAGAAAGAGTGAATTCAAACTGCTCAATGGAAAGAATGATTTAACTCTATGAGATGAATACAAACATCACAAAACTGTTGTGCAGATAACTTCTCTCCGATTTTCAATGGAAGACATTTCCTTGCCTTACACAGGCCTCCAGTCGCCATTTACTATGTTTTTGCAGAACCCTCAAAGACCGCCTTTCAACATGGAAATGTAAAGTAAGCTTTAAACCTGTGAGAAGAATGGACATGTCAGAGAGCAGTTTCTTCGAGTGCTTCTTTCTTTTTTTATTGGACGACATTTCACTTTTTGACATAGTCTTAAATATGCTCTGAATATCACTCTTTTGGTTTTAAAGGAACAGTGTTCAAACTGTGGCTTATGAGAAGAAAGTTACAACTCCCTGAGTGGAATGCACACATCACCAAGCAGTTTCTCAGAAAGCTTCTCTCCTGTTTTTATCTTACTATATTTGCTATTTCACCATAGGCCTCATTTTGACCCGAAATATCCCTATGCGGATCCATCAAGGAGGGAGTTTCCAAGCTGCATAATGTAAAGAAAGCTTCATCTATGTGAGATGAATAAACATTGCGAAAAGGAGATTCACAGAAAGCTTCCTTCCAGTTTTTATCTGAAGATATTTCCTTTCTCATCATAGTCCAGAATGTGCTACTGAAGGTCCCTTTGTGGATCCGTCCATGACAGTTTGCAAGCTGCGTAATATAAAGAAAGCTTTATCTATGTGAGATGATTACAGATATCACACATTAGTTTCCTTGAAACCTTCCTTCCAGTTTTTGTCTGTGGCTATTTCTCTTTTCACCATCGGCATCAACATGCTCCCGAATATGACTTGGTACCTGTTTCTCCAAAAGGGTTTCCCCGACGCTGTATGAGAAGAGACATATAACACAGGGACTGGAATGAACACGTCACAAAGCAGTTCCTCTGGAAGCTTCTCTCCAGTTTCAGTCTGAACTTGTTTCCTTTTTCACCGTTAGCCTCAAAGTGCTCCCGAATATCCCATCACAGGCTAAACATACATGGGTCTAGAAAACTGCTCAATGAAAATAGAGGCTGAACTGAGTGAGAGGAATTAAGATGACACAGAGCAGTTTCAAAGAAAGCTTCTTTCTGTATATTACCGGAGGATATTTCTTTCCCAATATTCTAAGGCTCGTTCCCAAATGTCCTTCCTCAGATTCCTCTAAAACAGTGGTTTCAAGCTGCACAATCCAAAGATGGTTTACCTCTATTAGACGAATACACACATCGCAAAGCAGTTGCTCAGAATCTTTCTCTGCAGGTTTCATCGGAAGGCATTTCCTCGCTCACCACAAGCCTCCAGGTGTCACTAAATATCCCTTCACAGATTCTTCAAAGACAGAATGTCGAAACTGAGCAAAATAGATTAAGCATTAACTCTGTGAAATGAATGCACATAACAGAGAGCAAATTCTTGGAACGCTTCTTCCTCGATTTTATTTCAGTATATTTCACTACTCACCATAGACCTCAACTCGTTCCAAAATATCACTTTCTCGGTTTCACAGGAACAGTGTTCAAACACTGCCTTGTGAGAAAAGAGGTAAAACTCCCTGAGAGGAATGCATACATCACAAAGTAGTTTCTCAGAAAGCTTCCATCCAGTTTATATCTGAAGATATCTCCTCTTTCACCGTAGGCATGAGTGTGCTCCAAATATCCCTTCACGGATCTGTGCACGACAGAGTTACCAAACTGCGTAATATAATTAAAGTTTTAAATATGCGAGATGAGTAAATATATCTAATACAAAGCAGTTACACAGAAATCTTCTTTCCAGTTTTTGTCTGAGGATATTTCCTTTTTCACCATAGTCGTCGCTCTACTCCCAAATATCTCTTGGTAGCTTTTCCTCCAAGAGGGATTCCCGATTCATCTAGGAGCAAAAAGGTTTATTTCTGTGATTGGAATGCACACGTCTCAAAGCAGCTCCTCAGAGAGATTCTCTCCAGTTTCTTTCTGAAGACGTTTCCTTTCTCACTGTAAGCCTGAAAGCCTCCAGAATATCCCTACGCAGACCAAACAAAAACAGTGTTATGATACATCTCAAAGAAAAGAGAAGCTTAGCTTTGTGAGCAGAATTCACGTGACACAGAGCAGTTTCACAGAAAGCTTCCTTCTGGTTTCTCTCTGAGGTTATTTCTTTTTCAGGATATTCTAAAGAGCGTTTCCCAAGGTCCTTTCTCAGATTCCACAGAAACCATGGTTTCAAACTGGTCAATCCAAAGAATGATTTAACTGTACGAGATGAATGCAAGCATCACAAAAGAGGTGTGCAGGAAGCTTCTCTCCGATTTTCGATGGAAGACATTTACTTGCCTCACACAGGCCTCCGGTCACCACTTACTATCCTGTCAGAGAACACTGAACGACCGGCTTTCAAACTGGGAAATGTAGAGTAAGCTTTAACCCTGTGAAAAGAATGGACATGTCAGAGAGCAGTTTCTTCGAGTGCTTCTTTCTCTTTTTTATTGGAAGACATTTCACCTTTTGCAATAGTCTTCAATGAGCTCCGAATACCACTCTTTTGGTTTTACTGGAACAGTGTTCAAAGTGTGTCTTATGAGAAGAAAGTAAAAACACCCTCTTTGGAATGCTCACATCATGAAGCAGTTTCTCAGAAAACTTCTCTCCAGTTTTTATCTCACTCTATTTCCTATTTCACCATAGGCCCAAATGTGATCCCAAATATCCTTCACGGATCCATCCTTAAGGGAGTTTCCAAGCTGTGTAATGTAAAGGAAGCTCCATCTCTGTGAGATGAATAAATATAGCAAAAAGCAGATTCACAGAAAGCTTCTTTCCATTTTTTATGTGAAGATATTTTCTTTTTCACCATAGTACTGAATGTGCTCCCAAAAGTACCTTCGTGGATCCGTCCATGACAGTTTCCAAGGTTAGTAATGTAAAGAAAGCTTACTATGTGAGATTATTACACATATCATAGAATAGTTCCCTACAAAGTGTCTTTCCACGTTTTGTCTGAGGCTATTTCCTTTTTCACCATCGGTATCAACATGCTCCCGAATATCACGCAGTACCTGTTTCTCCAAAAGGGTTTTCTGATGCTGTATGAGAAGAGTGGTATAACACGATGACTGGACCACACATGTCACAAAGCAGTTCCTCGGAAAGTTTCTCTCCAGTTTTGGTCTGAACATATTTCCTTTTTCACCATTAGCCTCAAAGTGCTCCCGAATATCCCATCACACGCTAAACATACATAGGGTTAGAAAACTGCTCAATCAAAAGAGGCTTAACTGAGCGAGAGGAATGAAGACGACACGGGGCAGGTTCACAGAAAGCTTCCTACTGGATTTTTCCAGAGGATATTTCTTTCTCCATAATCTAAGGATCGTTCCCAAATGTCCTTCCTCAGATTCCACAAAGACAGTGATTTCAAGCTGTTCACTCAAAAGAATGGTTTAACTCTATGAGACAAATACACACATCGCAAAGCAGTTGCTCAGAATGTTACTGTGCTAGTTGCATCGGAAGACACTTTTTTGATAAAAACAAGCCTCCGGGCATGAATAACTATCTTTTCTCAGATTCTTCAAAGACAGAGTTTCACAACGGGGCAACATTGAGTAAGCAGTAACTTTGTGAAGTGAATGCACATATCGGAGAGCAGATTCATGGAACGCTTCTTCAACGAATTTATTTCAGTATATATCATTATTCACCATAGTACTCAATGTGACCCGAAATATCACTTTTTCGGTTTCACAGGAACAGTGTTCTAACACTGCCTTGTGAGAAAAGAGTTATAAGTCCCTGAGTGGAATGCATACACCAAAAGGAGTTTCTCAGAAAGCTTCTCTCCAGTTTTTACCTGAATATATCTCCTTTTTGACCATAGGCCTGAATGTGCTCCCGAATGTCCCTTCTTGGATCCGTTCATGACAGAATTTCCAAGCTGTGTAATATAAGAAGAGTTTTAACTGCAAGATGAAGAAGTGTATGTAACACAAAGCATTTTCACAAATATGTTCTTTCCAGTTTTTGTCTGAGTATATTTCCTTTTTCACCATATCCATCCCTATACTCCCAAATGTCTCTTGGTAGCTTTTTCTCCAAAAGGAATTCTGGAATCCTCCATGATAAGAAGGATAAATTTCTGTGAGGGGAATGCACATGTCACAAGGCAGCTCCACAGAAAGCTGCTCTCCAGTTTTTATCTAAAGATGTTTCCTTCCTCAACGTAAACCCCGAAACGCTCCAGAATACCCCTTTGCAGACTAAACAAAAACAGTGTTATGACACTGATCAATGAAAAGAGAAGCTTAACTGTGTGAGCGGAATTCAGGTGAAACAGAGCAATTTCACAGCAAGCTTCCTTCTGGATTCTCTTTGAGAATGTTTCTTTTTCATGGTATTCTAAAGTAGGTTTCCAAATGTTCTTTCTCAGATTCCACAGAAGCAGTGATTTCAAACTGCTCAATTCAAAGAATGATTTAACTCTTTGAGATTAATGCAAACATCACAAAATTGTTGCCCAGAAAGCTTCTTTCCAATTTTTGATGGAAGATATTTCCGTACCTCACTGAGTCCTCCGGTTACCAATGACAATTCCTTCACAGAATATTCAAAGAACAACTTTCAAACTGGGAAATGTAGAGTAAGCTTTAACCCAGTGAAATGAATGGACATGTCAGAGAGCAGTTTCTTCCAGTGCTTGTTTCTGTTTTTTTTGGACGACATTTCACTTCTTGCCATAGTCTTCAATATGATCCAAATATCAGTCTTTTCGTCTTACAAGAACAGTGTTCAAACTGGGCCTTATAAGAAGAAAGTTATAACTCCCTGTGTCGAATGCACATGACAGCAAGCAGTTTCTCAGAAAGATTCTCTCTAGTTTTCATTTGAGTATATTTGCTATTTCACCATAGGCCCGAATGTGATGCCGGATATCCGTTGACAGATCCATCCCCGAGGGAGTTTCCAAGCTGTGTAAGGTAAAGGAAGCTTCATCTATGTGAGATGAATAAACATAGCAAAATCAGATTCACAGAAGGCTTCTTTCCACTTTTTATCGGAAAATATTTCCTTTTTCACCATAGTCCTGAAAGTGCTCCGTAAGGTCCTTTCGTACATCCGTCCATGACAGTTTCCAAGCAGTGTAATGTAAAGAAAGCTTTATCTATGTGAGATGATTACAGATATCACAGAGTAGTTTCCTAGAAACCTTCTTTCCAGTTTTTTTCTGAGGCTATTTCTCTTTTCACCATCAGCATCAACATGCTCCTGATTATCCCTTGGTACCTGCTTCTCCAAAAGGTTTCCCTGACTCTGTACGAGAAGAGAGATATAGCACTGTGACTGGAATGCACATGTCACAAAGCAGTTCCTCGGAAAGCTTCTCCCCAGTTTCGGTCTGATCATGTTTCCTTTTTCACTGTAAGCCTCAAATTGCTCCCGAATATCCCATCACAAGCTAAACATACACAGGGTTAGAAAACTGCTCAATGAAAAGGGAGCCTTAACTGAGCGAGAGGAATTATGACATGTGAGCATAGTGTCCTGCCTTGCCACACTTATAGCAGGCTCCTTTTGTAGCCTTGTAGTCTGCGGGGTGTGTGCGCTCTGGCCTGGGGTTATGACTGGGCTGTAAAGTCGCTGCTAGGAGCTGTGCTTTCTGTGTGAGGCAAGCCTGTCATTGCACTTCAGCCATCTCCTCTTTGGAGTTATAGACCTTAAAGGCTAATTTAACCAGGTCTTGTATTGATGTCTGAGAACGATCCTCTACCTTTTGAAGTTTTTTATGAATGTCAGGAGCTGATTGAGAAATGAAATAAGACGCCAAAATGGTGGTCCCTGTGGGGGAGGCCGGATCTAACCGGATATATTGCGTTAGAACCTCAGTCAGCCTATTTAAGAATTCGGCTGGATTTTCTTCTGGATTTTGAACAGTTTCTTTGAATTTGTTAAAATTTGCATTTTTGTTTGAGACTGCTTGCATACCAGCCAACAAACAGTAGACCGTTATGTCTTGCCTACAGTGCCCAGGCTGGCCTGCTTGGTAGTTCCGGTCTGGGTGTGCCGTGGGGACTGCTTGCTCCCCTATTGGGATTGCGGCGTCAGTTAAATGTAGTTGGTTGGCGCTAGTATGCGCTCTTAGTGCTCAGGGTTTAGGATGGAGGTTAGGATAACCTGGAGGTCATGCCAAGTTAAGTCATAGGCCTGACAAAGGTATCTAAATTCCTTGGTGTATATGGTAGGATTAGCTGGGAAATTACCTAAACGCTTCTCAATTTTGGAAAGATCGGCCACTGAAAATGGGATATGTAGTCTGACTTCCCCCTCCGCCCCAGCTACCTCTCGCAAAGGTGCTAACACTGTAGGAGGGTGTGGGGCAGGAGTGAGGGCATCAGCAGGGCACTTACAGCGGTTGTGGACAGAGACAGGAGACTCAAGAGAGCCAGTTGGGGCCCTGAAGGAGGCAGGGATTGAATGGATTACTAATAGATAAGGAAGAGGAAGGAGGAGTCTGGACGGAGGGAGGAGGAGAAGTGTAGGGCGGAAGTGAGGGAAACACTAGGTCCTCCTTCTGAACACAAAGGAATGAAGACTCCTCTTTTTTGGGTTCCTCTGAGCCGGCGTCCTTGACAAGCGTAACTTGGGCCAAAGAGCACCGGCTACACAGGTCGGGATGAGAGCGTAAGGCCTAAAAGCCTTGTATGTAAGTAATTTCGGACCACTTTCCTAGCCGCTGGCAGAAATTGCTGAAGTCGGTCAGAACATTGCAGTCTAGAGTGCCCTCTGGTGGCCACTGAGACTGACTGTCTAGTTTGTATTGGGGCCATGCCACAATGGAAAGGAAAATTAACCGCTTCCTCCTAAGGTCTTGTTCGACATGTAAGGTTTATAAATTGGCTAGGAGGCACCCTAAGGGGGTGCTCTTTGGAAATTTGGGCTGGGGGTTTCCCATTTGTTTCCTCTTTACTTACACAATGGACACAATGGAAATGGAAGTGGATCTCTGCCTGGCTACAAAGCATCCTTTGCAACCAGGAAAGACAGACTGGAGGCTCTTGGAGCCAAGGTGGAGATTACCTTCAGGCTGACATCTCCGTCCTGAACGGGTCTCCCGAGCCACGTGGTGGCTCCAGAGCCACTTGGTGGATTAAAAGTGGACCTCGGATCTGTGCAGGATTTTTGGCCGAGGGAGGTGAAAAGGAGACAGGGGCACTTATCCCAGAGAGGCTGTGAGAGTGAGGGAAGCAGGTCTCAGGTCCTGGTCCGTCTGCAGCATCGAAGGAGGAGGAGGAGACTCCCTGGACCCTGGGATCCCTGAGGAGAGGTCTCTTCCCGGGTTCGGCACCAAATGATTTGTTTTTCTGAGACCACCAGAGCAGGCACAAAAGAACCAGCGAGTAGGCAAGGGTAGGAGCAAAACTGCAAATTGTTATTGGTCACCTAGCTTCAGGGAAGAAAGTGGGTAGGGAGAGATCTGTCGCCTCTGGCAAAGGAGGCCAGGAGAGTCGCCCCATGGAGCACATGGACAGAGATCCTAATGCAGTCCCGAGAGGAATGGGGGACTGGGAATTCGGCACGAGATGCTCACCGGGGGCGGCTTTTTTAGGAGAAGGAGAGCAATAGGTGGGGCACGGGCGTATCTGTAGCATTCCTTAGGTGCGACCAGATAAATCTTGGACTCTTTGAATTGACGTCACATGGCGCATGCCTGGTTGGTCTGCAAATTCCCGGGCGCAGGCTTCATTTTTGCGCGTGCGGGAAAAGTTGGTGATGAAGAACCCGGAAGTGCTCCACCTTGCCTCCGTTTAGCCAAACAATTACGTTGAGTAGTTTTATAACCCTTTGTATGTTTAGCGTGTGATGGGACATTCGGGAGCACTTAGAGGCCTACTGTGAAAAAGGAAATATGTTCAGACCGAATCTGGAGAGAAGCTTTCTGAGGAACTTCTTTGTGACGTGTCCATTCCTCTCACAGAACTATACCTTTCTTCTTTTAGAGCATTCCAGAATCCCTTTAGGAGAAAAAGCAACCAAAAGACATTCGGGAGTACAGGGACAGCTATGGTGAAAAAGGAAATATCCTCAGACAAAAGTGGAGAGAAGATTTCTGAGAAACTGCTTCGTGTTAGATATATCAATTCATCTCGCCTAGTTGAAACCTTTCTTATATTACGCAGTTTGGAAACTCTGTCATGCACGGATCCGCGAAGGAACATTTGGGAGCACATTCAGGCCTATGGTGAAAGAGCAGATATCTTCAGATAAAAACTGGATAGAAGATTTCTGAGAAACTACTTGTGATGTATTGATTCGGCTCTGGGATTTACACCACTTTTCTCACAAGGCAGTTTTTAAACACTGTTCCTGTGTAACTGAAAATGTGACATTTCGAAGTGCATCGAGGACTATGGCAAACAGTGAAATAAACTGAAATAAAATCGAGGAAGAATCCTACCAGGAATCTGCTCTCTGATATGTGCATTCACTTCACCGAATTTATGCTTACTCTATGATGCCCAGTTTCGAAATTCTGTCTATGAAGGATCTGTGAAGGGAAATTTAGTAATGCCCAGAGGCTTGTGGTGAGCAAGGAAACAGCTTCCGATGAAACCTGCAGAGTAACATTCTGAGAAACTGCTTTCTAATGTCTGTACTCGTCTCATAGTTTTAAACCGTTGTTTGGACTGAGCAGATTGAAATCACTGTTTTTGTGGAATCTGAGGAAGGACATTTGGAAATGATCCTTAGAACATGGAGAAAGAAATATCCTCGGGTAACATCCAGAAGAAAGCTTTCTGTGAACCCATTCTGTGTCATCTTAATTCCTCTCGCTTTGTTAAGCCTCTCCTTATGTTGAGTAGTTATATAACCCAGTGTATGTTTAGCGTGTGATGGGACATTCGGGAGCACTTTGAGGCTTATTGTGAAAAAGGAAATATGTTCAGACGGAAACTGGACAGAAGCTTTCCGAGGAACTGCTTTGTGACCTGTGCATTCCAGTCACAGAAATATACCTATCTTCTCCTAGAGGATTCTGGAATCACTTTTGGAGAAAAAGCTACCAAGAGACTTCGGGAGTATAGGCATGGCTATAGTGAAAAAGGAAATATGTTCAGACAAAATTGGAAATAAATTTACTGTGAAACTGCCTCGTGTTAGATATATCCATTCTTCTCACATAGCTCAAAGCATTCTAATATTACAGTGTGGAAACTCGGTCATGAAAGAATCCGCGAAGGGTCATTCAGGAGCACATTCTGGCCTTCGGTGAAAGAGGAGATATCTTCAGATAAAAACTGGAGAGAAACATTCTGAAAAAACTACTTGTGATGTATACATTCCTCTCAGGGAATTATGCCCCTTTTCTCACAAGGCGGAGTTTAAACACTGTTCCTGAGTAACCGAAAAAGTGATATATCAGAGCGCTTGAGGACTATGCAAATAGTGAAATACACTGCAATAAAATATAGAAAGAAGCATTCCAAGAATGTGCTCTCCTATATGTGCATTCACGTCACAGAATTTATGCTAACTCTATGTTGCCCAGTTTCAAATTCTGTCTTTGAAGAATCTGTGAAGGGATATTTAGTGAAGCTCGGGGGCTTGTGTTGAGCAAGGAAACATCTTCCAATGAAACCTGCAGAGTAACATTCTGAGCAACTGCTTTGCAATGTGTGTATTCTTCTCATAGATTTACACCGTTCTTTGGATTGAGCAGATTCAATTCACTGTTTTTGTGGAATCTGAGGAAGGACATTTGGGAACGATCCTTAGAACCTGGAGAAAGAAGTATCCTCAGGTATCCTCCAGAATGAAGCTTCCTGTGAAACTACTCTGTGTCATCTTAGTTCCTTTCACTTAGTTAAGACTCTCCTTACATTGAGTAGTTTTAAAACCCTGTGTATGTTTAGCGTGTGATGGGACATTCCGAAGCACCTTGAGGCTTACGGTGAAAAACGAAATATATTCAGACCGAAACTGGAGAGAAGCTTTCTGAGAAACTTCTTTGTGACGTCTGCATTCCACTCACAGTGTTATACCTCTCTTCTTATACAGCATCGGGGAAACCCTTTGGGAGAATCAGGTACCAAGTGATATTCAGGAGCATGTTGATGCTGATGATGAAAAGGGAAATAGCCTCGGACAAAACCTGGAAAGAAGCTTTCTGGGAAACTACTTCGTGATATCTGTAATCATCTCACAGAGATAAAGGTTTCCTTACATGACACAGCTTGAAAACTGCCATGGACGGCTCCAAGAAGGGACTTTCATGAGCACACTCAAGACTATGGTGAAAAAGGAAAAATCTTCAGATAAAAACCGAAAAACTTTCTGTGAATTTGCTTTATTCTATGTTTATTCTTCTCACATAGCTGACTTTCTTTACATTACACAACTTGGAAACTCCCTCGTGGATGGGTCCACGAAGGGATATTTTGTATCACATTCGGGCCTATGGTCAAATAGGAAATATAGTCAGATGAAATATGGAGAGAAGCTTTCTGAGAAACTGCTTAGTGATGTGTGCATTCCACTCAGGGAGTTTTAATGTTCTTCTCATCAGGCACAGTTAGAACACTGTTCCTGTAAAACCAAAAGATGGATATTTGGAGCACATTGAAGACTATGGCAAAAAGTGGAATGTCGTCCAATGAAAAACAGAAAGAAGCACTCGAAGAAACTGCTCTCTGACATGCCCATTCTTTTCACAGGGTTAAAGCTTACTCTACATTTCCCAGTTTGAAAGTCGGCCTCTGAGGGTTCTGCAAAGGGATACTAAGTTGCAGTCGGAGGCCTCTGTCATGAAGGAAATGTCTCCCATCAAAAATTGGAGGGAAGCTTTATGCACAACCATTTTGTGATGTTTGTGTTCATCTCAAAGAGGTAAAACATTCTTTCGATTGAGCAGTTTGAAATCACTGTTTCTGTGGAATCTGAAAAAGGATATTTGCAGACACACTTTAGAATATCCTGAAAAAAACGTAACCTCAGAGAGAAACCAGAAGGAATATTTCTGTGAACTTGCTGTGTGTCACGTGAATTCCGCTCACACAGTTAAGCTTCTCTTTTCATTGAGCAGTATCATAACACTGTTTTTGTTTAGAATGTGAAGGGATATTAAGGAGTGATTTGAGGGTTACAGTGATAAAGGAAACATCTTCAGATAGAAACTGTAGAGAAGCTTCCTGAGGAGCTGCTTTGTGACGTGTGCATTTCACTCACAGAAATATATGTTTCTTCTCCTAGAGGATTCTGGAATCCCTTTTGAAGAAAAAGCTACCAAGAGACATTCTAGAGTATAGGGATGGCTACGGTGAAAAAGGAAATATCCTCAGACAAAACTGGAAAGATTTCTGTGAAACTGCTTCGTGTTAGATATACCTATGCATCTCGCATATTTCAAACCTTTCTTATATTATGCAGTTTGGAAACTCCGTTAGGCACGAATCCACGAAGGGACCTTCAGGAGCACATTCAGGCCTATGGTGAAAGACGAGATATCTTCAGATAAAAACAACATAGAAGCTTTCTGAGAATCTACTTGTGATCTATGCATTCTGCTCAGGGAGTTATACATCTTTTCTCACACGGCTGTCTTTAAACACTGTTCCTGTGTATCCGAAAAACTGATATTTCACAGTGCACTGAGGACTATGGCAAATAGTGAAATATACCGAAATAAAATCGAGAAAGAAGCATTCCAACAATCTGCTCTCAGATACGTGCATTCACTTCACAGAATTTATGCTTACTCTATGTTGCCCAGTTTCGAAATTCTGTCTTTGAAAAATCTGTGAAGGGATATTTAGTGACCCCCGAGGCTTGTGGTGAGCAAGGAAACATCTTCCGATGAAACCTGCAGAGTAACTTCCTGAGGAACTGCTTTGTGATGTGTGTATTCATCTCATAGATTTAAAGCCTTATTTGGATTGAGCAGATTGAAATCCCTGTTTTTGTGGAATCTGAGGAAGGACATTTGGAAGTGATCCTTAGAACATGGAGAAAGAAATATGCTCAGGTAAAATCCAAAAGGAAGCTTTCTGTGAAACTATTGTGTGTCATGTTAATTCCTCTCGCTTAGTTAAGCCTCTCCTTACATTGAGTACTTTCATAACCCTGTGTATGTTTAGCGTGTGATGGGACACTTGGGAGCACTTTGAGGCTTACGGTGAAAAAGGAAATGTGTTCAGACCGAAACTGGAGAGAAGCTTTCCGAGGAACCGCTTTGTGACGTCTGCATTCCACTCACAATGTTATACCTCTCCTCTCATACGGCGTCGGGAAATCCGTTTTGGAGAAACAGGTACCAGGTGATATTCGGAAGCATGTTGATGCCGATGATGAAAAGGGAAATAATCTCAGACAAAACCTGGAAAGAAGCTTTCTAGGGAACTACTCTGTGATATGTGTAATCATCTCACAGAGATAAAGGTTTCCTTATATTACACAGC
The DNA here is from genome assembly GCF_002776525.5 of Piliocolobus tephrosceles. Classification (NCBI taxonomy): domain Eukaryota; kingdom Metazoa; phylum Chordata; class Mammalia; order Primates; family Cercopithecidae; genus Piliocolobus; species Piliocolobus tephrosceles. Next base: position 72,176,948 of record NC_045437.1, read on the forward strand.
TTGAAAACTGTCAAGGATGGATCCACAAAGGGATTTTCAGGAGCACATTCAGGACTGTGTTGAAAAAGGAAATATCTTCAGATAAAAACTGGAAAGAAGCTTTCTGTGAATCTGCTTTTCTCTATGTTTATTCTTCTACATAGATGAAGCTTTCTTTACATTATGCAGCTTGGACACTCGCTCGTGGATGGATCCATGAAGGGATATTTGGGATCACATTCAGGCCTATGGTCAAATAGGAACTAGAGTCAGATAAAAACTGGAGAGAAGCTTTCTGAGAAACTGCTTGGGCATGTGTGCATTCCACTCAGGGAGTTTTAATGTTCTTCTCATAAGACACAGTTTGAACACTGTTCCTGTAAAACCAAAAGAGTGATATTCGGAGCACATTGAAGACAATGGCAAAAAGTGAAATATCGTCCAATAAAAAACAGGAAGAAGCACTCGAAGAAACTGCTCTCTGACATGCCCATTCTTTTCACAGGGCTAAATCTTACTTTACATTTCCCAGTTTGAAAGTCGGCCTCTGAGGGTTCTGCAAAGGGATAGTAAGTGGCAACTGGAGGCCTGTTTCGAGCAAGGAAATATCTCCCTTCGAAAATGGGAGAGAAGATTTCTGTGCAATATTTTTGTGATGTTTGTATTCATCTCAAAGAGTTAAATCATTCTTTGGATTGATAAGTTTGAAATTACTGTTTCTGTGGAATCTGAGAAAGGACATTTGGAGACACTCTTTAGAATTCACTGAAAAAGAAATAACCTCAGAGTGAAACCAGAAGGAAGCTTTCTGTGAACCTGCTCTGTGTCATGTGAATACTCTCACACAGTTAAGCTTCTCTTTTCATTGAGCAGTATCATAAAACTGTTTTTGTTTAGACTGCAAAAGGATATTCAGGAGCGATTTGAGGGTTACAGTGAGAAAGGAAACGTCTTCAGATAGAAATTGGAGAGAAACTTTCTGAGGAGTTGCTTTTTGACATGTGCATTCCATTCACAGAAATATACCTTTCTTCTGTGAATTGTGTCGAGCAAGGAAATGTGTCGAGCAAGGAAATGGTTCCCATCAGAAATTGGAGAGAAATCTTCTGTGCAACTCTTTTGCAATGTTTGTATTCATCTCAAAGAGTAAAATCATTCTTTGGATTGAACAGTTTGAAATCACTGTTTCTGTGGAATGTGAGAAACGACATTTGGAGACGCTCTTTAGAATATCCTGAAGAAAAAATATCCTCAGATAGAAACCACAAAGAAGCTTTATGTGAAACTGCTCCTTGTCACGTGAATTTCACTCACACAGTTAAATTTCTCTTTTCATTGAGCAGTATCATAACACTGTTTTTGTTTAGACTGCAAAGGATATTCTGGAGCGATTTGAGGGTTACGGTGAGAAAGGAAGCTACTTCAGATAGAAACTGGAGAGAAACTTTCTGAGGAGCTGCTTTGTGACATGTGCATTCCACTCACAGAATTATACCTTTCTTCTCCTAGAGGATTCCGGAATCCCTTTTGGAGAAAAAGCTACCAAGAGACATTTGGGAGTATTGGGACGGCTATGGTGAAAAAGGAAATATCCTTAGCAAAACTGGAAAGAAGATTTCTGAAAAACTGCTTCGTTGTAGATATATCTATTCATCTCACATATTTCAAACCTTTCTTATATTATGCAGTTTGGAAACTCTGTCATTCACGAATCTGCTAAGGGACATACAGGAGTACATTCAGGCCTATGTTTAAAGAGGAGATATCTTCAGATAACCAGATTATATTGGGGAACATGTTGATATCGATGAAAAGGGAAAAAGCCTCAGACAAAAACTGGAAAGAAGGTCTGTAGGAATCTACGCTGTGATATGTGTAATCATCTCACATTGATTAAGCTTTCTTTACATTATGCACCTTGGAAACTCTCATGGACAGATCCACAAAGGGACCTTTGGGAGCACATTCTGTACTATGTTGAAAAAGGGAATATCTTCAGAAAAAACTGGAAAGAGGTTTTCTGTGAATATGCTTTTTGCTATGTTTATTGATATCACATAGATGAAGCTTTCTTTACATTATGCAGCTTGGAAATTGCCTTCTGGATGTATCCACGAAGGGATATTTGGGATCACATTAGGGACTTTGGTGAAATAGGAAATACAGTCAGTTAAAACTGGAGAGAAACTTTCTGAGAAACTGCTTGCTGTTGTGTGAATTCCACTCAGGGTGTTATAACTTTCTTCTCATAAGGTACAGTTTAAACACACTTCCTGTAAAAACAAAAGATTGATATTCGGAGCACATTGAAGACTATGGCAAAAAGTGAAATGTCGTCCAATAAAAAACAGACAGAAGCACTCGAAGAAACTGCCCTCTGACATGTCCATTCTTTTCACGGGGATAAAGATTACTCTACATTTCCCAGTTTGAAAGTCGGTCTTTGAGGGTTCTGCAAAGGGATAGTATGTGGCGATCGGAGGCCTCTGTGAGGCAAGGAAATGTCTTCCATCGAAAATCGGAGAGAAGCTTTCTGCACAACTCTTTTGTGATGTTTGTATTCATCTCCTAGAGTTAAAACTTTGTTTGGATTGAGCAGTTTGAAATCACTGTTTCTGTGGAATCTGAGAAGGGACAATTGGAAATGCTCTTTAGAACATCCTGAAAAAGAAATAACCTCAGAGAGAAAGCAGAAGGAGGCTTCCTGTGAAACTGCTCTATGTCTCGTGAATTCTGCTCACACAGTTAAGGTTCTCTTTTCATAGAGAAGTATCACAACACTTATTTTTTAGTCTGCAAAGGGATATTCTGGAGGGCTGAGGCTTAGGGTGAGAACGGAAACGTCTTCAGATAGAAACTGGAGAGAAGATTTCTGAGGAACTGCTTTGTGACGTGTGCATTCCACTCACAGAAATATACCTTTCTTCTCCTAGGGGATTCCGGAATCCCTTTTGGACAAAAAGCTACCAAGAGATATTTGGGAGTATAGTGACGACTATGGTGAAAAAGGAAATATCCTCAGGCGACAGCTGGAAAGAAGATTTCTGTGAAACTGCTTTGTGTTAAATATATTTATTCATCTCACATAGTTAAAACTTTAATTATACTATGCAGTTTTGAAACTCCATCATGCACAAATCCGCAAAGGGATGTTCGGGAGCACATTCAGGCCTACGGTGAAAGAGTAGATATCTTCAGGTAAAAACTGGATAGAAGCATTCTGATAAACTACTTTGTGATGTATACATTCCATTCCGGGAGTTATAGCTCTTTTCTCACAAGGCAGCATTTGAACAATATTCCTGTGAAAGTGAAAAAGTGATATTTCGAAACACCTTGAAGACTAGGGCGAGCAGTGAAATGTACTGAAATAAAATCGAGGAAGAAGCGTTCCAAGAATCTGCTCTCTGATATGTGCATTCACTTCACAGGGTTAATGCTTACTCTGTGTTGCCGAGTTTCAAAACTTTGTCTTTGAAGGATCTGTGAAGGTATATTTAGTGACACCTGGAGGATTTTGGTGAGCGAGGAAATGTCTTTTGATGAAACATGCAGAGAAACGTTCTGAGCAACTGCTTTGCAATGTGTGTATTCGTCTCCTAGAGTTAAACCATTCTTTGGATTGAGCAGCTTGAAATCACTGTTTTTGTGGAATCTGAGGAAGGATATTTGGGAATGATCCTCAGAATGTGGAGAAGGAAATATCCTCTGGTAAAATCCAGAAGGAAGCTTTCTGTGAAAATGCTCTGTGTCGTGTTAATTCCTATTACTCAGATAAGGCTCTCTTGTCATGGAGCAGTTTTCTAGCCCTGTGTATGTTTAGCCTGTGATGAAATATTCGGGAGCACATTGACACTTATGGTGAAAAAGGAAATATGATCAGACCTACCCTGAAGAGAAGCTTTGCGAGGAACTGCTTTGTGACTTGTGCATTCCAGTCAAAGTGTTGTACTTCTCTTCTCACACAGCGTCGGAGAAAACCTTTTGGAGAAAAAGGTACCAAGTGATATTCAGGAGCATGTTGATGCCGAAGGCCAAAAGGAATATAGCCTCAGACACAAACGGCAAAGAAGCTTTCCAGGAAACTACGCTTTTCTATGTGTAATCATCTCACATTGACAAAGATTTCTTTACATTACGCAGCTTAGAACCTGTCATGGACGGATCCACGAAGGGACCTTTGGGAGCACATTCAGGACTATGGTGAAAAAGGAAATATCTTCTCATTAAAATTGGAAAGAAGCTTTCTGTGTATCTGCTTTTTGCAATGCTAATTCATCTCACATAGATGAAGCTTTCTTTACATTTGGCAGCTTGGAAACTCCCTCCTGGATGGATCTACACAGGGATATTTGGGATCATATTGAGGCCTTTGGTGAAATAGCAAATATAGTCAGATAAAAACTGGAGAGAAGCTTTCTGACAAACTACTTGGCGATGTGTGTATTCCACTCAGGGAGTTGTAACTTTCTTCTCATAAGCCACTGTTTGAACACTGTTCCTGTAAAACCAAAAGAGTGATATTTGGAGCACATTGAAGACTATGGTAAAAAGTGAAATGTCGTCCAATGAAAAATAGAAAGAAGCACTCGAAGAAACTGATCTTTGACATGTCCGTTCTTCTCATAGGGTTGAAGCTTACTCTACATTTCCCATGTTAAAAGGCAGCCTTTGAGGGTTCTGTGAAGGGATAGTAAGTGGCCACCAGAGGCCTGTGTGAGGCATGGAAATGTCTTCTGTCGAAAATTGGAGAGAAGCTTTCTGCGCAACACTTTTGTGACGTTTGTATTCATCTCATAGAGTTAACACATTGTTTGGATTGAGCAGTTTGAAATCACTATTTATGTAGAATCTGAGAGAGGACATTTGGAAACGCTCTTTAGAAAATCCTGAAAAAGAAATAACCTCAGAGAGAAACCAGAAGGACGCTTTCTATGAAACTGCTCTGTGTCACGTGAATTCCACTCACACTGTTTAGCTTCTCATTTCATTGAGCTGTGTCATAACACTGTTTTTTTATAGTCTGAGAAAGAATATTCATGAGTGCTTTGAGGCTCATCGTGAGAAAGGTAACTTCTTCAGATAGAAACTGGAGAGAAGTTTTCTGAGGAGCTGTTTTGTGATGTGTGCATTCCACACAGAGAAATATACCTTTTTCTCCTAAAGGATTCCGGAAACTCTTTAGGAGAAAAAGTTACAAAACAGAAATTCGGAAGTATAGGGAAAGCTATGGTGAAAAACGAAATATCCCCAGACAAAAACTGGAAAGAAGATTTCTGTGAAACTGCTTTGTGTTAGATATATTCATTCTTCTCACATACCTAAAAGTTTATATTATGCAGTTTGTAAACTCCATCACACACAGATCTGCAAAGGGACGTTCAAGACCACATTCAGGCCTATGGTGAAAGAGGAGATATCTTCAGATAAAAACTGGATAGATGCTTTCTGAGAAACTACTTTGTAATGTATACACTCCTCCAAGGGAGTTATACCTCCTTTGTCACATGGCAGTGTTTGCATACTGTTCCTGTGAAACGGAAAAAAATGATTTTTCGGAACGCATTGAGGACTACGACGAATAGCAAAATATACTGAAATAAAATCGAGGAAGAAGCGTTCCAAGAATCTGTTCTATGATACGTCCATCCACTTCAGAGAGGTAATGCTTACTCTATGTAGCCCAGTCCCGAAACTCCATCTTTGAAGGATCTGTGCAAGGATATTTAGTGACCCCTGGGGGCTTGTGGTGAGCGAGGAAACGTTTTCCGTTGAAACCTGAGGAAAAACATTCAGATCAACTGCTTTGCCTTCTTGTATTCGTCTCATAGAGTTAAACCATTCTTTGGATTGAGAAGCTTGAAATCACTCTTTTTGTGGCATCTCTTCACACTGAGCAGTTTTCCACCCTTGTGTACGTTTGGTGTGTGATGGGATATTCGGGAGGATATGAGGCTAACGGTGAAAATGGAAATATGTTCAGACCGAAACTGGAGAGAAGCTTTCCGAGGAACTGCTTTGTGACATCTGCATTCCGGTCACAGTGTTATACCTCTCTTCTCATATAGCGTCGGGGAAACCGTTTTGGAGAAACAGGTACCAAGTGACATTCGTAAGCATGTTCATGCCTATGGTGAAAAGGGAAATAGCCTCAGAGAAAAACTGTGAGCCTTCCTTACATTACGCAGCTTGCTATAGCAAGCTATATTCCCGAATATCTCTTGGTAGATATCTCCAAACTGGATTCAGAAATGCTCTAGGAGAAGAAAGGTATATTTCTGTGAGTGGAATGCACACATCACAAAGAAACTCCTCAGAAAGTGTCTCTCTAGTTTTTCTCTGAAGACGTTTCCTTTCTCACTATAAGCTTCAAAGCCCTCCAGAATATCCCTTCACATACTAAACAAAGACAGTGTTATGATACAGCTAAATGAAAAGAGAAACTTAACTGTGTGAGCGAAATTCACGTGACATGGAGTATATTCACAGCAAGTTTCCTTCTGGTTTCTCTCTGAGGTTATTTCTTTTTCAGGATATTCTAAAGAGCATTTCCAAATGTCCTTTCTCAGATTATATAGAAACAGTGATTTCAAAATGCTCAACACAAAGAATGATTTAACTATATGAGATGAATACAAACATCAAAAAATAGTTGTGCAGAAAGCTTCTCTCCGATTTTCAATGGAAGACATTTCCTTGCCTCACTCAGTCTTCCGGTCGCCACTTACTATCCCTTCACAGAACCCTCAAAGACCGACTTTCAAACTGGGAAATGTAGAGTAAGCTTTATCCCTGTGAAAAGAATGGACACGTCAGGGAGCAGTTTCTTGGAGTGCTTCTTTCTGTTTTTTTATTGGACGACATTTCAGCTTTTGCCATAGTCTTCAATGTGCTCTGAATAGCACTCTTTTGGTTTTACAGGAACAGTGTTCAAACTGTGCATAATGAGAAGAAAGTTATAACTTCCTGAGTGGAATGCACACATCACCAACCAGTTTCTCAGAAAGCTTCTCTCCGGTTTTTATCTGACTCTATATCCTATTTCAGCATAAGCCCGAATGTGATCCCAAACATCCACGAGGGAGTTTCCAAGCTGTATAATGTAAAGAAAGCTTCAACTATGTGAGATGAATAAACAAAGCAAAAAGCAGATTCACAGGAAGCTTCTTTCCAGTTTTTATCTGAAGATGTTTCCTTTTTTAACAATAGTCCAGAATGTTGTCCTGAAGGTCCCTTCATGGATCCATCCATGACAGTTACTAAGATGCGTAATGTAAAGAAAGCTTTATTTATGTGAGATGATTAGATATCACAGAGTAGTTTCCTAGAAAATTTCTTTCGAGTTTTTGTCTGAGGCTATTTCCTTTTTGATCGTCGACATGAACATACTCCCGAATATCACTTGGTACCTGTTTCCCCAAAAGGGATTCCCTGACGCTGTATGAGAAGAGAGGTATACCACTGTGACTGGAATGCACACGTCACAAAGCAGTTCCTCGGAAAGCTTCTCTCCAGTTTTGGTCTCATCATATTTCCTTTTTGACCATTAGCCTCAAAGTGCTAACGAATATCCCATCATGTGCTAAACACACACAAGGCTGGGAAACTGCTCAATGAAAAGAGAGGTTTATCTGAGTGAGAGGAATTAGGACGACCAGAGCAGTTTCACAGAAAGCTTCTTTCTGGATTTTTCCTGAGGATATTTTCTTCTTCATATTCTAAGGATCGTTCCCAAAGGACCTTCCTCATATTCCATATAATTTCAAACTGGTCAATCCAAAGAATGGTTTACCTCTATGTTACAAATACAGACAACGTAAAGCAGTTGCTCAGAACGTTTTTGTGCAGGTTTCAACGGAATACATTCCCTCGCTCACCACAGGCCTCCGGGCATCACTAAATATCCCTTGACAGATTTTTCAAAGACAGAGTTTCGAAACTGGGCAACATAGAGTAAGCATAAACACTGTGAAGTGAATGCACATATCAGAGATCAGATTACTGGAAGGCTTCTTCCTCGATTTTATTTCAGTATATTTCACTATTCGCCATAGTTCTCAATGCGTTCCAAAATATCACATTTTCGGTTTCACAGGAACAGTGTTCAAACACTGCCTTGTGAGAAGAGAGGTATAACTCCCTGAGTGGAATGTATACATCACAAATTAGTTTTCAAAAAGCTTCTATTCAGTTTTTATCTGAAGATATCTGCTCTTTCACTGTAGGCCTGAATGTGCTCCCGAATGTCCTTTCGCTTCTCTGTGCATGACGAAGTTTCCAAACTGCGTAATATAAGTAAAATTTTAACTATGTGAGATGAATAAATATATTTAACACAAAGCAGTTTCACAGAAATGTTCTTTCCAGTTTTTGTCTGAGGATATTTCCTTTTTCACCTTAGTGATGGCTGTACTCCCATATATGTCTTGGTAGATTTTTCTCAAAAAGGGATTCCGAATCCTCTAGGAGTAGAAAGGCATATTTCTGTGAGTGGAAAGCACACGTCACAAAGCAGCTCCTCAGAAAGCTTCTCTGCATTTTCTATCTGAAGAAGTTTCCTTTCTCACTGTAAGCATCAAAGCCCTACAGAATATCCCTTCACAGACTAAACATAAACAGTGTTATGCTACCGCTAAATGAAAAGAGAAGCTTCACTGTGTGAGTGAAATTCACGTGACATGGAGAAGTTTCACAGAAAGCTTCCTTCTGGTTTCTCTCTGAGGTTATTTCCTTTTCAGGATATACTAAAGAGCTTCTCCAAATGCCCTTTCTCAGATTCCACAGAAACAGTGATTTCAAACTGCTCAATCCAAAAATGATTTAACTCTATGAGATGAATACAAACATCAAAAAAGAGTTGCGCAGAAATGTTCCCTCCGTTTTTCAATGGAAGTCATTTCCTTGCCTCACACAGTCCTCCGGTCACCACTTACTATCCCTTCGAAGAATCCTCAAAGACCAACATTCAACCTGGGAAATGTAGAGTAAGCTTTAACCCGTGAAAATAATGGACATGTCAGAGAGCCGTTTCTACGAGTGCTTCCTTCTGTTTTTTATTGAACGACATTTCACTTTTTGCCGCAGTCTTCAATGTGCACTGAATATCACTCTTTTTGTTTTACCAGAAGAGTGTTCAAACTGTGCCTTACGAGAAGAAAGTTATAACTCCCTGAGTGGAATGCACACATCACCAAGCAGTTTCTCAGAAAATTTCTCTGCAGTTTTTATCTGACTATATTTCCTATTTCACCATAGGCCTGACTGTGATTCCAAACATCCACGAGGGAGTCTCCAAGCTGCATAATGTAAAGAAAGCTTCATCTATGTGAGATGAGTAAACATAGCAAAAAGCAGATTCACAGAAAACTTCTTTCCAGTTTTTATCTGAATATATTTCCTTTTTCACCATAGTCCAGAATGTGCTTCCAAAGTTCCCTTCGTGGATCTGTCCATGACAGTTTCCAAGCTGTGTAATGTAAAGAAAGCTTTATCTATGTGAAATGATTACACATATCACAGAGTAATTTCCTAGAAACTTCTTTCCAGTTTTTGTCTGAGACTATTTCCCTTTTCATCATCGGCATCAACATGCTCTGGAACATCACTTGGTTCCTGTTTTTCCAAAAGGGTTTCCCCGACTCTGTATGAGAAGAGAGGTATAACACTGTGACTGGAATGCACACGTCACAAAGCAGTTCCTCGAAAAGCTTCTCTCCATTTTCGGTCTGAACATATTTCCTTTTCCACCGTTAGCCTCAGAGTCCTCCGAAATATCTTATCACACGCCAAACATACACAGGGCTGGAAAACTGCTCAGTGAAAAGAGATGCTTATCTGAGTGAGAGGAATTAAGACAACACAGAGAAGTTTCACAGAAACCTTCCTTCTGGATATTACCTGAGGGTATTTCTTTCTCCATATTCTAAGGATCGTTCCCAAATATCCTTCCTCAGATTCCACAAAAACAGTGATTTCAAGCTGCTCAATCTAAAGAATGATTTAGCTCTATGAGATGAATACACACAATGCAAAGCAGTTGCTCAGAACGTTTATTTTCAGGTTTCATCAGAAAACGTTTCCTCGCTCACCACAAGCCTCCAGGCATCACTAAATATCCTTGCACTGATCCTTCCAAGAGAGAGTTTGGAAACTGGGCTACATTGAGTAAGCATTTCCTCTGTGAAGTGAATGGACATATCAGAGAATAGATTCTTGGAACGCTTCTTCCTCGATTTTCTTTCAGTATATTTCACTATTCACCATAGTCCTCAATGCGTTCCGAAACATCACTTTTTCAGTTTCACAGGAACAGTGTTCAAGCACTGACTTGTGGGAAAGAAAGTGTAACTACCTGAGTGGAATGCATACATCACAAAGTAGTTTCTCAGAAAGCTTCTATCCAGTTTTTATCTGAAGATATGTCCTCTTTCACCATAGGCTTGACTGTGCTCGTGAATGTCCCTTCATGGATCTGTGCATGATGGAGTTTCCAAATTGCGTATTATAATTAAAAGTTTAAATATGTGAGATGAATAAATATATCTAACACAAAGCAGTTTCCCAGAAATCTTCTTACCAGTTTTTGTCTGATGATATTTCCTTTTTCACCATAGCCTTCCCTATACTTCCGAATGTCTGTTTTTTAACTTATTCTCCAAAAGGTATTCCGGAATCCTCTAGGAGAAGGAAGGTATATTTTTGTGAGTGGAATGCACACGTTATATTGCAGCTCCTCAGAAAGCTTCTCTCCAGTTACAATCTGAAGACGTTTCCTTTCCCAGCGTAAGCCTCAAAGCCCTCCAGAATATCCCTTCGGAGACTAAACAAAAACAGTGTTATGATGCATCTCAATGAAAAGAGAAGCTTAACTGTGTTAGCGGAATACAAGTGACACAGAGCAGTTTCACAGAAAGCGTCCTCTGGTTTTTCTCTGAGGTTATTTCTTTTTCAGGATATTCTAAAGAGATTTTCCAAATGTTCTTTCTCAGATTCCACAGAAACTGATTTCAAACTGCTCAATCCAAAGATTGATTTAACTCTATGAGATGAATACAAACATCACAAAAGAGTTACGTAGAAAACTTCTCTCCGATTTTTGATTTAAGACATTTCCTTGCCTCACACAGGTTCCAGTTGCCACTTACGATCCCATTGCAAAAACCTCAAAGACAGACTTTCATACTGGGAAATGAAGAGTAAGCTTTAACCCTGTGAAAAGAATGGACATGTCAGAGAGCAGTTTCTTTGATTGCTTCTTTCTATTTTATATTGGACATCATTTCACTTTTAGCCATGGACTTCAATGTGCTCCAAATATCACTCTTTTGGTTTTACAGGAACAGTGTTCAAACTGTGCCTTATGAGAAGAAAGTTATAACCCCTGAGTGGAATGCACACATCACCAAGCAGTTTCTGAGAAAGCTTCTTTCCAGTTTTAATCTGACTATGTTTACTCTTTCACCATAGGCCCAAATGCGATCCCAAATATCCTTTCGTGGATCCATCCACGAGGTAGTTTTCAATTTGCATAATGAAAAGAAAGCTTCATCTCTTTGAGATGAAGAAACATAGCAAAAAGCAGATTCACAGAAAGTTTCTTTCCAGTTCTTAAGTGAAGATATTTCCTTTTTCACCATAGGACAGAATGTGCTCATGAAGGTCCCTTCGTGGATTCATCCATTACAGTTTCCAAGCAGCGTAATTTAAAGAAAGCTTTATCTATGTGAGGTGATTACACATATCACAGAGTAGTTTCCTAGAAAGCTTCTTTCCAATTTTTGTCTGAGGTTATTTCCCTTTTCAACATCGGCATCAACTTGCTCTCCAATATCACTTGGTACCTGTTTCTCGAAAAGGGTTTCCCCGACGCTGTATGAGAAGAGATGTATAACACTGTGACTTGGATGCACACGTCACAAAGCAGTTCTTCGGAAAGCTTCTCTCCAGTTTCGGTCTGAACCTAATTCCTTTTTCACCATTAGCCTCAAAGTACTCCTGAATAACCCATCACATGCTAAACATACACAGGGCTACAAAACTGCTCTATGAATAGAGGGGCTTATCTGACTGAGCGGAATTAAGACAACACAGAGCTGTTTCACAGACAGCTTTCTTCTGGATTTTACTGGAGGACATTTCTTTCTCCATATTCAAAGCATCATTCCCAAATGTCCTTCCTCATATTTCACAAAAACAGTGATTTCAAGCTGTTCAATCCAAAGAATGGTTTAACTCTAGGAGACAAATACACACATCACAAAGCATTTGCTCAGAACTTTTCTCTGCAGGTTTCATCAGAAGACATTTCCTTGCTCACCACAAGCCTCCGGGCGTCATTAAATATCCCTTCACAGATACTTCAAAGACAGAGTTTTGAAACTGGGCAACATAGAGTAAGCATTAACTCTGTGAAGTGAATGCATATATCAGAGAGCAGATTCCTGGAACCTTTCTTCCTGGATTTTATTTCTGTATATTTCACTATTCGCCATAGTCCTCAATGCGTTCCGAAGTATCACTATTTTGTTTTCACAGGAACAGTGTTCACACACTGCCTTGTGAGAAAAGAAGTATAACTCGCTGAGTGGAATGCATACATAACAAAGTAGTTTCTCAGAAAGCTTCTAACCAGTTTTTATCTGAAGATATCTCCTCTTTCACTGTAGGCCTTGGTAGCTATTTTTTCAAAAGGGATTCCTTAATCCTCTAGGAGAAGAAAAGTTTATTTCTGTGAGTGAAATGCACATGTCAGAAAGCAGCTCCTCAGAAAGTTTCTCTCCAGTTGCTATCTGCAGAGGTTTCCTTTCTCACTGTAACCCTCAAAGCCCTCCAGACTAAACACAAACAGTGTTATGATACAAGTCCATGAAAAGAGAAGCTTAACTGTGAGAGCAGAATTCACGTGACACAGAGCAGTTTTACAGAAAGCTTCCTTCTGTTTTCTGTCTGAGGTTATTTCTTTTTCAGGATATTCTAAAGAGCGATTCCAAATGTCCTTTCTCAGATTCCACAGAAACAGTGATTTCAAACTGATCAATCCAAAGAATGTTTTAACTCTATGAGATGAATACAAACATCACAAAATAGTTGTGCAGAAATCTTCTCTCCAATTTTTGATGGAAGACAATAGTGAAATATACTGAAGTAAAATCGAGGAAGAAGCATTCCAAGAATCTGGTCTCTGATATGTACATTCACTTCACAGAGTTAATGCTTACTTTATGTTGCCTAGTTTCTAAACTCTGTCTTTGAAGAATCTGTGAAGGGATATTTAGTGACCCCCAGAGATTTGTGGTGAGTGAGGAAACAAACGTCTTCCAATGAAACCAGCAAAGAAACGTTGTGAGCAACTGCTTTGGATGTGTGTATTCGTCTCCTAAAGTTAAACCATTCTTAGGATTGAGCATTGTGATACCACTCTTTTTGAGGCATCTGAGGAAGGACTTTTTGGGAACGATCCTTAGAATATGGAGAAAGAAATATCCTCAGGTCAAATCCAGAAGGAAGATTTCTGTGAAACCGCTCTGTGTTCTGTGTCTTCTTAATTCCTCTCACTCAGATAAGCATCTCTTTTCATTGAGCAGTTTTCTAGCCCTGTGTGTGTTTAGCATGTGATGGGATATTCGGGAGCACTTTCAGGCTTAGGGAGAAAAAGCAAATATGTTCAGACCGAAACTGGAAAGAAGCTTTCCGAGGAACTGCTTTGTGACGTGTGCATTCCACTCACGGTGTTATACCTCTCTTCTCATATAGAGTCGGGGAAACTGTTTTGGAGAAACAGATACCAAGTGATATTCGGGATCATGTTGACGTTGATGGTGAAAAGGGAAATAGCCTTAGACAAAAACTGGAAAGAAGGTTTCTAGGAAACTACCCTGTGATATCTGTAATTATCTTACATACATAAAGATTTATTTACATTCTGCAGCTTGGAAACTGTCGTGGACGGATCCACAAAGGGACCATCGGGAGCACATTCTGAACTAGCGTGAGAAAGGAAATATCTTCAGATAAAAACTGGAAAGAAGCTTTCTGTGAATCTGCTCTAGCTATGTTTATTGATTTCACATAGATGAAGCTTTCTTTACATTACAGAGGTTGGAAACTCCCTCGTGGATGGATCTGCAAAGGGATATTAGGGATCACATTCGGGCCTATGGTGAAATAGGAAATATAGTCAGAAAAATACTGGAGAGAAGCTTTCTGAGAAACTGCTTGGTGATGTGTGCATTCCACTCAGGGAGTTATAACTTTCTTCCCATAATGCACAGTTTGAACACTGTTCCTGTAAAACCAAAAGTGTGATATTCGGAGCTCATTGAAGACTATGACAAAAAGTGAAATGTCGTCCAATAAAAAACAGAAAGAAACACTCAAAGAAACTTCTCTCTGACATATCCTTTCTTTTCACAGGGTTAAAGCTTCCTCTACATTTCCCAGTTTGAAAGTCTGCCTTTGAGGTTTCTGCGAAGGAATAGTAATTGGCAACCGGAGGCCTATGTTGAGCAAGGGAATGTTTTCCATCAAAAATCAGAGAGAATCTTTCTGTGCAACTCTTTTGTAATGTTTGTATTCATCGCATAGCGTTAACTGATTCTTTAGATTGAGCAGTGTGAAATCACTGTTTCTGTGGAATCTGAGGAAGGACATTTGGAAACGCTCTTTAGAATATCCTGAAAAAGAAATAACCTCAGAGATAATACAGAAGGACACTTTCTGTGAAACTGTTCGGTGTCACGTGAATTCTGCTAACACAGATAAGATTCTTTTTTCAGAGAACAGTATCATAACACTGCTTTTGTTTACTCTACAAAGGGATATTCAGGAGCCTTTGAGGCTTACAGTGAGAAAGAAACGTCTTTAGATAGAAAGGGGAGAGAAGCTTTCTGAGGAGCTGCTTTGTGACATGTGAGTTCCACTCACTGAAATACACCTTTCTTCTCCTAGAGGATTCCAGAATCCCTTTTGGAGAAACAGCTACCAAGAGATATTCGGAAGTATAGTGACGACTATGGTGAAAAAGGAAATATCCTCAGACAAACCTGGAAAGAAGACTTCTCTGAAACTGCTTTGGGTTAGATATATTTATTCGTCTCGCATAGTTAAAACTTTAATTACATTATGCAGATTGGAAACTCCGTCATGCACAGATCCGTAAAGGGACGTTCGGGAACACATTCAGGCCCATCGTGAAAGAGGACATATCTTCAGATAAAAACTGGATACAAGTTTTCTGAGAAACTACTTTGTAATATATGCATTCCACTCAGGGATTTATACCTCTTTCCTCACAAGGCAGCATTTGAACACTGTTCCTGTGAAACCAAAAAAGTGATGTTTCGGAATGCATTGAGGACTATGGCAAATAGTGAAATATACTGAAATAAAATGGAGGAAGAAGCAATTCAAGAATCTGCTCTCTGATATGTGTATTCACATCACAGAGTTAATGCTTACTCTATGTTGCCCAGTTTCGAAACTCTGTCTTTGAAGAATCTGTGAAGGGATATTTAGTGACGCCAGGAGGCTTGTGGTGAGTGAGGAAAGGTCTTTCGATGGACCCTGCAGAGAAATGTTCTGAGCAATTGCTTTGCAATGTGTGTATTCGTCTCTTAGAGTTAAACCATTCTTTGGATTGAGCAGCTTGAAATCACTGTTTTTGTGGAGCCTGGGGAAGGACAATTTGGAACGATCCTTAGAATATGAGGAAAGAAATATCCACAGGCAAAATCCAGAAGGAAGCTTTCTGTGAAACTGCTCTGTGTTGTCTTAATTATTCTTGCTCAGGTAATCCTCCATTTTCATTGATTAATCTTCTAAATCTGTGTATGTTTAGCGTGAGATGGGATATAAGGGATCCCTTTTAGGTTTACGGTGAAAAAGGAAATATGTTCTGACCGAAACTGGAGAGAAGCTTTCCGAGGAATTGCTTTGTGATGGGTGTATTCCACTCACAGTGTTATACTTCTATTCTCCTACAGCATCATTGAAACCCTTTTGGAGAAACAGGTACCAGGAGATATTCAGGATCATGTTGATGCCGATGGTAAAATGGGAAATAGCCTCAGACAAGAACTGGAAAGAAGCTTTCTAGTAAACTTCTCAGTTGTATGTGTAATTATCTCACATAAATAAAGATTTCTTTACATTATGCAGACTGGAAACTGTCATGGATGAATTCACGAAGGGACCTTCAGGAGCACATTCAAGACGAGGGTGAAAAAGCAAATATCTTCAGATAAAAACTGGTAAGAAGCTTTCTGTGAATCTGCTTTTTGCTATGATTATTCATCTCACATAGATGAAGCTTTCTTTACATTAGGCAGCTTGGAAATTCCTTCATAGATGCATCCTTGGAGGGAGAGAAGCTTTCTGAGAAACTGCTTGGTGATGTGTGTATTCCACTCAGGGAGGTATAACTTCCTATAGCTTCTCTCCAGTTTTTATCTGACTATATTTGCTATTTCACCATAAGCCTCAATGTGATGCCAAATAACCCTTCGTGAATCCATCCACGAGGGTGTTTCCAAGATGTGTAATGTAAAGAAAGCTTAATCTATGTGAGATGAATAAACATAGGAAAAAGCAGATTCACAGAATGTTTCTTTCCAGTTTTTAATGAAGATATCACCTCTTTCACTGTAGGTCTGAATGTGCTCCTGAATGTCTCTTCATGGATCTGTGCATGATGGAGCTTCCAAACTGCGTAATATAATTTGAGTTTTAACTATGCGAGATGAATGAATATATCTCACACAAAGCAGTTTCACAGAAGCCTTCTTTCCAGTTTTTATCTGAGGATATTTCCTTTTTCACCATAGTCGTCACTATACTCCCGAATATCTCTTGGTAGCTTTTTCTCCAAAAGGGATTCCGTAATCCTCCAGGTGAAGAAAGGTATATTTCTGTGAGTGGAATGCACACACCACAAAGCAGCTCTTTAGAAAGCTTCTCTCCAGTCTACATCTGAAGACGTTTCCTTTCTCACCGTAAGCCACAAAGCCCTCCAGAATATCCCTTCACAGACTAAACAAAAACAGTGTTATGACACAGCTCAATGAAAAGATAAGCTTAAATGTGTGATCAGAATTCACGTGACACAGAGATGTTTCACAGAAAGATTCCTTCTGGTTTCTGTCTGAGGTTATTTCTTTTTCAGGATATTCTTAAGAGCGTTTCCAAATGTCCTTTCTCAGATTCCACAGAAACAGAGATTTGAAACTGCTCAATCCAAACAATGATTTAACGCTCAGAGATGAATACAAACATAACAAAAGAGTTGCGCAGAAAGCTTCTCTCCTATTTTCAATGGGAGACATTTCCTTGTCTCACACAAGCCTCCGTTCAACACTTAATATCCACTTGCATAACCCTCAAAGACCGAATTTCAAACTGGGAAATATAGAGTAAGCTTTAACCCTGTGAGTAGAATGGGCATGTCAGAGAGCAGTTTCTTCGAGTGCTTGTTTCTGTTTTTTATTGGACCACATTTCACTTTTTGCCATAGTCTCCAATGTGCTCCAAATATCACACTTTTGGTTTTACAGGAACAGTGTTCAAACTGTGCTTTATGAGAAGAAAGTTACAACTCCCTGAGTGAAATGCACACATCACCAAGCAGTCTCTCAGAAAGCTTTTCTCCAGTTTTTATCTGACTATATTTCCTATTTCACCATAGGCCAGAATGTGATCCCAAATATCCCTTTACGGATCCATCCACGAGGGAGTTTCCATGGTGCGTAATGTAAAGAAGGCTTCATCTATGTGAGATGAATGAACATAGCGAAAAGCAGATTCACAGAAAGCTTCTTTCCAGTTTTTATCTGAAGATATTTCCTTTTTCACCATAGTCCAGGATGTGCTCTAGAAGTTCTCTTCATGGATCCGTCCATGATAGTTTCCAAGCTGCGTAATGTGAGGAAAGCTTTATCCATGTAATTAAAGATACATTTATCTAGATGATTACACATTTCACAGAGTAATTTCCTATAAAGCTTCTTTCCAGGTTTGTCTGAGGCTATTTCCCTTTTCACCATCGGCATCAACATGCTCCTGAATATCACTTGGTACCTGTTTCTCCAAAAGTGTTTCCCCGACACTGTATGAGAAGAGAGATAAGACACTGTGAGTTTAAAGGACACGTCACAAAGTAGCTCCTTAGAAACTTCCTCTCCAGTTTCGGTCTGAAAATATTTCCTTTTTCATCGTTAGCCTCAAAGTGCTACCAAATATGCCATCACACGCTCAACATACACAGGGGTCGAAAAAAGCTCAATGAAAAGAGAAGCTTAGGGAAACGAGAGTAGTTAAGATGACAAAGAGCAGTTTCACAGAAAGCTTCCTTCTGGATTTTTCCTAAAGATATTTTGTTCTCCGTATTCTAAAAATCGTTCCCAAATGTCCTTCCTCACATTCCACAAGAACCGTGATTTCAAGCTGCTCAATCGAAAGAATGGTTTAATTCCATGAGTCGAATACACACATTGCAAAGCAGTGTCTCAGAACGTTTCTCTTCAGGTTTCATCAGAAGGCGTTTCCTTGCTCACCACAAGCCTCCGGGCATCACTAAATATCCCTTCACATATTCTTCAAAGACAGAGTTTCGAAACTGGGCAACATAGAGTAAGCATTAACTCTGTGAAGTGAGTGCACATATCAGAGAGAAGATTCTTGAATCGCTTCTTCCTCGATTTTATTTCAGTATATTTCACTATTCGCCATAGTCCTCAATGCATTCCGAAACATCACTTTTTCGGTTTCACAGGAACAGTGTTCAAACGCTGCCTTGTGAGGAAAGAGGTATAACTTCCTGAGTGGAATGCATACATCACAAAGTAGTTTCTCAGAAAACTTGTATCCAGTTTTTATCTGAAGATATGTCCTCTTTCACGATGGGCCTGAATGTGTTCTCGAACGTCCCTTCACGGATCTGTGCATATTACCTTTTTCATTGTTAGCCTCAAACTGCTCCCGAATATCCCATCATATTCTAAACATACACAGGGCTGGAAAACTGCTCAGTGAAAAGAGAGGCTTATCTGAGTGAGAGGAATTAAGACAACACAGAGAAGTATCACAGAAAGCTTCCTTCTGAATTGTACTCAGACAAAAACTGTGCATGATGTTTAGTCTGTGAAGGGATATTCTGGAGGGCTTCTAGGCTTCGTTCTGAGCAGTCTCTATACTCCTGAATGTCTCTTGGTAGCTTTTTTGCATTGTGTGTATTCGTCTCATAGAGCTAAACCATTCTTTGGATTGAGCAGCTTGAAATCACTGTTTTTGTGGAATCTGAGGAAGGACATTTGGGAACAATCCTTAGAATATGGAGAAAGAAATACACTCAGGTAAAATTCGAAAGGAAACGTTTTCAGATAGAAACTGGAGAGAAGCCCTCTGAGGAGGTGCTTTGTGACGTGTGCATTCCACTCACAGAAATATACCTTTCGTCTCCTAGAGGATTCCGGAATTCCATTTGGAGAAAATGCTAGCAAGAGATATTGGGGAGTACAGAGTATGGTGAAAAAGGAAATGTCCTCAGACAATAACTGGAAAGAAGAGCTCTGTGAAATTGCTTTGTGTTAGATATATTTCTTCATCTCGCATAGTTAAAACTTTAATTATATTACGCAGTTTGGAAACTCCGTCATGCACATATCCGTGAAGGGATGTTCGGGTGCACATCAGCGCTACAGTGAAAGAGGAGATATCTTCAGATAAAAATTGGATAGAACATTTCTGAGAATCTACTTTGTGATATATGCATTTAATTCAGGGAGTTATAGCTCTTTTCCCACAAAGCAACATTTGAATATTGTTCCTGAGAAACCGAAAAAGTGATATTTCAAAACGCCTTGAGGACTACGGTGAGCAGTTAAATGTACTGAAATAAAATCGAGGAGGAAGCGTTCCAAGAATCTGCTCTCCCATATGTGCATTCACTTCAAGGAGTTAATGCTTACTCTATGTTGCCCAGTTTCGAAACACTGTTTTTGAAGAATCTGGGAAGGGATATTTAGTGACGCCCAGAGGCTTGTTGTGATCAAGTAATCGTGTTCTGCTGAAACCTGCAGAGAAACATTCTGAGCAACTGCTTTGCCATGTGAGTATTCCTCTCCTAGAGTTAAACCATTGTTTGAATTCATCCACTTGAAATCACTGTTTTTGTGGAATCTGAGGAAGGACATTTGGGAATGATCCTTAGAATATGGAGAAAGAAATATCCTCAGGTAACATCGAGAAGGAAGCTTTCATGGACGGATCCACAAAGAGACCTTCGGGAGCACATTCAAGACTATGGTGAAAAAGGAAATATCTTCAGAAAAACCTGGGAGAAAGCATTCTGTGAATCTGCGTTTTTCTGTGTTTATTCATCTCACATAGATGAAGCTTTCTTTACATTACGCATCTTGGAAACTCCCTCGTGGATGTATTCACACTGGGATATTTGGGATCACATTGAGGCCTATGGCGAAATAAAAAATATAGTCAGATAAAAATTGGAGAGAAGGTTTCTGAGAAACTGCTTTCTGACGTGTGCATTCCATTCACAGTGTTATACCTCTCGTCTCATACAGCATCGGGGAAATCGTTTTGGAGCAACTTGTACCAAGTGATATTCGGGAGCTTATATCTTCAGATTATCCCTTTGTGGACTAAACAAAAACAGTGTTATGATACTGTTCTCTGAAAAGAGAAGCAGAAAACTGCTCAATGAAAAGATAGGCTTAACAGAGCAAGAGGAATTAAGACGTCACAGAGCACTTTACGAGAAACTTTCTGTTTGGATGAACGGAGGCAAGATGGTGCACTTCCTGGTTCTTCATCAGCAACTTTACCCGTGTGCGCGAATATGTAGCCGGCGCCCAGGAAGGTGCAGACCAATCAGGCATGCACCAGGTGATGTCAATCCGAAGAGACCAAGAATTACCTGGTGGCACCGATGGAGCCCCTCCTCCTACCCAACACGTCCGTGCCCCACCTATTGCCCTTCCACTCCTAAAAAAGCCGCTCCCGGTAGACACATAGTGTGGGCTTCCTCAGCTCCCATTCTTCTTGGAACTGCATCAGGAACTCCGCCCGAGAGCTCTATTGGATGACTCTCTCGGCCTCCTTTGCTGCAGGCCCAGAGACCTCACCTTGCACACCTTCCTCTCTGGAGCTAGATGACCAAAGTATAAATTTGCAGTTTTGCTTTTAGCCTTGCCTACTTGCTTTTTCTTTTGTGCTCTCTCTGGTGGTCTTAGAAAAACAAATACTTTCTGCTGAACCCGGGAGGAGACCCCTCCTCACGCCTCTAAGGGTTGAGGAACCTCCTCCTGCTCCCACGCTTCAGAAGGACCAGGACCTGAGACCCGCTTTCCTCACTCTCACGGCCTCTCTGGGGTTAGTGCCCTTGTCTCCTCTTTACCTCCTTTGGCCAAAAATCCTGCGCAGGTCCGAGGCCTACTTTTGAGCCACCAAGTGGTTCGGGAGACCCGTTCAGGACAGAGATGTACATTGCCTGAAGGTAAACCCCACCTTGGCTCCAAGAGCATCCAGTCTGTCTCTGGTGATTTCAAAGGACGCTTTGAAGCCAGGCAGATATCTCCATTGTGTAAATAAAGAGGAAACAAATGGGAAACCTCCAGTTCAAATTTCTAAAGAGCACCCCTTTAGGGTGCCTCCTAGCCAATTTCAAAACCTTACAGCGGTTAATTTTTCTTTTACTGTGGCATGGCCCCAATACAAACTAGACAATAAGTCTCAGTGTCCACCAGAGGGCACCTTAGACTGTAATGTTCTGATCGACCTCAGCAATTTCTGCCAGCTGCTAGGCAAGTGGTCTGAAATTAACTACATACAAGGTTTTGGGCCTTACCGGAAGAAAATCCAGCCGCATTCTTAAATAGGCTGACTGGGGTTCTAACCCAATATACCCGGTTAGATCCGGCCTCCCCCACAAGGGCCACCATTTTGGCGTCTTATTTCATTTCTCAGTCAGCTCCTGACATTCGTAAAAATTTTCAAAATGTAGAACATGTTCTTCAGACATCAATGCAAGACCTAGTTAAATAAGCCTTTAAGGTCTATAACTCCAGAGAGCAGACAGCTGAGGTACAGTGGCAGCCTCGCCTTGAGCAGAAAGTGCAGCTCCTGGCAGCGGCTTTACACCCCATTCGTAACCCCAGACCAGAGAGCACACACCCCGCAGACTCGAAGGCTACAAAAGGATCCTGCTATAAGTGCAGCAAGGCAGGACACTATGCCATCAACTGTCCACGACGTCCCCGAGCCCCAACGCAGCCTTGCTGTAAGTGCAAGGCGTCAGGACATTGGGCCAGTGAATGTCCTAATCCTCGTCCACTAAAAATCCCCTGCCCTGCTTGCCAAAAGGAAGGACACTGGAAGTCCGATTGCCCCACCCTGAGAACAGGTGTCACATCTCAACTTGACCCCCTTTCCCAGGATTCCGGGAGCTCCTTCCAGCTCCTACATTTGGACGATGACAACTGAAGGTGCCAAGACTCGGGGACCTCCAAAACCCTTGCCGAGCCACAGGTAACTCTCCTGGTGTGGGTAAGGCAATCCTTTTAATCGACAGTGGGGCTACTTATTCTGTTTTGCCATCCTTCTCTGGACTTGGCCTTCCTTCCAATATCTCTCTACTAGGAGTGGAGGGAAAGTTATCTACTCCACAAAAACCTCCACTCCTTAATTGCTGCCTGGCCAACTACTATTTTGCGCACTCTTTCCTCATTCCCAGCTAAAAAGGGGCCCTATCGAAAGCAATCAGTGGAAATCTGTTTGGCTTTCCCCCACTCGCCTGAAACTTACTAAATTTTCTAAACTATCTCATACTCCCCAGCCTTGCCAGGACTATCCTTCCAACGAATGCTTCCATTCCTCATTCTTATAGTAATACTGTGCCTTATTTTATGTTTTGTCCCCATTTTGATCAAATTTCTCTGGGCCAACATTCCACAAATCACTCACATCTCCTTCAGCCAAATGGTTCTTCATCCGTACGTCCAAATACCACCCATAGGTTCTGACCTTAACGATGCCCCTTAACAGCAGAAGGTAGTCAGACAGATCACGGCACCCCCTTATCACTATTATCAATAAAATTTTCGACTGTTTTGACCAACGGAGGCAAGATGGCGCACTTCCGGGTTCTTCATCATCAACTTTTCCCGTGTGCGTGAAAATTTACCCGGCATCCAGGAAGGTGCAGACCAATCAGGCATGCACCATATGATGTCAATCCGAAGAGACTAAGATTTACCTGGTGGCACCTGTGGAGCGCCTCACCCTCCCCGACATGTCCGTGCCCCACCTATTGCCCTTTCACTCCTAGAAAAGTCGCTCCCGGCAGACGTGCGGTGCGGGTTTCCTCAGCCAATATTCTTGTTGGGATTGCATCAGGAATCCGACAGCTCTATTGGGCGACACTCTCAGCCTCCTTTGCCAGAGGCCGACAGACCTTACCTTGCACACCTTCTTCCCTGAAGCTAGATGACCAAAGAATTAATCTGCAGTTTTGCTTTTAGCCTTGCCTACTCGCTGGTTCTTTTGTGCTCTCTCTGGTGGTCTTAGAAAAACAAATCAGCTTCCTTCTGGATTTTACCTGAAGATATTTCTCTCTCCATATTTTAAGGATCGTTCCCAAATGTCCTTCCTCAGATTCCACAAAAACAGTGATTTCAAGCTGCGCAATCCAAAGAATGGTTTAACTCTATGGGATGAAAACACACATAACAAAGCAGTTGCTCAGAACGTTTCTCTGCAGGTTTCATTGGAATACATTTCCTGGCTCACCAGAAGCCTCCAGGCGACACTAAATATCCCTTCACAGATTCTTCAAAAACAGAGTTTCAAAACTGGGAAACATGGAGTAAGCGTTAACTCTGTGAAGTGAATGCACATATCAGAGAGCAGATTCTTGGAACGCTTCTTCCTCGATTTTATTTCGGTATATTTCACTGTTCGCCATAGTCCTCAATGCGTTCTGAAATATCACTTTTTTGGTTTGAGAGGAACAGAGTTCAAACACGGCTTTGTGTGAAAGGAGTTATAACTCCCTAGGTGGAATTCATACATCACAAAGTAGTTACACAGCAACCTTCTTTCCATTTTTTTCTCAAGCTATCTCCTCTTTAACTGTAGGCCTCAATGTGCTCCCGAATGTCCCTTCATGGATCCATGCATGACGGAGTTTCCAAACTGCCTAATATAAGAAAAGTTTTAACTATGTGAGATGAAAAATAAATCTAACACAAAGGAGTTTCACAGAAATCTTCTTTCCACTTTTTGTCCGAGGATATTTCCTTTTTCTCCATAGCCATCCCTGTACTCCTGAATGACTCTTGGTAGCTTTTTCTCCAAAAGGTATTCCGGAATCCTAATCCTCTGTAAGAAGAAAGGTATATTTCTGTGAGTGGAATGTACATGTGACAAAGCAGCTCCTCAAAAAGTTTCCCTCCACTTTTTATATAAAGATGTTTCCTTTCTCACCGTAGGCCTCAAAGGGCTCCAGAACACCCCTTTGCAGACTAAACAAAAACAGTGTTATGATACTGCTCTATGAA
>NC_045437.1:72201592-72227599 GCF_002776525.5 Piliocolobus tephrosceles
CCCTTTGCAGACTAAACAAAAACAGTGTTATGATACTGCTCTATGAAAAGAGAAGCTTAACTGTGTGAGAAGAATTCACGTGACACAGAACAGTTTCACAGAAACATTCCTTCTGGTTTCTCTCTGAGGTTATTTCTTTTTTAGGATATTCTAAAGAGCGTTTCCAAATGTCCTTTCTCAGACACCACAGAAACAGTGACTTTAATCTGCTCAATCCAAAGAGTGATTTAATACTATGAGATGAATACAAACATCACAAAAGGGTTGCACAGAACGATTCTCTCCGAGTTTTGATGGAAGACACTCCCTTTCTCGACCCAGGCCTCCGGTTGCCACTTACTATACTTCCGCAGAAACCTCAAAGCCGACTTTCAAACTAATAAATGTAGAGTAAGCTTGAACCCTGCGGAAAGAATGGACATGTCAGAGAGCAGTTTCTTGGAGTGCTTCTTTCTGCTTTTTATTGGACGACATTTCACTTTTTCCCATAGTCTTCTAAGGGCTCTGAATATCACTCTTTTGGTTTTACAGAAACAGTGTTCAAACTGTGCCTTATGAGAAGAAATTAATAACTCCCTGAGTGGAATGCACACATCACCAAGCAGTTTCTCACAAAGCTTCTCTCCAGCTTTTATCTGACTATAATTTCTATTTCACCATAGGCCCGAATATGATCCCAAATATCCCTTCGGGAATCCATCCATGAGGGAGTTTCCAAGCTGCTTAAAGAAAGCTTCATCTATGTGAGATGAATAAACATTACAAAAAGCAAATTCACATAAATCTTCTTTCCAGTTTTTATCTGAAGATGTTTCCTTTTTCACCATAGTCCAGAATGTGCTCCCGAAGGTCCCTTCGTGCATCCATCTATGACTGTTTCCAAGCTGTGTAATGTAAAGAAAGCTTTATCTATGTGAGGTGATTACACATATCACACAGTAGTTTCCTAGAAAGCTTCTTTCCAGATTTTGTCTGAGGCTATTTACCTTTTCACCTTCAGCATCACCATGCTCTCGAATATCACTTGGGACCTGTTTCTCCAAAAGGGTTTCCACAACCCTGTATGAGAAGAGATCTATAACACTGTGACTGGAATGCACACGTCACAATGGAGTTCCTCGGAAAGCTTCTCCCCAGTTTCGGTCTGAACATATTTACTCTTTCACTGTTAGCCTCAAAGTACTACCGAATATCCCATCACATGCTAAACATACACAGGGCTAGATAACGGCTCAATGAAAAGAGAAGCTTAACGAAGTGAGAGTAACTAAGACGACACAGAACAGTTTCACAGAAAGCTTCCTACTGGATTTTTCCAGAACATATTTCGTTTCCATGTTCTAATGATCATTCCAAAATGTCCTTCCTCAGATTCCACAGAAACAGAGATTTCAAGCTGCTCAATTCAAAGAACGGTTTAACTGTATGAGATGAATAGACACATTGCAAAGCAGTGGCTCAGAACGTTTCTGTGCAGGTTTCATTTGAAGGCATTTCCTCGCTCACCACAAGTCCCCAGGCGTCACTTAATATCCCTTCACAGATTCTTCAAAGACAAAGTTTCAAAACTGGGCAACATAGAGCAAGCATTATCTCTGTGAAGTGAGTGCACATATCAGAGAGCAGATTCTTGAAATGCTTCTTCCTCGATTTTATTTCAGTATATTCCACTATTCGCCAAAGACCTCAATGCGTTCCGAAGTATCATTTTTTTCGGTTTCACAGGAACAGTGTTCAAATACTGCCTTGTGAGAAAAGAGGTATAACTCCCTGACTGGAATCCATACATCACAAATTAGTTTCTCAGAAAGATTCTATCCAGTTTTTATCTGAAGATATCTTCTCTTTCACTGTGGGCCTGAATGGGCCTTCGAACGTCCCTTCAAGGATCTGTGCATGACGGAGTTTCCAAGCAGTGTAATATAGTTAAAGTTTTAACTATGTGAGACAAATAAATATATCTAACAAAAAGCAGTTTCACAGAAATCTTCTTTCCAGATTTTGTCTGAGGATATTTCATTTTTCACCATAGTCGTCGCTATACTCCCGAATATCTCTTGGTAGCTATTTCTCCAAAAGGGATTCCTGAATACTGTAGGAGAAGAAAGGTATATTTCTGTGAGTGGAATGCACACATCACATAGCAACTCCTCAGAAAGCTTCTCTCCAGTTTCTATCTGAAGACGTTTCTTTTCTCACTGTAAGCCTGAATGACCTACAGAATATCCCTTAGCAGACTAAACAAAAACAGTGTTATGATACACCTCAATGAAAAGAGAAGCTTAACTGTGTGAGCAGAATACACGAGACACAGAGCAGTTTGACAGAAAGCTCCCTTCTGGTTTCTCTCAGAGGTTTTGATTTTTCAGGATATTCTAAAGTGCGTTTCCAATGGTCGTTTCTCAGATTATATAGAAACACTGATTTCAAATTGCTCATTCCAAAGAATAATTTAACTCTATGAGATGAATACAAACATCACAAAAGAGTTTCGCAGAAAGCTTATCTCTAATTTTCGATGGAGGACTTTTCCTTCCTCGACACAGAATTCCGGTTGCCACATACTATCCCTTCGCAGAACCCTCAAAGACCGCCCTTGAAACTGGGAAATGTAGAGTAAGCTTTAACCCTGTGAAAAGCATGGACATTTGAGAGCAGTTTCTTCAAGTGCTTCTTTCTGTTTTTTATTGCATGCCGTTAGTCTTTTTGTCATAGTCTTCAAAGTGCTCCGAAAATCACTCTTTTAGTTTCGGCTTCATGATGCTCCCGAATATTACTTGGTACCTGTTTCTCCAAAAGGATTTCCCCGACACTGTATGAGAAGAGAGGTATAACACTGTGAGTGGAATGCACACGTCGCAAAGCAGTTTCTCGGAAACCTTCTCTCCAGTTTCGTTCTGAACATATATCCTTTCTCACCATTAGCCTCAAAGTGCTCCAGAATATCCCATCACACGCTAAACATACAGATGGCCAGACAACTGCTCAACGAAAGGAGAGGCTTATCTGAGTGAGAGGAATAAGGATGACACAGAGCTCTTTCACAGAAAGTTTCCTTCTTGAATTTACCTGAGGATATTTCTTTCTCCATATTCTAAGGATCGTTCCCAAATGTCCTTCCTTAGATTCCACAAAAACAGTGATTTCAAGCTGCTCAATCCAAAGAATTGTTTAACTCTATGAGTCGAATACACACATCGCACAGCAGTTGCTCAGAACGTTTCTCTGCAGCTTTCATCGGAAGATGTTTCCTCGCTCACCACAAGCCTCCAGATGTCCCTAAATATCCCTTCACAGATTCTTCAAAGACCGAGATTCGAAACTGGGCAACATAAAGTATGCATTAACACTTTGAAATGAATGCTCATATCAGAGAGTAGATTCTTGGAACGCTTCTTCCTTGATTTTATTTCAGCATATTTCACTTTTCGCCATAGTCCTCAATGCAAACCGAAATATCACTCTTTTGGTTTCACAGGAACAGTGTTCAAACACTGCGTTGTGAGAAAAGATGTATAACTCCCTTAGTGGAATGCATACATCACAAAGTAGTTACTCCGAAAGCTTCTATCCAGTTTTTATCTGAAGATATCTCCTCTTTAACCATAGACCAGAATGTGTGCCCGAATGTCCCTTCGTGGATATGTGCATGACAGAGTTTCCAAACTGCATAATATAAGAAAAGTTTTAACTATGCGAGATAAAAAAATATATCTACCACAAAGGAGTTTCACAGAAATATTCTTTCCAGTTTTTGTCCGAGGATATTTCCTTTTTCTCCATAGTCGTCCCTATACTCCCGAATATCTCTTGGTAGCTTTTTCTCCGAAAGGTATTCTGGAATCCTCTATGAGAAGAAAGGTATATTTCTGTGAGTGGAACGCAGATGTCACAAAGCAGCTCCTCAAACAGCTTCTCTCCACTTTCTATGTAAAGATGGTTCCTTTCTCACCATAAGCCTCAAAGGGTTCCTGAATATCCCTTTGCAGACTAAACAAAAACAATGTTATGATACTGTTCTATGAAAAGAGAAGCTTAAATGTGTGAGCAGAATTCACATGACACAGAGAAGTTTAACAGAAAGCTTCCTTCTGGTTTCTATCTGAGGTTATTTCATTTTCAGGATATTCTAAAGAGCATTTCCAAATGTCCTTTCTCAGATTCCACAGAAACAGTGATTTCAAACTGTTCAATTTAAAGAATCATTTAATGCTATACTATGAATACAAATATTACAAAAGAGATGTACAGAAGATTCTCTCCGATTTTTGATTTTAAGACATTTCCTTGCTCTACATAGGCATCCAGTTGCCACTTACTATCCCTTCTCAGAAACCTCAAACACTGACTTTCAAACTGGGAAAACTGGAAGAAGATTTAACCCTGTGAAAACAATGGACATATCAGAGAGCAGTTTCTTCGAGTGCTTCTTTCTGTTTTTTATTGGACGACATTTCACTTTTTGCCATAGTCTTCAATGTACCATGAATATCACACTTTTGGTTTTTCAGGAACAGTGTTCAAACTGTGGGTAATGAGAAGAAAGTTATAACCCCCTGAGTGGAATGCACACATCACCAAGCACTTTCTCAGAAACCTCCTCTCCAGTTCTTTTCTGACTATATTTCCTCTTTCACCATAGGCCTGAATGTGTTCCCAAATATCCCTTCGCAGATCCATCCACGATTGAGTTTCCAAGCTATGTAATGTAAAGAAAGCTCCATCTATGTGAGTTGAGGAAACATAACAAAAAGCAGATTCACAGAAAACTTCTTTCCATTTTTTATCTGAAGATATTTCCTTTTTCAACATAGTCCAGAATGTGCTCCCGAAGGTCCCTCCGTGGAGCGGTCTATGACAGTTTCCAAGCTGCGTTATGTAAAGAAAGCTTTATCTATGTGAGATGATTACACATATCACAGAATAGTTTCCTAGAACGTTTCTTTCCAGTTTTTGTCTGAGAGTATTTCCCTTTTCACCATCAGCATCAACATGCTCCCGAATATTACTTGGTACCTTTTTCTCCAAAAGGATTTACCCGTCTCTGTATGAGAAGAGAGGTATAACACTGTGACGGGAATGCACACGTCACAATGCAGTTCCTCGGAAAGCTTCACTCCAGTTTCTTTCTGAACATATATCCTTTTTCACTGTAAGCCTCAAACTGCTCTCGAATATCCCATCACACGCTCTGAAGATATCTCCTCTTTCACCATTGACCTGAATGGGCTCCCCAATGTCCCTTCAAGGTTCCATGTATGACGGAGTTTCCAAACTGCGTAGTATAAGAAAACATTTAACTCTGCGATGTGATTAAATATATCTAGCACAAAGCAATTTAACAGAAATCTTCATCCCTGTTTTTCTCTAAGGATATTTCCTTTTTAACCATAACCGTGCCTGTACCCCGAATCTCTTTTGTAACTTTTTCTCCAAAATGGATTCCAGAATCCTCTAGGAGAAGAAAGGTGTATTTCTGTGAGTGGAAAGCACACGTCACAAAGCAGCTCCCCAAAAACTTCTCTCCAGTTTCTATGAAGAGACGTTTCCTTTCTCACCATAAGCCTGAAAGCACTCCCGAATATCCCTTCGCAGACAAAATAAAAACAGTGGTATGATACTGCTCAATAAGAAGAGAAGCTTAACTGTGTGAGTGAAATTCACGTGACACAGAGCAGCTTCACAGAAAGCTTCCTTCTGGTTTCTCCCTGAGGTTATTTCTTTTTCAGGATATTCTAAAGAGCATTTCCAAATGTTCTTTCTCAGATTCCAGAGAAACAGTGATTTCAAACTGCTCAATAGAAAGAATGATTTAACTCTGTGAGATGAATACAAACATCACAAAAGAGTTGTGCAGAAAGACTCTTTCCGATTTTCCATGGAGGACATTTACTTGCTCGACACACACCCGCGGTTGCCAATTACTATCCCTTTGGAGAACCCTCAAAGAACGACTTTCAAGCTGGGAAATATAGAGTAAGCTTTAATCCTGTGAAAAGAATGGACACGTTAGAGAACAGTTTTTTCTAGTGCTTTTTTCTGTTTTTTTTTTTTTTTGGACGACATTCCACTTTTTGCCATAGTTTTCAATGTGCGCTGAATTTCACTCTTTTGGTTTTACAGGAACAGTGTCCGAACTGTGCCTTATGAGAAGAAAGTTATAAATCCATGAGTGGAATGCACACATCACCTAGCAGATTTTCAGAAAGCTTCTCTCCAGTTTTTATCTTACTATATTTCCTATTTCATCAAAGGCCCAAATGTCATCCCCGATAACCCTTCACGGATCCATCCACGAGGGAGTTTCCAAGGTGTATAATGTAAAGAAGGCTTCATGGATGTGAGATGAATAAACTTAGCAAAAAGCAGATTCACAGAAAGCTTCTTTTCAGTTTTTATGTGAAGATATTTCCTTTTTCACCGTAGTCCAGAATGTGCTCCCTAAGGTCCCTTTGTGGATCTGTTCATGACAGTTTCCAAGCTGTGTAATGTAAAGAAAGCTTTATCTATGTGAGATGATTACACGTATCACAGAGTCGTTTCCTAGAAAGCTTGTTTCCAGTTTTTGTCAGAGGCTATTTCCGTTTTCACCATTGGCATCAACAAGCTCCCGAATATCACTTGGGACCTGTTTCTCTGAAAGCATTTCCCCGACGCTGTATGAGATGAGATCTATAACACTTGAGAGGAATGCACACATCACAAAGCAGTTCCTCAGAAAGCTGCTCTCCAGTTTCAGTCTGAATATATTTACTCTTCCACCGTTAGTGTCAAATTCCTCCTGAATATCCCATCACATGCTAAACATACACAGGGCTAGAAAACTACTAAATGAAAAGAGAAGCTTAACGGACTGAGAGTAATTAAATCGACACAGAGCAGTTTCACAGAAAGCTTCCTACTGGATTTTTACTGAACATATTTCGTTCTACATATTCTAAGGATCATTCCCAAATGTCCTTCCTCAGATTCCACAAAAACTGTGATTTCAAGCTGCTCAATTCAAAGAACGGTTTAACTCTATGAGACAAATACACACATCACAAAGCAGTGGCTTAGAACGTGTCTCTGCAGATTTCATTGGAAGGCATTTCCTCGCGCACCACAAGTCCCCAGGCTTTCTGTGAGTGGAAAGCACACGTCACAAAGTAGCTCCTCAGAAAGATTCTATCCAGTTTCTATCTGAAGAGGTTTCTAGTCCTCAATGCTTTCCGAAATATCACTTTTACTGTTTCACAGGAACAGTGTTCAAACACTGCCTTGTGAGAAAAGAGGTATGTCTCCCTGAGTGGAATGCATACATCACAAAGTAGTTTCTCAGAAAGATTCTATCCAGTTTCTATCTGAAGATATCTCCTCTTTCACCGTAGGCCTGAATATGCTCCGGAATGTCCCTTCGCGGATCTGTGCCTGACAGAGTTTCCAAACTGCGTAATATAATTAAAGTTTTAAGTATGTGAGACGAATAAATATACCTAACACAAAGCAGTTTCACAGAAATCTTCCTTCCAGTTTTTGTCTGAGGATATTTCCTTTTTCACCATAGTCGTCGTTATACCCCTGAATGTACATGGTAGCTTTTGCTCCAAAAGGGAATCTGGAATCCTCTAGGTGAAGAAAAGTATATTTCTGTGAGTGAAATGCACACGTCACAAAGCAGCTCCTCAGAAATTTTCTCTCCATTTTCTATCAGAAGTCGTTTCCTATCACACTGTAAACCTCAAAGCGCTCCTGAATATCCCTATGCAGACTAAACAAAAACAGTGTTATGACACAGCTCAATGAAAAGAGAAGCTTAACTGTATGAGCAGAATTCACGTGACACAGAGCAGTTTCACAGAAAGCTCCCTTCTGGTTTCTCTCTGAGGTTATTTCTTTTTCAGGATATTCTAAAGATAATTTCCAAATGTGCTTTATCAGATTCCACTGAAACAGTGATTTCAAACTGCTCAATCCAAAGAATGATTTAACTCTAGAGATGAATACAAACGTCACAAAAGTGTTGCACAGAAAGCGTCTCTCCGATTTTCGATGCAAGACATTTCCCTGCCTCACACAGGCCTCCGGTCGACCCTTACTATCTCTTCACAGAATGCTCATAGACCGACTTTCTAACGGGGAAGTGTAGAGTAAGCTTAAATAAGTGTAGAGTAAGCTTTTCTTTCCATGTTTTGTCTGAGGCAATTTCCCTTTTCACCAGTGGCATCAACATGCTCCCGAATATAACTTGATACCTGTTTCTCCAAAAGGGTTTCCCCGATGCTGTATGAGAAGAGAGGTATAAAACTATGATTGGATTGCACATGTCACAAAGGAGTTCCTCGTAAAGTTTCTCTCCAGTTTTGGTCTGAACATATTTCCTTTTTCACCGTTAGCCTCAAAGTGTCCCTGAATATACCATCACATGCTAAACATACACGGTGCTAGAAAACTTCTCAATGAAAAGAGAGGCTTATCTGAGTGAGAGGAATTAAGATGACACAGAGCAGTTTCAGAGAATGCTTTTTTCTGGATTTTACCTGAGGATATTTCTTTCTCCATATTCTAAGGATCGTTCCCAAATTTCCTTCCTCAGATGCCACAAAAACAGTTATTTCACACTGCTCAATCCAAAGAATGTTTTAACTCTAGGAGACGAATACACACATCACAAAGCAGTTACTCAGAACGTTTCTCTGCAGGTTTCATCGGAACAGGTTTCCTCACTCACCACTAGCCTCCGGGCGTCACTAAATATCCCTTCACAGATTCTTCAAAGTCAGAGTTTCGAGACTGGGCAACATAGGGTAGGCATTAACTCTGTGAAGTGAATGCACATATCAGAGAGCAGATTCGTGCAATGCTTCTTTCTCAATTTCATTTCAGTATATTTCGCTATTCTCCATAGTCCTAAATGAATTCCAAAATATCACTTTTTCCGTTTCACAGGAACAGTGTTCAAACACTGCCTTGTGGGGAAAGAGGTAAAACTCCCTGAGTGGAATACATATATCACAAAGCAGTTTTTCAGAAACCTTCTATCCAGTTTTTTTCTGAAGATACCTCCTCTTTCATCATAGGACTGACTGTGCTCCCAAACATCCCTTCGCAGATCTGTGCGTTAAGAAGTTTCCAAACTGCATATTATATTTAAAGTTTCAACTATGCGAGATGAATAAATATATCTAACACAAAGCAGTTTCACAGAAATTTATTTCCACTTTTTGTCTTAGGATATTTCCTTTTTCACTATAGTCGTCGCTATACTCCCAAGTATCACTTGGTAGCTTTTTCTGCAAAAGGGATTCCCGAATCCTCTAGGAGCAGAAAGGTATATTTTTGTGAGTGGAATGCACACATCACAAAGCAGCACCTCAGAACGCTTCTGTTCAGTTTCTACCTGAAGACGTTTCCTTTCTCACCATAAGCCTCAAAGCCCTCCAGAATATCCCTTTGCATACCAAACAAAAATAGTGTTATGATACAGCTCAATGAACAGCTCAATGAATAGAGAAGCTTAACTGTATGAGCGGAATTCATGTGACACAGAGCAGTTTCACAGAAAGCTTCCTTCTGGTTTCTCTCTGAGGTTATTTCTTTTTCAGGATATTCTAAAGAGCGTTTCCAAATGTCCTTTCTCAGATTCCACAGAAACAGTTGTTTGAAACTGGTCAATCCAAAGAGTGATTTAACTCTATGAGATGAATATGAACATCACAAAAGAGGTGTGCAGAAAGCTTCTCTACGATTTTCAATGGAACACATTTCCTTGCCTCACACAGACCTCCGATTGCAACTTACTATCCCTTCGCAGAAAACTCAAAGACCGACTTTCAAACTGGGAAATGTGGACTCAGTTTTAACCCTGTGAAAAGAATGCACATGTCAGAGAGCAGTTTCTTCGAGTGCTTCTTGCTGTTTTTTACTGGACCGCATTTCACTTTTTGCCATAGTCTTCAAAGTGCTACTAATATCACTCTTTTGGTTTTACAGGAACAGTGTTCAAACTGTGCCTTATGAGAAAACAGTTATAACTCCCTGAGTGGAATGCACACATCACCAAGCAGTTTCTCAGAAAGTTTCTCTCCAGTTTTTAGCTGAATATATTTCGTATTTCACCCTAGGCCCGAATGTGATCCAAAATATCCCTTCGCGGATACATCCACGAGGGAGTTTCCAAGCTGCATAATGTAAAGAAAGCTTCATCTATGTGAGATGAATAAACAAAGCAAAAAGCAGACTCACAGAAAGCTTCTTTCCAGGTTGAATGTGAATATATTTCCTTTTTCAGCATAATCCTGAATGTGCTCCTGAGATCTCTTCGTGGATCCATCCATGAGAGTTTCTCAGCTGCGTAATGTAAAGAAAGCTTTATTTATGTGAAATTATTACACATATCACAGAGTAGTTTCCTGGAAAGCTTCTTTCCAGTTTTGTCTGAGGCTATTTCCCTTTTCACCATCGGCATCAACATGCTCCTGAATATCACTTGGTACCTGTTTCTCCAAAAGGGTTTTCCCAACGCTGTATGAGAAGAGAGGTATAACACTGTGACTGGAAAGCACACGTCACAAAGCATTTCGTCGGAAACCTTCTCTCCAGTTTCGGTCTGAACATATTTCCTTTTTCTGCGTTAGCCTCAAAATGCTCCAGAATATGCCATCACATGCTAAACATACACAGGGCTAGAAATCTGCTCAATGAAAAGAGAGGCTGATCTGAGTGAGTGCAATTAAGATGACACAGAGCAGTTTCACAGAAAGCTTCCTTCTGGATTTTACCTCACGATATTTCTTTCTCCATATTCTAAGGTTCGTTCCCAAATGTTCTTCCTCAGATGCCAAAAAACAGTGATTTCAAGCTGCTCAATCCAAAGAATGCCTTAACTTTATGAAACGAATACACACATCGCAAAGCAGTTGCTCAGAACGTTTCTCTGAAGGTTTCATCGGAACACGTTTTCTTGCTCACCGCAAGCCTCCAGGGGTCACTTAATATGCCTTCACAGATTCCTCAAATACCGAGTTTCGAAACTGGGCAACATAGAGTAAGCATTAACTCTGGGAAGTGAATGCTCATGTCAGAGAGCAGATTCTTGGAACATTTCTTCCTCGATTTTATTTCATTATATTTCACTATCCGCCATAGTCCTCAGTGTGTTCCAAAATATCTCTTTTTCGGTTTCACAGGAACAGTGTTCAAACACTGCTTTGTGAGAAAAGAAGTATAACTCCCTGAGTGGAATGCATACATCACAAAGTAGTTTCTCATAAAACTTCTATCCAGTATTTATCTGAAGATATATCCTTTTTCACCATAGGCCTGAATATGCTCCCGAATGTCCCTTCACAGATCTGTACATGACACAGTTTCCAAACTACTTAATATAATGAGAGTTTTTACTATGCGAGACGAATGAATATATCTAACACAAAGCAGTTTCACAGAAGTCTTCTTTCCAGTTTTTGTCTCAGGATATTTCCTTCTTCACCATAGTCGTTACTATACTCCCGAATATCTCTTGGTAGGTGTTTCTCCAAAAGGGATTCCTGAATGGTCTAGGAGTAGAAAGGTACATTTCTGAGAGTGGAATGCAGATGTCACAAAGCAGCTCTTCAGAAAACTTCTCTCCAGTCACTCTCTGAAGGCGGTTCCATTCTCACCGTAAGCCTCTAAGGGCTCCTGAATATCCCTTCACAGACTATACAAAAACAGTTTGCTCTATGAAAGAGATACTGCTCTTTCATAGAGCAAAGTATTTCATAGAGATACTGCTCTATGAAAAGAGAAGCTTAATTGTGTGAGCAGAATTCACGTGACACAGAGCAGTTTCACAGAAAGCTTCCTTCCGGTTTCTCTCTGAGGTTATTTCTTTTTCAGGATATTCTAAAGAGCGTTTCCCAATGTCGTTTCTCAGATTCCACAGAAACAGTGGTTTCAAACTGGTAAATCCAAAGAATGATTTAACTCCATGAGATGAATACAAACATCACAAAAGAGGTGAGCAGAAAGATTCTCTCTGATTTTCGATAGAAGACATTTCCATGCCTCACACAGGCCTTCGGTCACCACTTACTATCCCTTCACAGAACCCTCAAAGAACGAATTTCAAACTGGGAAATGTAGAGTAAGCTTTAACCCTGTAAAAAGAATGGACGTCTCAGAGAGCAGTTTCTTTGAATACTTCTTTCTGTTTTTTATTGTACGACATTTCATTTTTGCCATAGTCTTCAATGTGCTCCTAATATCACTCTTTTGGTTTTACAGGGACAGTGTTCAAACTATGAACAGGGACAGTGACAGTGACAGTGTTCAAACTATGCCTTATGAGAAGAAAGTTATAACACCTTGAGTGGAACACACACATCACCAAGCAGTTTCTCAGAAAGCTTCTCTTCAGTTTTTATCTGACTATATTTTCTATTTCACCATAGGCCCGAATGTGATCCCAAATTTCCCTTCGCGGATCCAACCACGAGGGAGTTTACAAGCTGCGCAATGTAAGGAAAGCTTCATCTGAGATGAATAAACATAGCAAGAAGCAGATTCCCAGAAAGCTTCTTTCCAGGTTTTATCTGAAGACATTTCCTTTTTCACCATAGTCCTGAATGTGTTCCCGAGGTCCCTTTGTGGATCCGTCCATGACCGTTTCCAAGCTGCATAATCTAAAGAAAGCTTTATCTATGTGAGAAGATTACTCATATCACAGAGTAGTTTCCTAGAAAGTTTCTTTCCATTTTTTTTCTGAGGCTATTTCTCTTTTCACCATCGGCATCAACATGCTCCCGAATATCATTTGGTACATGTTTCTCTAAAAGGGTTTCCCCGACGCTATATGAGAAGAGAGGTAAAACACTGTGATTGGAAAGCAGACGTCACAAAGCAGTTCGTCGGAAAGCTTCTCTCCAGTTTCAGTCTGAACATATTTCCTTTTTCACCATTAGCCTAAAAGTGCTCCAGATTATACCATCACACGCTAAACACACACAGGGTGAGAAAACTGGGCAATGAAAAGAGAGGTTAATCTGAGTGAGAGGAATTAAGAAGACACAGAGAAGCTTCACAGAAAGCTTCCTTCTGGATTTTACCTGAGGATATTCCTTTCTCCATATTCTAAGGATTGTTCCCAAATGTCCTTCCTCAGATGCCAAAAAAACAGTGATTTCAAGCTGCTCAATCCAAAGAATGGTTTAACTCTATGAGACGAATACACACATCACAAAGCAGTTGCTCAGAAGCTTTCTCTGCAGGTTTCATCGGAACTAGTTTCCTCGCTCACCACAAGCCTCTGGGCATCATTAAATATCCCTTCACAGATTCTTCAAAGACAGAGTTTCAAAACTGGGAAACAGAGTAAGCATTAACTCTGAGAAGTAAATGCACATATCAGAGAGCAGATTCTTGGAATGCTTCTTCCTTGATTTTATTTCAGTGTATTTCACTATTCGCCATAGTCCTCAATGCGTTCTGAAATATCTCTTTTTCGGTTTCACAGGAAGAGTGTTCAAACACTGCTTTGTGAGAAAAGAGGTATAACTCCCTGAGTGGAATGCATACATCACAATGCAGTTTCTCAGAAAGCTTCTATCCAGTTTTTATCTGAAGATATCTCCTCCTTCACCATAGGCCTCAATGTGCTCCCGAATGTCCCTTCGCAGTTCTGTACATGACGGAGTTTCCAAACTGCGTAATATAATTAAAGTTTTAACTATGCGGGAAGAATAAATATATATAACACTAAGCAGTTTCACAGAAATCTTCTTTGCAGTTTTTTTCTGAGGATATTTCCTTTTTCACCATTGTCGTCGCTATACTCCTGAATATCTCTTGGTAGCTTTTTATCCAAAATGGATTCCGGAACCCTCAAGGAGAAGAAAGGTATATTTCTGTGAGTGGAATGCACACATCACAAAGAAGCTCCTCAGAAAGTGTCTCTCAAGGTTTTATCTGAAGACGTTTCCTTTCTCACTATATGCCACAAAGCCCCCCAGAACATAACTTCACAGACTAAACAAAGACAGTGTAATCATACAGCTAAATGAAAAGAGAAGCTTAACTGTGTGAGCGAAATTCACGTGACATGGTGCATCTTCACAGCAAGCTTCCTTATGGTTTCAATCTGAGGTTATTTCTTTTTCAGGATATTCTAAAGAGCATTTCCAAATGTCCTTTCTCAGATTATACAGAAAGAGTGATTTCAAAATGCTTAATCCAAATAATGATTTAACTCTATGAGATGAATACAAACATCAAAAAGAGTTGCGCAGAAAGATTCCCTCCAATTTTCGATGGAAAACATTTCCTTGCCTCACACAGTCTTCCGGTCGCCACTTACTATCCCTTCACAGAACGCACAAAGACCGACTTTTAAACTGGGAAATGTAGAGTAAGCTTTATCCCTGTGAAAAGAATGGACATGACAGAGAGCAGTTTCTTTGAGTGC
Source organism: Piliocolobus tephrosceles (assembly GCF_002776525.5). Lineage (NCBI taxonomy): Eukaryota > Metazoa > Chordata > Mammalia > Primates > Cercopithecidae > Piliocolobus > Piliocolobus tephrosceles. Next base: position 72,216,015 of record NC_045437.1, read on the forward strand.
TTCCTTCTGTTTTTTATTGGACGACATTTCAGTTTTTGCCATAGTCTTCAATGTGCTCCGAATATCACTCTTTTGGTTTTACAGGAACAGTGTTCAAACTGTGCCTAATAAGAAGAAAGTTTTAACTTCCTGAGTGGAATGCACACATCATCAAGCAGTTTTTCAGGAAGCTTCTCCCCTGTTTTTATCTGACTCTATATACTATTTCAGCATAGGCCCGAATGTGATCCCATACATCCACGAGGGAGTTTCCAAGCTGCGTAATGTAAAGAAAGCTGAATTTATATGAGATGAATAATCATAGCAAAAAGCAGATTCACAGAAAGCTTCTTTCCAGAATTTATCTGAAGATATTTCCTTTTTTAACCATAGTCTAGAATGTGCTCCTGAAGGTCCCTTCATGGATCCTTCCATGACAGTTTCTAAGCTGCGTAATATAAAGAAAACTTTATTTATGTGAGATGATTAGATATCACAGAGTATTTTCGTAGAAAGCTCCTTTCGAGTTTTTGTCTGAGGCTATTTCCCTTTTCACCATCAACATCAACATACTCCCGAATATCACTTGGTACCTGTTTCTCCAAAAGGGATTCCCCGACTTGCATGAGAAGAGAGGTATAACACTGTGACTGGAATGCACACGTCACAAAGCAGTTCCTCGGAAAGCTTCTCTCCAGTTTTGCTCTGAACATATTTACTTTTTTACCGTTAGTTTCAAATTGCTAACGAATATCCCATCACATGCTAAACATACACAGGGCTGGAAAACTGCTCAATGAAAATAGAGGCTTATGTGAGTGAGAGGAATTAGGACGTCACTGAGCAGTTTCACAGACAGCTTCCTTCTGGATTTTTCCTGAAGATATTTCCTTTTTCATATTCTAAGGATAGTTCCCAAATGTCCTTCCTCAGATTCCACAAAAACAGTGATTTCAAGATGCTGAATCCAAAGAATGATTTAACTCTATGATATGAATACACACATCACAAAGCAGTTGCTCAGAACGTTTCTCTGCAGGTTTCAACGGAAGACGTTTCCTCACTCACCACAAGCCTCCGGGCATCACTAAATATCTCTTCACAGATTCTTCAAAGACAGAGTTTCGCAACTCGGCAACATAGAGTAAGCATTAACACTGTTAAGTGAATGCACATATCAGAGATCTCATTCTTGGAACACTTCTTCCTCGATTTTATTTCAGTACAATTCACTATTCACCATAGTCCTCAATGAGTTCCGAAATATCACATTTTCGGTTTCACAGGAACAGTGTTCGTAACACTACCTTGTGAGAAGAGAGATATAACACCCTGAGTGGAATGCATACATATTAAATTAGTTTCCAGAAAGATTCTATCCAGTTTTTATCTGAAGATATCTCCTCTTTCACCGTAGGGCTGAATGTGCTCTCGAATGTCATTTTGTTTCTCTGTGCATGATGGAGTTTCCAAACTGCGTAATATAATTAAAGTTTTAAGTATGCTAGTTGAATAAATGTATATAACACAAAGCATAATAGAAATCTACTTTCCAGTTTTTGTCTGAGGATATTTCCTTTTTCACCATACTCGTCGCTATACTCCTGAATATGTCCTGTTAGATTTTTCTGCAAAAGGGATTCCAGAATCCTCTAGGAGAAGAAAGGTATATTTCTGTGAGTGGAAAGCACACGTCACAAAGCATTCCCCAGAAAGCTTCTCTGCAGTTTCTATCTGAAGACGTTTCCTTTCTCACTGTAAGCCTCTATTCCCTCCCAAATATCCCTTCGCTGACTAAACAAAAACAGTGTTATGATACAGCTAAATGAAAAGAGACGCTTCACTGTGTGAGCGAAATTCACGTGACATGGAGCATTTTCACTGCAAGCTTCCTTCAGCTTTCTCTCTGAGGTTATTTCTTTTTCAGGATATTCTAAAGAGCGTTTCCAAATGCTCAATCCAAAGAATGATTTAACTCTATGAGATGAATACAAATATCAAAAGAGAGTTGCACAGAAATCTTCCTTCCGATTTTTGATGGAAGACATTTCCTTGCCTCACACAGCCCTCCGGTCACCACTTACTATCCATTAGCAGAATCCTCAACGACCGACTTTCAAACTGGAAAATATAGAGTAAGCTTAAACCCGTGAAAATAATGGGCTTGTCAGAGAGCAGTTTCTACGAGTGCTTCCTTCTGTTTTTTATTGGACGACATTTCACTTTTTTCCATAGTCTTCAATGTGCTCCAAATATCACTCTTTTGGTTTTACAGGAACAGTGTTCAAACTGCCTTATGAGAAGAAAGTTATAACTCCCTGAGTGGAATGCACACATCACCAAGCAGTTTCTCAGAAATCGTCTCTCCACTTTTTATCTGACTATATTTCCTATTTCACCATAGGCCCAACTATGATCCCAAACATCGACCAGGGAGTCTCCAAGCTGCATAATGTAAAGAAAGCTTCATCTATGTGAGATGAATAAACATAGCAAAAAGCAGATTCACAGAAAGCTTCTTTCCAGAATTTATCTGAAGATATTTCCTTTTTCACCATAGTCCAGAAAGTGCTGCCGAAGGTCCCTACTTGGATCCGATGATGACGGTTTCCAAACTGTGTAAAGTAAAGAAAGCTTTATCTATGTGAGATGATTACACATATCACAGAGTAGTTTCCTAGAAAGCTTCTTTCCAGTTTTTGTCACAGGCTATTTCTCTTTTCATCATCGGCATCCACATGTTCCTGAATATCGCCTGGTACCTGTTTCTCCAAAAGGGTTTCCCCGATGCTGTATGAGAAGAGAGGTGTAACACTGTGAGTGGAATGCACACGTAACAAAGTGGTTCCTCGGAAAGCTTCTCTACAGTTTCGGTCTGAACATATTACCTTTTTTATCGTTAGCCTCAAACTGCTCCCGAATATCCCATCACATTCTAAACATACACAGGGCTGGAAAACTGCTCAGTGAAAAGAGAGGCTTATCTGAGTGAGAGGAATTAAGACAACACAGAGCAGTATCACAGAAAGCTTCCTTCTGAATTTTACCTGAGTGTATTTCTTTCTCCATATTCTAAGGATTGTTCCCAAATGTCCTTCCTCAGATTCCACAAAAACAGTGATTTCAAGCTGCTCAATCCAAAGAATGGTTTAGCTCTATGAGACGAATACACACAATGCAAAGCAGTTGCTCAGAACGATTCTCTTCAGGTTTCATCGGAAAACGTTTCCTTGCTCACCACATCCCTCCGGGAGTCACTAAATATCCTTGCACAGATCCTTCAAAGACAGAGTTTCGACACTGGGCTACATAGATTAAGCATTACCTCTGTGAAGTGAATGGACATATCAGAGAACAGATTCTTGGAACGCTTCTTCCTAGATTTTCTTTCAGTATATTTCACTCTTTGTCATAGCCCTCAATGCGTTCTGAAAAATTACTTTTTCAGTTTCACAAGAACATTTTTCAAACACTGCCTTATGAAAAACGAAGTATAACTCCCTTAGTGGAATATATACATGACAAAGTATTTTCTCATAAAGCTTCTATCCAGTTTTGATCTGAAGATATCTCCTCTTTCACTGTAGGCTTTAATGTACTCTTGAATGTCCCTTCACAGATCTGTGCATGATGGAGTTTCCAAGCTGATTAATATAATTAAAGTTTTAACTATGCAAGATGCATAAATATATCTAACACAAAGCAGTTTCACAGAAATATTCTTTCCAGTTTTTGTCTGAGGATATTTCCTTTTTCACCACAACCTTCCCTATCCTCCCGAATTTCTGTTTTGTAGCTTTTTCTACAAAAGAGATTCCATAATCCTTTAGGGGAAGAAACGTTTATTTCTGTGAATGGAATGCACACGTCACTGAAGGGGTGGCCTGCCCCTCCACACCTGTGGGTGCTTCTCGTTAGGTGGGACGAGAGACTTGAGAAAAGGAAATAATACACAGAGACAAAGTATAGAGAAAGAAAAGCGGGACCCAGGGGACCAGTGCTGTGTTTTCAGAGGACCCACACTGGCACCGACCTCTGAGTTCCCTTAGTATTTATTGAGAATTATCTTTATCATTAAAAGGATAAGGGAGTGGCTGGACAATAGGATTATTGTAGGGAGGAAATCGGCAGTAAGACATATGAACAAATCCTTGTAACATGAATAAGTTTAAAGGAAAATGCTGTGCCTTGAGATGTATATGCGACATCTCCATAAACCTTTTAGCAGTATTTCTCCAGCAAGTCCCACCTTATTCCTAAATGTGTTTTCTCCTTACTCAGTAAACAAGACACACAATGGGTATTACCCGGAGATGTTCCAATCTCAGGGAGGGGCAGGATTTTTAACCGTCAAGCTTCTTTCAGGTACTTGTTTAACAAAGACATCCTGCACAGCCCAATATCCTTTTAACCTTAAATCACCTTCGCACATGTCTCTTGCAAGGACGAAGTTGGGGGTAGGGTCACAGATTTACAGCATCTCAAATACAGAACTAAATGGAGTCTCTTATGTCTACTTCCCTCTATATAGACACGGTAACAAGCTGATCTTTCTTTTCCCCACACGTCACAAAGCACCTCCTCAGAAAGTTTCTCTCCAGTTTCAATCTGAAGAAGTTTCCTTTCTCACGGTGAGTCTCAAAGTGTTTGTGAATATTTTTTCTCAGACTAAAAAAAAAAACCAGTGTCATGATACAGCTCAATGAAAAGAGAAGCTAAACTGATTGAGCAGAATTCACGTGACACAGAGCAGTTCCACAGAAAGCTTCCTTCTCGGTTATAAATGAGGTTATTCCTCTTTCAGGATTTTCTTATGAGCATTTCCAAATGTCCTTTCTCAGATTCTACAGAATAAGTGATTTCAAAGTGCTCAATTTAAAGAATGATTTAACTCTATGAGATGAATACAAATATCACAAAACTGTTGTGCAGAAGGTTTCTCTCCGATTTTCAATGGAAGACATTTCCTTGCCTCACACAGGCCTCCGGTCACCAATTACTATCCCTTCACAGAACCCGCAAAGACCACCTTTCAACATGGGAAATGTAGAGAAAGTTTAACCCTGTGAGAAGAATGGACATGTCAGAGTGCAGTTTATTCGAGTGCTTCTTTCTGTTTTTTATTTGACGACATTTCACTTTTTGCCATATTCTTCAATGTGCTCCAAATATCACTCTTTTGGTTTTACAAGAACAGTGTTCAAACTGTGCCTTATGAGAAGAAAGTTACAACTCCCTGAGTGGAATGCACACACCACCAAGCAGTTTCTCAGAAAGCTTCTCTCCAGTTCTTATCTGACTATATTTGCTATTTCTCCATATTCTTCAATGTGATCCCAAATATCCCTATGTGGATCCATCCAGGAGGAAGTTTCCAAGCTGCATCATGTACAGAAAGCTTAATCTATGTGAGATAAATAAACATTGCAAAAAGGAAATTCACAGAAAGCTTCTTTCCAGTTTTAATCAGAAGATATTTCCTTTTTCACCAGATTCCTGAATGTGCTCCTGAAGGTTCCTTCGTGGATCCGTCCATGACAGTTTCTAAGTGTGTACTGTAAAGAAAGCTTTGTCTATGTGAGATGATTACACGTACAACCGAGTACTTTCCTGGAAACTTCTTTCCAGTTTGTGTCTGAGACTATTTCCCTTTTCACCATCGGCATCAACATGCTCCCAAATATCACTTGGTACCTGTTTCTTCAAAAGGGTTTCCCCATCGCTGTATGAGAATAGAGGTACAACACTGTGACTGGAATGCACACGTCACAAAGCAGTTCCTCGGAAAGCTTCTCTCCAGGTTCAGTCTGATCAAATTTCCTTTTTCACCGTTAGCCTCAAACTGCTCCCGAATATCCCATCACACTCTAAACACACCCAGGGCTAGAAAACTGCTCCATGACAAGAGAGGCTTATCTGAATAAGAGGAATTAAGACGACACAGAGTATTTTCATAGAAAGCTTCGTTCTGGATTTTACCAGAGTATATTTTTTCTCCATATTCTAAGGATCATTCCAAAATGTCCTTCCTCAGATGCCAGAAAAGGAGTGATTTCAAGCTGCTCAATACAAAGAATTGTTTAACTCTTTGAGACGAATACAAACATCGTGAAGCAATTGCTCAGAAAGTTACTCTGCAAGTTTCATCAGAAGACGTAACCTTGCTCACGACAAGCCTCCAGGCGTCACTAAATATGCTTTCACAGATTCTTCAAAGACAGAATTTTGAAACTGGGCAACATAGAGTAAGCACTAACACTGTGAAGTGAATGCACGTAGCATAGAGCAGATTCTTGAAACGCTTCTTCCTCGATTTTATTTCAGTACATTTCACTATTCGCCATAGAGCTCCATGTAAACCGAAATATCACATTTTCGGTTTCACAGGTCCAATGTTCAAACCCTCCCTTGTGAGAAAAGAGGTGTCATTCCCTGAGTGGAATGCATACATCACAAAGTAGTTTCTCAGAAACTTCTATCCAGTTTTTATCTGAAGATATCTCCTCTTTCACCGTAGGCATGAATGTGCTCCCGAATGTCCCTTTGTGGATCTGTGCATGACAGAGTTTCCAAACTGCGTAATATAATTAAAATTTTAACTATGTGAGACGAATAATTTTGTCTAACACAAAGCAGTTTCACAGAAATCTACTTTCCAGGTTTGTCTGAGGATATTCACTTTTTCACCATAGTCATCGCTATACTCCCGAATATCTCTTGGTAGCTTTTTCTCCAAAAGGGATTCGGGAATCCTCTAGAAGAAGAAAGGTATATTTCTATGGGTGGAAAGGACACGTCACAAAGCAGCTGCTCAGAAAGCTTCTCTCCAGTTTCTATGTGAAGACGTATCTTTTCTCACCATAAGCCTCAAAGCCCATCAGAATATCCCTTAGCAGACTAAACAAAAACAGTGTTATGATACAGCTCAATGAAAAGAGAAGCTTAACTGCATGAGCGGAATTCACATGACACAGTGCAGTTTCACACAAAGCTTCCTTCTGGTTTCTCTCTGAGGTTATATTTTTTTCAGGATATTCTAAAGAGCGTTTCCAAATGTCCTTTCTCAGATTCCACAGAAACAGTGATTTCAGACTACTAAATCCAAAGAATGATTTAACTCTATGTGATGAATACAAACATCACAAAAAAATTGCGCAGAAAGCTTCTCTCCGATTTTCGATTTAAGACATTTCCTGGCCTCACACAGGCCTCCAGTCGCAACTTATTATCCCTTTGCAGAACCATCAAAGACCGGCTTTCAAACTGGGAAATGCAGAGTAAGATTTAACCCTGTGAAAAGAATGGGCATGTCAGCGAGAAGTTTCTTCGAGTGCTACTTTCTGTTTTTTATTGGACGACATTTCACTTTTTGCCATAGTCTTCAATGTGCTCTGAATATCACTCCCTTGGTTTTACAATAACAGTGTTCAAAGTGTGCCTTATGAGAAGAGAGTTATAACCCCCTGAGTGAAATGCGTACATTACCAAGTAGTTTCTCAGAAAGCTTCTCTCCAGTATTTATCTGACTATATTTCATATTTCACGATAGGCATGAATAAGATCCCAAATATCCCTTTGCGGATCCATCCACGAGGGCGTTTCCAAGCTGCATAATGTAAAGAAAGCTTCATCTATGTGAGATGAATAAACCTAGCAAATAACAGATTCACAGAAAACTTTCTTCAAGTTTTTATCTGAAGATATTTCCTTTCTCATCATAATCCAGAATGTGCTCCCAATGATCCCTTCATGGATCTGTCCATGACAGTTTCCAGGCTGTATAATTTAAAGAAAGCTTTATCTATGTGAGATGATTACACACGGCAGTGAGTAGTTTCCTAGAAAGCTTATTTCCAGTTTTTGTCTGTGTCTATTTCCCATTTCTTCATTGGCATCAACAAGCTCCCAAATATCACCTGGTACCTGTATCTCCAAAAGGGTTTCCCTGACGCTGTGTGAGTAGAGAGGTATTACACTGTGACTGGAATGCACACGTCACAAAGCAGTTCCTCGGAAAGCTTCTCTCTAGTTTCGGTCAGAGCATATTTCCTTTTTCACCATAAACCTCTAAGTGCTCCCGAATATACCATCGCACGCTAAACATATACGGGGTGAGAAAACTGCGCAATGAAAAGATAGGCCTAACTGAGTGAGAGGAATTAAGACGACACAGAGCAGTTTCACAGAAAGCTTCTGTTTGGACAAACGGAGGCAAGATGGCTCACTTCCGGGTTCTTCATCATCAATTTCTCCCGTGTGCCTGAAAATGTAGCCGGTGCCCAGGAAGGTGCAGACCAATCAGGCATGCGCCAGGTGATGTCAATCTGAAGAGACCAAGATTTACCTGGTGGCATCTGTGGAGCCCCTCCTCCTCCCCGACACGTTTGTGCCCCACCTATTGCCCTTCCTCTCCTAGAAAAGCCGCTCCCAGTAGACGCGTATCATGGGCTTCCTCAGCTCCCATTCTTGTTGGGACGGCATCAGGAACTCCGCCCGAGAGCTCTATCAGGCAACTCTATCGGCCTCCTTTGCCGGAAGCCGACAGTCCTCACCTTGCACACCTTCTTCTCTGAAGCTAGATGACCAAAGATTAAATTTGCAGTTTTGCTTTTGGCCTTGCCTACTCGCTGGTTCTTTTTTCCTCTCTCTGGTGGTCTTAGAAAAAGAAATCAGTTGGTGCCGAACCCGGGAGGAGACCCCTCCTCAGGCCTCCAAGGGTTGAGGAAACTCTTCCTGCTCCCACGCCGCAGATGGACCAGGACCCGAGACCCGCTTTCCTCACTCTCACGGCCACTCTGGGTTAAGTGCCCTTGTCTCCACTTTACCTCCCTTGAACAAAAATCCTGCACAGGTCCGAGGCCTAGTTTTGAGCCACCAAGTGGCTCAGGAGACCTATTCAAGACAGAGACGTCCGTCGCCTGATGGTAATCTCCATCTTGGCTCCAAGAGCCTCCAGTCTGTCTCTGGTGATTTCAAAGGATGCTTTGAAGCCAGGCAGAGATCTCCATTGTGTAATAAAGAGGAAACAAATGGGAAACCCCCAGTTCAAATTTCTAAAGAGCATCCCTTTAGGGTGCCTCCTAACCAATTTAAAAACCTTACCACGTTTAATTTTTCTTTCCACTGTGGCGTGGCCCCAATACAAACTAGACAATCAGTCTCAGTGGCCACCAGAGGGCACCTTAGACTGCAACCTCGTTGCAGTCTCTCTGCCGACATGTGTAACCGCTGTTCTTTTGTCCAGGTTATGCTGGCCAAGGACGCCGGCTCACAGGAACCCAAAAAAGAGGAGTCTTTATTCCTTTCTGTTCAGCCGGAGGACCTAGGGTTTCCTTCTGTCTCTGTACCATCACTCCCGCCCTACACTCCTCCTTCTTCCCCCGTCCAGACACTTCCTTCGTCTTCTATATCTATTAGTAATCCATTTGGTCCCGTGCCTCCTTCAGGGCCCCCAATTGGCTGCCTTGAATCCCCTGTTTCTGCCCACACCCGCTGTAAGTGCCCTGCTATTGCCCCATTCCTGCCCCACACCCTCCTACAGTGTTAGCACTTTTTGCGAGAGGTAGCTGGGGCAGAGGGGGTTGTCACAGTACATGTCTCTTTTTCACTGGCCGACCTTTCCAAAATTGAGAAGCGTTTAGGTGATTTCTCAGCTAATTCAACCATATATATAAAGGAATTTAGATATCTTTGTCAGGCCTATGACTTAACTTGTCATGACCTCCAGGTGATCCTAACTTCTACCCTAAACACTGAGGAGCAAGAGTGCATCTTAGCGGCTGCCAGGCAGCACACCAACCATGCAGAGATCTGTGAAGGGATGTTCGGGAGCACATTCAGGCCTATGGTGAAAGAGGAGTTATCTTCAGATAAAAACCGGATAGAAGCTTTCTGAGAACCTACTTTGTGATTTATGTATTCCACTCAGGGCGTTATACTTCTTTTTCCACAAGACAGTGTTTGAAAACTGTTCCTGTGAAACCGAAAAAGTTATATTTAGGAACGCATTGAGGACTATGGCGAATAGTGAAATATACTGAAATAAAATCAAGCAAGAAACGTTCCAAGAATCTGCTCTCTGATACGTACATTCACTTCACAGAGTTAATGTTTACTCTATGTTGCCCAGTTTCAAAACTCTGTCTTTGAAGAATCTGTGAAGGGATATTTAGTGATGCCCGGAGGCTGATGCTGAGCGATGAAACGTATTCCGATGATACCTGCAGAGAAACGTTCTGAGCCACTGCTTTGTGATGTACGTATTCGTCTCCTAGAGTTAAACCATTCTTTCGATTGAGCAGTGTGAAATAACTGTTTTTGTGGCATCTAAGGAAGGATATTTGGAAATGATCCTTAGAATATGGAGAAAGAAATATCCTCTGTTGAAATCTAGAAGGAAGCTTTCTGTGAAACTGCTCTGTGTGGTCTTAATTCCTGTCACTCAGATAAGCCTCTGTTTTCATTGAGCAGTTTTCTATCACTGTGTATGTTTAGCGTGTGATTGGATATTCGGGACACTTTGAGGCTAATGGTGAAAAAGGAAATATATTCAGACCGAAACTTTAGAGAAACTTTCTGAGGAACTGCTTTGTGACATGTGCATTCCAGTCACAGTGTTATACCTCTCTTCTCATACAGCGTATGGGAAACCCTTTTGTAGAAACAGGTACCAAGTGGTATTCCCTAGTATATTGATGCCATGGTTAAAAGGGAAATAGCCTCAGACAAACACTGGAAAGAAGATTTCTAGGAAAGTACACTGTGATAAGTGTAATCATCTGACATAGATAAAGCTTTTTTTACATTATGCAGCTTGGAAACTGTCATGAACGGATTCATGAAGGGCCCTTCGGGAGCACATTCAGGACTACGGTGAAAAAGGAAATATCTTCACACAAAAACGGTAAAGAAGCTTTCTGTGAATCTGTTTTTGCTGTGTTTATTCATTTCACATACATGAAGCCTTCTTTACAATATGGAACTTGGAAACTCTATCGTGGATGGATATGGGAAGGGATATTTGGAATCACATTGGGCCTATGGTGAAAAAGGAAATGTAGTCAAATAGAAATTGGAGACAAGCTTTCTGAGAAACTGCATGATGATGTGTGCATTCCACTCAGGGAGTTATAACTTTCTTCTCATAAGGCACAGTTTGTACATTGTTCCGGTTAAATCAAAACAGTGATATTCGGAGCACATTGATGACTATGGCAAAAAGTGAAATGTCGTCCAATAAAAAAGAGAAAGAAGCACTCGAACAAACTGCTCTCTGACATATCCATTCTTTTCACAGGGTTAAAGCTTACTCTATATTTTCCAGTTTGAAAGTCGGTCTTTGACGGTCCTGCGAAGGGATAGTAAGGGTGAGCAGAGGCCTGTGTGAGGCAAGGAAATGTCTTCAATCGAAAATCGGAGAGAAGGTTTCTGCGCAACTCTTTTGTGATGTTTGTATTCATCTCATAGCGTTAAATCATTCTTTGGATTGAGCAGCTTGACATCACTGTTTCTTTGGAATCTGTGAAAGGACATTTGGAAACGCTCTTTAGAATATCCTGAAAAAGAAATAACCTCAGAGAGAAACCAGAAGGAAGCTTTCTGTGAAA
>NC_045437.1:72227699-72252995 GCF_002776525.5 Piliocolobus tephrosceles
TTTCATTGAGCTGTGTCATAACACTGTTTTTGTTTATTCTGCAAAGGGATATTTTGGAGGGCTTTGAGGCCTACGGTGAGAAAAGAAAAGTTTTCAGATAGAAACTGGGGAGATGTTTTCTGAGGAGCTCTTTGTGACGTGTGCATTCCACTCACAGAAATATACCTTTCTTCTCCTACAGGATTCTACAATCCCTTTTGTAGAAAAAGCTACCAAGAGATATTCGGGAGTATAGTGACGACTATGGTGAAAAAGGAAATATCCTCAGACAAAAACTGGAAAGAAGATTTCTGTGAAACTGCTCTGTGTTAGATATATTTATTCGTCACACATAGTTACATATGTACTCATATTACTCAGTTTGTAAACTCCATCATGTACAGATCCGCTAAGGGACATTCGGGAGCACATTCAGGCCAACAGAGAAAGAGGAGATATTTTCAGATAAAAACTGGATAGAAGCTTTCTGAGAAATTACTTTGTCATGTGTGCATTCCACTCAGGAATTTATACCTCTTTTCTCACAGGTCAGTGCTTGAATAAACCTCCTGTGAAACCGAAAATGTGATATTTCGGAACTCATTGAAGACTATGGCGAGAAGTGAAATATACTGAAATAAAATCGGGGAAGAAGCATTCCAAGAATCTGCTCTCTAATATGTGCATTCACTTCACAGGGTTAATGCTTACTCTATGTTGCCCAGTTTCAAAACTCTGTCATTGAAGAATCTGTGAAGGGATATTAAGTGACGTTCGGAGGCTTTTGGTGAGCAAGGAAAAGTCTTCCATTGAAACCTGCACAGAAACGATCTGAACAACTGCTTTAGGATGTGTGTATTCATCTCATAGAGTTAAACCGTTCTTTGGATTGAGCAGCTTGAAATCAGTGTTTTTGTGTAATCTGAGGAATAACATTTGTTAACGATCCTTAGATTATGGAGTAAGAATAATCCTCAGGAAAAATCCAGTAGGAAGCGTTCTGTGAAACTGTTCTCTGTCATCTTAATTCCTTTTGCTCAGTTAAGCCTCCGTTTTCTTTGAGCAGTTTTCCAGCCCTGTGTATGTTTCGCGTGCGATGGGATATTCGGGAGCACTTTGAGGCTTACTGTGAAAAAGGAAATATGATCAGACCGAAACTGGAGAGAAGCTTTCCGAGGAACTGCTTTGTGACGTGTGCATTCCTGTCACAGTGTTATACCTCTCTTCTCATACAGTGTCGGGTACACCCTTTTGGAGAAACAGGTACCAAGTGATATTCAGGAGCATGTTGATGTCGATGGTGAAAAGCGAAATATCCTCAGACAAATACTGGAAAGAAGCTTTCCAGAATACTACTCTGTGATATGTGTTATGATGTCCCATAGATAAATCTTTCTTTACATTACGCAGCTTGGAAACTGTCATGGACGTATCCACGAAGGGACCTTTGGGAGCACATTCAGAACTATGGTGAAAAAGGCAGTAGCTTCAGATAAAAACTGGAAAGAAGCTTTCTGTGAATCTGCTTTTTGTTATGTTTATTCATCTCACATAGATGAAGCTTTCTTTACATTACACAGCTTGGAAACCCCTCGTGGATGGATTCGAGATGGGATATTTGGGATCACATTGAGGCCTATGGTGAAATAGCAAATATAGTCAGATAAAAACTGGAGAGAAGGTTTCCGAGAAACTGCTTTGTGAAGTGTGCTTTCCACTCTCAGTGTTATACAGCTCATCTCATAAAGCGTCAGGGAAATCTTTTTGGAGCAAGAGGTACCAAGTGATATTTGGGAGCATGTTGATGCCAAGGGTGAAAAGGGAAATAGCCTCAGACAAAAACTGGAAAGAAGCTTTCTAGGAAACTACTCAGTGACATGTGTAATCATCACAGATAGATAAAGCATTCTTTATATTACGCAGCTTGGAAACTGTCATGGATGGATCCACGAAGGGATCTTCAGGAGCACATTCAGGACTATTGTGAAGACAGAAATATCTTCAGATAAAAAGTGGAAAGAAGCTTTCTGTGAATCTGCTTTTTGCTGTGTTTATTCATCTCACAAAGATGAAGCTTTCTTTACATTACACAGCTTGGAACCTCCCTCGTGGATGGATCCACGAAGGGATATTTAGGATCACATTCATGCTTTTGGTAAAATAGCAAATATAGTCAGATAAGAACTGGAGAGAAACTTTCTGAGAAAATGCTTGGTGTCGTGTGCATTCCACTCAGAGTATTATAACTTTCTTCTCTTAAGGCACAGTTTGAACACTGTTCCTTTAAAACCAAAAGACTGATATTTGGAGCACAAGGAAGAAGATGACAAAAAGTGAAATGTCGTCCAATAAAAAAGAGAAAGAAGCACTGGAAGAAACTCCTCTCTGACATGTCCATTCTTTTCACTGGGTTAAAGCTTTCTCTACATTTCCCAGTTTGAAAGTCGGTCTTTGAGGGTTCTGCGAAGGGATTGTCAGTGGTAACCAGAGGAGTGAGTGAGGCAATGTAGTATCTTCCATTGAAAATTGGAGAGAAGTTTTCTGGGCAACACTTCTGTGATGTTTGCATTCATCTCAGAGAGTTGAATCATTCTTTGTATTGAGCAGTTTGAAATCACTGCTTCTCTGGAATCTGAGAAAGAACATTTGGAAACTTTCTTTAGAAAACCCTGAAAAAGAAATAATATCAAAGAGAATCCAAAAGGAAGCTTTCTGTGAAACTGCTCTGTGACACATGAATTCCACTCACACAGTTAAGCTTCCCTTTTAATTGATCAGTATCATAACACTGTTTTTGTTTAGTCTGCAAAGGGATATTCTGGAGCGTTTCGAGACTTACGGCGAGAAAGGGAACATCTTTAGACAGAAACTGGAGGGCAGCTTTCTGTGGAGTTGCCTTGTGACATATACATTTTACTCACAGAATTATACCGTTCTTATCATACAGGATTCCATAACTCCTTTTGAAGAAAAAGCTACCAACAGACATTCAAGAGTATAGGGAGGGATATGGTGAAAAACGAAATATCCTCAGACAAAAACTGGAAAGATTTCTGTGAAACTGCTTTGTGTTAGATATACTTATTCATCTTGCATAGCGAAAACTTCTCTTATATTATGCAGTTTGGAAACTCCATCATGAACAAATACACGAAGGGATATTCGGGAGCACATTCAGGCCTCTGGTGAAAAAGGAGATATCTTCAGATAAAAACTAGATAGAAGCTTTCTGAGAAACTCCTTTTGGTGTATGCATTCCACTCAGGGACTTATACCTTTTTTTCACAAGGCAGTGGTAGAACCCTGTTCTTGTGAAACCGAAAAAGTGATATTTTGGGACACTTTGAGTACTATGGCGAATAGTGAAATATACTGAAATAAAATTGAGGAAGAAGCATTCCAAGAATCTGCTCTCCAATATGTGCATTCACTTCAGAGAGTTAATGCTTACTCGATGTTGCCCAGTTTTGAAACTCTGTCGTTGAAGAATCTGTGAAGGGATATTTAGTGACGCCAGGAGGCTTGAGTGAATAAGGAAACGTTTTCCAATGAATCCTGCAGAGAAACTTTCTGACAAACTGCTTTGCAATGTGTGTATTCATCTCATAAAGTCATACGATTCTTTGGATTGAGCAGCTTGAGATCACTGTTTTTGTGGTATCTGAGGAAGGACCTTTGGCAATGATCCTTAGAATATGGTGAAAGAATTATCCTCAGGTAAAATCCAGAAGGATGCTTTTGTGAAACTGCTCTGTGTCGTCTTAATTCCTCTCACTCAGTTAGGCCTTCTTTTTCATTCAGCAGTTTTCTAGCTCTGTGTATGTTTAGCATGTGATGTGATATTCGGGAGCACTACAAGGCAAACGGTGAAAAGGAAATATATTCAGACTGAAACTGGAGAGAAGCTTTCCGAGGAACTGCTTTATGACGTATGCATTCCAGTCAGTGTCATGCCTCTCTTCTCATACAGCTTCGGGGAAACCCTTTTGGAGAAGCAGTGATATTCGGGAGCATGTTGATGCCGATGGTGAAAAGGGAAATAGCCTCAGAAAAAAGTGGAGAGAAGCTTTCTAGGAAACTACTCTGCGATAAGTGTAATCATCTCACATAGATAAAGCTTTCTTTACATTACGCAGCTTGGAAACTGTCATGGACGGATCCACGAAGGGACCTTCGTGAGGACATTCTGCACTACAGTTAGAAAGGAAATATCTTCAAATAAAAACTGGAAAGGAGCTTTCTGTGAATCTCCATTTTGCTATGTTTATTCATCTCACATAGATGAAGCTTTCTTTACATTACGCATCTTGGGAACTCCCTCGTGGATGGATCCATGAAGTGATATTTGCAATCGCATTAGGGCCTCTGGTAAAATAGGAAATACAGTCAGATAAAAAAATTGAGAGAAGTTTTCTGAGAAATTGCTTGGTGATGTGTGCACTCCACTCAGGGAATTATAACTTTCTTCCTGTAAGGACCAGTTAGAACACTGTTCCCATAAAACCAAAAGAGTGATATTGGGAGCACAGTGAAGACTATGGTAAAAAGTGAAATGTCACCCAATAAAAAACGGAAAGAAGCACTCAAAGAAACTGCTCTCTAACATGTCCATCCTTTTCACAGGTTAAAGCTTACTCAGTATATCCCAGTTTGAAAGTCAGTCTTTGAGGGTTCTGTGAAGGAATAATCAGTGGTGACCGGAGGCCTGTGTGAGGCAAGGAAATGTCTTTCATTGAAAATCGGAGAGAAGCTTTCTGCACAACTCTTTTGTGATGTTTGTATTCATCTCACAGCGTTAAAACATTGTTTTGATTGAGCTGTTTGAAATCATTCTTTTTGTGTAACCTGAGAAAGGACATTTGGATACGCTCTTTAGAATATCCTGAAAAAGCAATAACCTCAGAGAGAAAACAGAAAGAAGCTTTCCGTGAAACTGCTCTGTGTCACGTGAATTCTGCTCACACAGTTAAGCTTCTCTTTTCATTGAGTTGTATCATAACATTGTTTTGTTTAGCCTTCGAAAGGATAATCTGGAGGTCTTTGAGGCTTACGGTGAGAAAGGAAACGTTTTCAGATAGAAACTGGAGAGAAGCGTTCTGAAGAGCTGCTTTGTGACGTGTGCATTCCACTCATAGAAATATACCTTTCTTCTCCTAGTGGATTCCGGACTCCCTTTTGGAGAAAAAGCTACCAAGAGATATCGGTAATATAGGGAGGGCTATGGTGAAAAAGGAAATATCCTCAGAGAAAAACTGGAAAGAAGATTTCTATGAAACTGCTTTTTGTTACATATATTTATTCATCTCGCATAGTTAAAACTTTAATTATATTATGGAGATTGGAAACTCTGTCACGCACAGATCTGCGAAGGGACATTCGGGAGCACATTCAGGCTGATGGTCAAAGAGGAGATATCTTCAGATAAAAATTAGATAGGAACTTTCTGAGAAAGTGCTTTGTGATGTATGCATTACACTCAGGGAGGTCTACCTCTCTTCTCACAAGGCAGTGTTTGAACATTGTTACTGTGAAAACAAAACAGTGATATTTCAGAATGCCTTGAGGACTATGGCGAATAGTGAAACATACTGAAATAAAATCGATGAAGAAGCATACCAATAATCTGCTATCTGATATGTGCAATCACTTCACAGGGTTAATGCTTACTCTATGTTGTACAGTTTTGAAACTCTGTTTTGAAAAATCTGTGAAGAAATATTTAGTGACGCCCAGAGGTTTGTGGTGAGCGAGGAAAGGCCTTCCAATGAAACCTGCAGAGAGACGTTCTGAGCAACTGCTATGTGATGTGTGTATTCGTCTCATAGAGTTACACCATTCTTTGGATTGAGCAGCTTGAAATCACTGTTTTTGTGGAATCTGAGGAAGGACATTTGGGAACGATCCTTAGAATATGGAGAAAGAAATATCCTCAGGTAAAATCCAGAAGGAAGCTTTCTGTGAAACTGCGCTGTGTCATCTTAATTCCTCTCACTCAGCTAAGCCTCTCTTTTCACTGAGCAGTTTTCTAGCCCTGTGTATGTTTACCGTGTGATGGGATATTCAGGAGCACTTTGTGACTAACGGTGAAAAAGGAAATATGTTCGGACTGAAACTGGCGAGAAGCTTTCCGAGGAACTTCTTTGTGAAGTATGTATTCCACTCACAGTGTTATACCTCTCTTCTCATACAGCATCGGGAAACCCTTTTGGAGAAACAGTTGCGAGGTGATATTCGGGAGATGTTGATGCCGATGGTGGAGAGTGAAATAGCCTCAGACAAAAACTGGGAAGAATCTTTCTGGGAAACTTCTCTGTGATATCTGTAATCATCTCACATAGATAAAGCTTTCTTTACATTACACAGCTTGGAAACTATCATGGATGGATCCACGAAGGCACATTCGGGAGTATATTCTGGACTATGGTGAGAAAGGAAATATCTTCAGATAAAAACTAGAAAGAAGCTTTCTGTGAATCTGCTTTTAGCTATGTTTATTCATTTCACATACCTGAAGCTTTCTTTACATTACTCGGCTTGGAATCTCCCTCGTGGATGGATCTGCGAAAGGATATTTGGGATCACATTTGGGCCTATGGTGAAATAGGAATTATAGTCAGATAAAAACTGGAGAGAAGCTTTCTGAGAAACTGCTTGGTGATGGGTGCATTCCACTCAGGGAATTATAACTTTCTTCCCATAAGGCACAGTTAGAACACTGTTCCTGTAAAACCAAAAGAGTGATATTCAGAGCACAATGAAGACTATGGCGAAAATGAAATGCCGTCCAATAAAAAATAGAAAGAAGCACTCGAAGAAAATGCTCTCTGACATGTCCCTTCTTTCCACAGGGTTAAAGCTTACTCTACATTTCCCAGTTTGAAAGTCGGTCTTTAAGGGTTCTGCGAAGGGATAGTAATTGGCGACCGGATGCCTTTGTGAGGCAAGGAAATGTCTTACACCGAAAATCATAAGAATATTTCTGCGCAACCCTTTTATGAAGTTAATATTCATCTCATAGCGTTACATCATTCTTTGGATTGAGCAGTTTGAAATCAGTGTTTTTGTAGTATCTGAGAAAAAACATTTGGAAACGCTCTTTAGAATACCCTGAAAAAGAAATAACCTCAGAGTGAAAACAGAAAGAATCTTTCTGTGAAACTGCTCTGTGTCACGAGAATTCCGCTCACACAGTTAAGCTTCTGTTTTCATTGAGCTGTATCATAACACTGTTTTTGTTTAGTTTGCGAAGGGATATTCTGGGGGGCTTTGAGGATTATGGTGAGAAAGGGAACGCCTTCAGATAGAAACTGGAAAGAAGCTTTCTGAGAAACTGTTTTGTGACGTGTGCATTCCACTCACAGATATATACCTTTCTTCACCTAGAAAGTTCCGGAATCCCTTTTGGAGTAAACGCTACTAAGAGATATTCAGGAGTATAGCAGCAACTTTGGTGAAAAAGGAATTATTCTCAGACAAAAACTGGAAAGAAGATTTATGTGAATCTGCTTTTTCTTATGCTGATTCATCTCACATAGATGAAGCTTTAGTTCCATTACACAGCTTGGAAACTCCCTCGTGGATGGATCCACGAAGAGATATTTGGGATCACCTTCAGGCCTATGGTGAAATAGGAAATATAGTCAGATCAAAACTGGAGAGAAGCTTTTTGAAAAACTGCCTGGTGATGTGTGCATTCCACTCAGGGAGTTATAACTTTCTTCTCATAAGGCACAGTTTGAACACAGTTCCTATATAAACAAAAGAGTGATATTCGGAGCACATTGAAGACTATGGCAAAAAGTGAAATGTCGTCCAATAAAAAACAGAAAGAAGCACTTGAAGAAGCTGCTCTGTGAGGGTGAAATGAGTCGAGATTAACTTGGGGTTGGACAAAGGCCCATGTGGGGTTTCTTTAACTGTGGCGTATAAAGATTTGGCTAAGAGTCCAAAATTGGGGATCCAATGTCTGAAGAAGCCTATTAGACCTAGGAAGGATTGAATTTCTTTTACATTTTGAGGGGGAAGAAGGTTACATATTAGGGCCATGCGGTCGGTAGTTAGTGGCCGGGTTGTTGGGGTGATTTCAATTCCTAAGTATATGACGGTTTGGCAAGAAATTTGGGTCTTGTGTTAAGACACTCTATAACCTAATGAGCCTAAATGGTTGAGGAGAGTTGCAGTGTCTAGAAGAGAGTCTTGTTTGGTAGGGCTACAGATTAGGAGATCATCTACATACTGCAAAACTTTGCTATTAGTGAGAGGGCAGGAGGCAAGGTCTTTTGCTAAGGCCTGACCAAAGAAATGGGGGCTGTCCCGGAACCCTTGTGGGAGGACTGTTCACGTCAGTTGAGTGGAGATATGTGTGTCTGGGTCCCCCCATGTGAAAGCAAAAAGTATCTGGCAGTCTGTGTGTAGGGGTATGGTAAAGAAAGCATCCTTAAGGTCTAGCCCAGTAAAATAAGTAGAATTGGTGGGGATATGGGACAGAAGGGTGTAAGAGTTGGGAACTACAGGGTGCGTTGGATGGATAGCCTCATTGACTAGCCGAAGGTCCTGTACTAACCTATACGTTCCGTCTGCCTTCTTAACTGGAAGTATTGGAGTGTTACAGGGGGAATGTGTGTGGACAAGAATATGTTGGCTAAGTAGTCGGGTGATAATTGGCTTTCAACCTTGTAGAAGTGTCGGAGAGAGAGAATTGTGGGCGGTTTGGGAAACGAGTGGGATCTTTGAGCTTCACAGGAACTGGTGGGTGGTGGGCCGCTATGACCGGGGTGGAAGTGTCCCACACTTGAGGGTGTACATAAATAGGGAAGAGCGGGGGTGGGGGCGATATAGGAGGGGAATGTGCGCCTGCACAAACATGAGCAACAGGTCGTGAGGGTGTTGAAGGGGAGTGGATGGGTTGGTGGGAATGTATATGGAGGCCTTTAAGGTTCTCAGGATGTCTCGGCCTAGTAAGGGGGTAGAGAATGGGGGTATAACGAGGAACGAGTGCGCAAAGTAGTTGTTGGCCAGGCAGCAATCAAGGAGGGGAGTTTTTCATGCAGTGGATGGCTTTCCATCTACTCCTACTACAGAGATTTTGGAGGGAAAGCTAGGTCCAGAGAAGGATGGCAAAACAGAATAGGTAGCCCTGCTACCTATTAAAAAATTAATAGTCTTACCTGCTACCAGGAGAGTTACCTGTGGCTCGGCGATGGTGATGAGGGTCTCCGAATCTCAGCACCTTCAGTTGTCGTCGTCCAGATGTAGGAGATGGAAGGAGCTCCCAGGATCCTGGGAAAGGGTGTCACGTGGAGACACGGCACCTGTTCTCTGGGTCGGGCAATCAGACTTCCAGTGTCCTCCCTGTTGGCAAGCAGGGCAGGGGGTTGCTGGTGGACGAGGGTTAGGACATTCACTGGCCCAATGTCCTGATGCCTTGCACTTATAGCAAGGCTGCGTTGGGGCTCTGGGACCTCGCGGACACCTGTGGGCATAGTGTCCTGCCTTGCTGCACTTATAGCAGGCTCCTTTTGTAGCCTTGGAATCTGCGTGGTGTGTGCTCTCTGGCCTGGGGTTACAACTGGGCTGTAAAGCCACTGCTAGGAGCTTTGCTTTCTGTGTAAGGCAAGCCTGTCGCTGTGCTTCAGCCATCGCCTCTCTGGAGTTATAGACCTTAAAGGCTAATTTAAACAGGTCTTGTATTGGTGCCTGAGGACCATCCTCTACCTTTTGAAGTTTTTTCCGAATGTCAGGAGCTGATTGATAAATGAAATAAGACGCCAAAATGGTGGCACCTGTGGGGGAGGCTGGATCTAACCAGGTATGTTGGGTTAGAACCTCCGTCAGCCTATTTAAGAATTCGGCTGGAGTTTCTTCTGCATTTTGAACAATTTCTTTTAATTTGTTAATATTTACAGGTTTGTTTGAGGCTGCTTGCATACCAGCCAACAAACACTGGACCGTTATGTCTTGCCTACAGCACCCAGGCTGGCCTCCTTGGTAGTTCCAGTCTGGGTGTGCCGAGGGGACTGCTTGCTCCCCTAGTGGGATGGCGGCATCAGTTACATGTAGTTGGTTGGCATGCTGCCTGGCGGCTGCTAGTATGCGCTCTTGGTGCTCAGGGTTTAGGGTGGAGGTTTGGATAACCTGGAGGTCATGCCAAGTTAAGTCATAGGCCTGACAAAGGTATCTAAATTCCTTGATGTATATCATAGGATTAGCTGAGAAATCACGTAAACGCTTCTCAATTTTGGAAAGATCGGCTGGTGAAAAAGGGACATGTACTCTGACCACCCCCTCCGCCCCAGCTACCTCTCGCAAAGGTGCAAACACTGTGGGAGGGTGTGGGACAGGAGTGAGGGCATCAGCAGGGCACTTAAAGTTGGTGTGGACAGAGACAGGAGACTTAAGAGAGCCACTTGGGGGCCCCAAAGGAGGCAGGGATCGAGTGGATTACTAGTATATAAGGAAGAGGAAGGAGGAGTCTGAACGGAGGGAGGAGGACAAGAGCAGGGTGGAAGTGAGGGAAATCCTAGGTCCTCTGGCTTAACAGAAAGGAATGAAGACTCCTCTTTTTCAGGTTGCTGTGAGCCAGCGTCTTTGGATAGCGTAACGTGGGCCAAAGAGCACTGGCTACACAGCTCGGGACAAGAGCATAAGGTCCAAAAGCCTTGTATGCAAGTAATTTCGGTCCACTTTCCTAGCCACTGGCAGAAATTGCTGAGGTCAGTCAGAACATTGTGGTTTAGGGTGCCCTCTGGTGGCCACTGAGACTGACTGTCTAGTTTGTATAGGGGCCACGCCACAGTGGAAAAGAATATTAACCGCTTCCTCCTAAGGTCTTGTTCGAGCTGTAAGGTTTATGAATTGGCTAGGAGGCACCCTAAGGGGGTGCTCTTTGGAAATTTGGACTGGGGGTTTCCCATTTGTTTCCTCTTTACTTACACAATGGACACAATGGAAATGGAAGTGGATCTCTGCCTGGCTACAAAGCGTCCTTTGGAACCAGCAAAGACAGACTGGAGGCTCTTGGAGCCAAGGTGGAGATTACCTTCAGGCGGACATCTCCGTCCTGAATGGGTCTCCTGAGCCACGTGGTGGCTCCCGAGCCACTTGGTGGATCAAAAGTGGGCCTCGGACGTGCACAGGATTTTTGGCCGAGGGACGTAAAGAGGAGACAAGGACACTTACCCCAGAGAGGCTGTGAGAGTGAGGGAAGCGGGTCTCAGGTCCTGATCCATCCGTGGCGTGTAAGGAGGAGGAGGAGACTCCCCGGACCCTGGGGTCCCTGAGGAGCAGTCTCCTCCCGGGTTTGGCACCAACAGATTTGTTTTTCTAAGACCACCAGAGTGAGCACAAAAGAACCAGCGAGTAGGCAAGGGTAGGAGCAAAACTGCAAATTTTTTTTGGTCACCTAGCTTCAGGGAAGAAAGTGGGTAGGGAGAGATCTGTCGCCTCTGGCAAAGGAGGCCAGGAGAGTCACCCCGTGGAGCACTCGGACAGAGATCTTAATGCAGTCCCGACAGGAGTGTGGGACTGGGAAATCCGCACGAGACGCTCACTGGGAGCGACTTTTTTAGGAGAGGAAGAGCAATAGGTGGGGCAGGGCGTATCTGTAGCATTCTGTAGGTGCGACCAGATAAATCTTGGACTCTTCAAATTAACGTCAACTGGCACATGTCTGGTTGGTCAGCACCTTCCCGGGCACTGGGTGCATTTTTGTATGTGTGGGAAGTTTGTGATGAAGAACCCGGAAGTGCTCCATCTTGCCTCCGTTTATCCAAACACTAATGTTGAGTAGTTTTATAACCCGGTGTATGTTTAACGTGTGAATGGACATTCGGGAGCACTTAGAGGCCTACTGTGAAAAAGGAAATATGTTCAGACCAAAACTGGAGACAAGCTTTCCAAGGAACTGCTTTGTGACGTGTGCATTCCACTCACAGAACTATACCATTCTTCTTTTAGAGGACTCTGGAACCCCTTTTGGAGAAAAAGCAACCAGAAGACATTTGGGAGTACAAGCATGGCTATGGTGAAAAAGGAAATATACTAAGACAAAAGTGGAGAGAAGATTTCTGAGACACTACTTCGTGTTAGATATATCGATTCATCTCGCCTAGTTCAAACCTTTCTTATATTACGCAGTTTGGAAACTCTGTCATGCACGGATCCGCGAAGGGACATTTGGGAACACATTCAGGCCTGCGGTGAAAGAGCAGATATCTTCAGACAAAAACTGGATAGAAGTTTTCTGAGAAACTACTTGTGATGTATCCATTCCACTCAGGGATTTACACCACTTTTCTTACAAGGCAGTTTTTAAACACTGTTCCTCTGTAACCGAAAATGTGACATTTCGAAGTGCATTGAGGACTATGGCAAATAGTGAAATATACTGAAATAAAATCGAGAAAGAATCGTACCAGTAATCTGCTCTCTGATATGTGCATTCACTGCACCGAATTTATGCTTACTCTATGATGCCCAGTTTCTAAATTCTGTCTTTGAAGAATCTGTGAAGGGAAATTTAGTGATGCCCGGAGGCTTGTGGTGAGCAAGGAAACAGCTTCCGATGAAACCTGCAGAGTAACATTCTGAGAAACTGCTTTGTGACTGGTGTACTCGCCTCATAGATTTAAACCATTCTTTGGACTGAGCTGATTGAAATCACTGTTTTTGTGGAATCTGAGGAAGGACATTTGGGAACGATCCTTAGAACATGGAAAAAGAAATATCCTCAGGTAAAATCCAGAAGGAAGCTTTCTGTGAACCCATTCTATATCATCTTAATTCCTCTCACTTTGGTAATCCTCTCCTTATGTTGAGTAGTTTTATAACCCTGTGTATGTTTAGCATGTGATGGGACACTCGGGAGCACTTCAGGCTTATGGTGAAAAAGGAAATATGTTCAGACCGAAACTGGAGAGAAGCTTTCCGAGGATCTTCTTTGTGACGTGTGCATTCCACTCACAGAAATATACCTTTCTTCTCCTAGAGGATTCCGGAATCCCTTTTGGAGAAAAAGCTACCAAGAGACATCAGGAGTATAGACACGGCTATGGTGAAAAAGGAAATATTTTCAGACTAAATTGGAAAGAACTTTACTCTGAAACTGCTTCGTGTTAGATATATCCATTCATCTCGCATACCTCAAACCATTCTAATATTATGCAGTGTGGAAACTCGGTCATGAAAGGATCCACGAAGGGACATTCAGGAGCACATTCTGGCCTTCAGTGAAAGAGGAGATATCTTCAGATAAAAACTGGATAGAAACTTTCTGAAAAAACTACTTGTGATGTATGCATTGCGCTCAGGGTGTTATGCCCCTGCTCTCACAAGGCAGTGTTTAATCACTGTTCTTGTGTAACCGAAAAAGTGATATATCAGAGCACTTGAGGACTATGGCAAATAGTGAAATACACTGCAATAAAATATAGAAAGAAGCATTCCAAGAATCTGCTCTCCTATATGTGCATTCACTTCACAGAGTTTATGCAAACTATATGTTGCCCAGTTTCAAATTCTGTCATTGAAGAATCTGTGAAGGGATATTTAGTGATGCCCGGAGGCTTGTGGTGAGCAAGAAAACATCTTCCGATGAAACCTGCAGAGTAACTTTCTAAGCAACTGCTTTGAAATGTGTGTATTCTACTCATAGATTTACACCATTCTTTGGATTGACCAGAAGATTTCTGTGAAACTGCTTCGTGTTAGATATACCTATGCATCTCGCATAGTTCAAACCTTTCTTATATTACGCACTTTGGAAACTCCGTCAAGCACCAATCCGTGAAGGGACGTTCGGGAGCACAGTCAGGCCTACGGTGAAAGAGGAGATATCTTCAGATAAAAAGAGCATAGAAGCTTTCTGAGAAACTATTTGTGATCTATGCATTCTGCTCAGGGATTTATACCTCTTTTCTCACACGGCTGTGTTAAACACTTTTCCTGTGTATCCGAAAAACTGATATTTCGCAGTGCACTGAGGACTATGGCAAATAGTGAAATATACCAAAATAAAATCGAGAAAGAAACGTTCCAACAATCTGCTCTCTGATATGTGCATTCACTTCAGAGAATTTATGCTTACTCTATGTTGCCCAGTTTCGAAATTCTGTCTTTGAAGAATCTGTGAAGGGATATTTAGTGACACCCGGAGGCTTGTGGTGAGCAAGGAAACATCCGATGAAACCTGCAGAGTAACATCCTGAGGAACTGCTTTGCGATGCCTGTATTCATCTCATAGATTTAAACCCTCCTTTGGATTGAGAAGATTGAAATCCCTGTTTTTGTGGAATCTGAGGAAGGACATTTGAAAGCAATCCTTAGAACATGGAGAAAGAAATATCCTCAGGTAAAATCCAAAAGGAAGCTTTCTGTGAAACTGTTGTGTGTTGTCTTAATTCCTCTCGCTTAGTTAAGCCTCTCCTTGTGTTGAGTAGTTTCATAACCCTGTGTATGTTTAGCGTGTGATGGGACATTCAGGAGCACTTTGAGGCTTATGGTGAAAAAGGAAATATGTTCAGACCGAAACTGGTGAGAAGCTTTCCGAGGAACTGCTTTGTGATGTGTGCATTTCACTCACATTGTTATACCTCTCTTCTCGTACATCGTCTGTGAAACCCCTTTGGAGAAACAGTTACCAAGTGATATTTGGGAGCATGTTGATCCCAATGATGAAAAGGGAAATAGCCTCAGACAAAACCTGGAAAGAAGCTTTTTTTAAGGTACTCTGTGATATGTGTAATCATCCCACAAAAATAAAGGTTTTCTTGCATTATACAGTTTGAAAACCTTCATGGACGGATCCACGAAGTGACTTTCGGCAGCACTCTCAGGACTACGGTGAAAAAGGAAATATCTTCAGATAAAAACTAGAAAGAAGGATTCTGTGAATCTGCTTTTTTCTATGTTTATTCTTCTCACATAGATGAAGCTGTCTTTACATTTCACAGCTTGGAAATTCCTTCATGGTTGGATCCACGAAGGGATATTTGGGATCACATGCGGGCCTATGGTCAAATAGGAAATATAGTCAGATAAATACTGGAGAGAAGCTTTTTGAGAAACTGCTTGGTGATGTGTGCATTCCACTCAGGGAGATTTAATGTTCCTCTCATAAGGCCCAGTTTGAATACTATTCATGTAAAATCAAAAGGGTGGTATTCGGAGCAAATTGAACATTATTGCAAATGTAAAATGTCGTCCAATAAAAAACAGAAAGAAGCACTCGAGGAAACTGCTCTCTGACATGCCTATTATTTTCACAGGGTTAAAGCTTACTCTACATTTCCCAGTTTGAATGTCGCCCTCTGAGGGTTTTGTGAAGGGATAGTAAATTGCAACCAGATTCCTGTGTCAAGCAAGGAAATGTCTCCCATCGAATATTGGAGAGAAGGTTTCTGCACAACCTTTTCGTGATGTTTGTGTTCATCTCAAAGAGTTATATTATTCTTATATTGAGCAGTTTGAAATCACTGTTTCCATGGCATCTGAGAAAGGACATTTGTAGACGCTCTTTAGAATAACTCGAAAAACAAATAACCTCCGAGAGAAAACAGAAGGAAGCTTTCTGCGAACCTGCTGTGTGTTACGTGAATTCCGCTCACACAGTTCAGCTTCTCTTTTCATTGAGCAGTATCATAACACTGTTTTTGTTTAGACTGCGAAGGGATATTCAGGAGTGATTTGAGGGTTACAGTGAAAAATGAAACGTCTTCATATAGAAACTGCAGAGAAGCTTTCTGAAGAGCTGCTTTGTGATGTGTGCATTCCGCTCACAGAAATATACCTTTCTTCTTTTAGAGGATTCCGGAATCCCTTTTGGATCGAAGCTTTCCGAGAAACTACCTGTGAAGTATGCATTCCCCACAGAGAGATATACCTCTTTTCTCACAAGGCAGTGTTTAAACACTGTTCCTATGTAACCAAAAAAGTGATATTTCGGAGCACACTGAGGACTATGGCAAACAGTGAAATATGCTGAAATAAAATCGAGAAAGAAGCGTTCCAAGAATCTGCTCTCTGATACGTGCATTGACTGCACCGAATTTATGCTTACTCTATGTTGCCAATTTTCGAAATTCTGTCTTTGAAGAATCTGTGAAGGGATATTTAGTGACACCCGGAGGCTTGTGGTGAGCAAGGAAACATCATCCAATGAAACCTGCAGAGTAATTTTCTGAGCAACTGCTTTGCGATGTGTGTATTCGTCTCCTAGATTTAAACCGTTCTTTGGATTGAGCAGATTGAAATCACTGTTTTTGTGGAATTTGAGGAACGATATTTGGGAACGATCCTTAGAAAATGGAGAACGAAATATCCTCAGGTAAAAACCAGAAGGAAGCTTTCTGTGAAACTATTCTGTGTCGTCTTAATTCCTCTCGCTTAGTTAAGCCTCTCCTTTCATTGAGTAGTTTTATAGCCCTGTGTATGTTTGCTGTGTGATGGGACATTCAAGAGCACTTTGAGGCTTATGGATAAAAAAGAAATATGTTCAGAACGAATCTGGAGGGAAGCTTTCTGAGTAACTGCTTGGTGATGTGTGCATTCCACTCACAGAAATATACCTTTCTTCTTTTAGAAAATTACGGAATCCCTTTTGGAGAAAAAGCTACCAAGAGACTTTCGAGAGTACAGGGATGGCTATGGTGAAAAAGGAAATATCCTCAGACAAAACTGAAGAGAAGATTTCTGTGAAACTGCTTCCTGTTAGATATAGCTATTCATCTCGCATAGTTCCAACCTTTCTTATATTATGCAGTTCGGAAACTCCGTCATGCACGAATCTGCGAAGGGACATTTGGGAGCACATTCAGGCCTATGGTGAAAGAGGAGATACCTTCACATAAAAACTGGATAGAAGCTTTCTGAGAGACTACTTTTGATTTATGCATTCAGCTCAGGGAGTTACACCTCTTTTCTCATAAGGCAGTGTTTAAACACTGTTCCTGTGTAACCGATAACGTGATATTTTGGCACGCATTGAAGACTATGTCAAATAATGAAATATATTGAAATAAAATCGAGAAAGAAGCATCCAAGAATCTGCACTCTGATATGTGCATTCACTTCACAAAATTTATGCTTACACTCTGTTGCCCAGTTTTGAAATTCTGTCTTTCAAGAATCTGTGAAGGGATATTTAGTGACGCCCGGAGGCTTGTGGTGAGCAAGGAAACATCTTCCGATGAAACCTGCATAGTAACTTTCTGTGCAACTGCTTTGCAATGTGTGTATTCGTCTCCTAGAGTTAACCCATTCTTTGGATTGAGAAGATTGAAATCACTGTTTTTGTGGAATCTGAGGAAGAACATTTGGGAACGATCCTTAGAACACGGAGAAAGAAATATCCTCAGGTAAAATCCAAAAGGAAGCTTTCTCTGAAACTACTCTGTTTCATCTTACTTTCTCTCACTTAGTTAAGCTTCTCCTTACTGCTTTGCTTTTCTAAGACCACCAGTGCGAGCACAAAAGAACCAGCGAGTAGGCAAGGCTAGGAGCAAAACTGCAAATTTATTTTTGGTCACCTAGCTTCAGGGAAGAAGGTGGGTAGGGAGAGGTCTGTCGGCCTCCGGCAAAGTAAGCCAAGAGAGTCGCCCCGTGGAGCTCTCAGACAGAGATCCTAATGCAGTCGAGACAGTAGTGTGGCTCTGGGAAGTCCACGCGAGATGCTTAACAAGAGCGGCTTTTCTTGGAGACAGGGCAATAGGCGGGGCACAGGCTTGTCGGGGGCGTTCCATAGGTGCGACCAGGTAAATCTTGCTCTCTGGGAATTGACCTCACCTGGCACATGCCCAGTTGGTCTGCATCTTCCTGGTGCTGGCTGCATATTCACTCACTTGGGAAAAGTTGGAGATGAAGAATCCGGAAGTGCACCATCTTGCGTCCGTTTATTCAAACACTTACATTGAGTAGCTTTATAACCCTGTGTATGTATAGCATGTGATGGGACATTCGGGAGCACTTTGAGGCTCATGGTGAAAAAGGAAATCTGTTCAGACCCAAACTGGAGAGAAGCTTTCAGAGGAACCGCCTTGTGACGTGTGCATTCCACTCACAATGTTATACCTCTCTTCTCATACAGCGTCGGAAAAACCCTTTTGGAGAAACAGGTACCAGGTGATATTCGGGAGCATGTTGATGCTGATGATGAAAA
Organism: Piliocolobus tephrosceles; assembly: GCF_002776525.5. Taxonomy (NCBI): domain Eukaryota; kingdom Metazoa; phylum Chordata; class Mammalia; order Primates; family Cercopithecidae; genus Piliocolobus; species Piliocolobus tephrosceles. The sequence continues at coordinate 72,245,830 of NC_045437.1, forward strand.
GGGAAATAACCTCAGACAAAACCTGGAAAGAAGCTTTCCAGAAAGCTACTCTACATCTACTTCTTCTACATAGATGAAGCTTTCTTTACATTACACAGATTGGAAACTCCCTCGTGGATGGATCCATGAAGGGATATTTGGGATCACATTCTGGCCTATGATCAAATAGGAAATAGAGTCAGATAAAAACTTTAGAGAAGCTTTCTGACAAAATGCTTGGTGATGTGTGCATTCCACTCAGGGAGTTTTAAAGTTCTTCTCATAAGGCACAGTTTGAACACCGTTCCTGTAAAACCAAAAGAGTGATATTCGTAACACATTGAAGACTATGGCAAAAAAGTGAAATGTCACCCAAGAAAGAATGGAAAGAAGCACTCATAGAAACTGCTCTCTGACATGCCCATTCTTTTCACAGGGTTAAAGCTTACTCTACATTTCCCAGTTTGAAAGTCAGCCTCTGAGGTTTCCACGAAGGGATACTAAGTCGCAACTGGAGGCCTGTGTCATGCAAGGAAATATCTCCCATTGAAAATTAGAGAGAAGCTTTCTGCACAACCCTTTTGTGATGTTTGTGTTCATCTCAAAGAGGTAAAACATTATTTCGATTGAGCAGTTTGAGATCACTGTTTCTGTGGAATCTGAGAAAGGACATTTGGAGACACTCTTTAGAATACCCTGAAAAAGAAATAACCTCAGAGAGAAACCAGAAAGAAGCTTTCTGTGAACCTGCTCTGTGTGACTGAATTCCACTCACACAGTTAAGCTTCTCTTTTCATTTAGCAGTATCATAACACTGTTTTTGTTTAGACTGCGCAGGGATATTCAGGAGCGATTTGAGGGTTATGGTGAGAAAGGAAACGTCTTCAGATAGAAACTGGAGAGAAGTTTTCTGAGGAGCTGCTCACAGAAATATACCTTTCTTCTCCTAGAGGATTCTGGAATCCCTTTTGTTGAAAAAGCTACCAAGAGACATTCTGGAGTATAGGGACGGCTAAGGTGAAAAAGGAAATATCCTCAGACAAAAACTGTAATGAAGATTTCTGAGAAACTGCGTCGTGTTAGATATATCTATTCATCTCGCATAGCTAAAACTTTCTTATATTATGCAGTTTGGAAAACCCATCATGCACGAATCCGGGAAGGGACATTTTGGAGCACATTCAGGCCTATGTTGAAAGAGGAGATATCTTCAGATAAAAACTGGATAGAAGCCTTCTGAGAAACTACTTGTGATGTATGCATTCCACTGAGGGTGTTATAACTGTTTTTTCAAAAGGTAGTGTTTAAGCACTGATCCTGTGTAACCAAAAAAAGTGATATTTCGGAGTGCATTGAGGACTATGGCAAAAGTGAAATATACTGAAATAAAATCGAGAAAGAAGCGTTCCAGGCATCTGGTCTGGTATGTGCATTCACTTCACAGAATTTATGCTTACTCTATGTTGCCCAGTTTCGAAATTCTGTGTTTGAAGAATGTGTGAAGGGATATTTAGAGGTGCCAGGAGGCTTGGGTGAGCAGGGAAACATCTTTCGATGAAACCTACAGAGTAATTTTCTGAGCAACTGCTTTGTGATGTGTGTATTTGTCTCAGAGATTTACACATTCGTTGGATAGAGCAGATTGAAATCACTGTTTTTGTGGAATCTGAGGAAGGAAATTTGGGAACGATCCTTAGAACATGGAGAAAGAAGTATCCTCAGGTAAAATACAGAAGGAAGCTTCCTGTGAAACTACTCTGTGTCGTCTCAATTCTTCTCGCTTAGTTACGACTCTCCTTACGTTGAGTAGTTTTATACCCCTGTGTATGTAAAGCGTGTGATGGGACACTCGGAAGCACTTTGAGGCATTAGGGGAAAAAGGAAATATGTTCAGGTCGAAACTGGAGAGAATATTTCCGTGGAACTGCTTTGTGACGTGTGCATTCCACTCACAGAAATATACCTTTATTCTCCTAGAGGATATCGGAATCCATTTTGGAGAAAAAGCTACCAAGAGACCATTCAGGAGTATAGGGACAGCTATGGTGAAAAAGAAATTATCCTCAGTCAAAACTGAAAGAAGATTTCTGTGAAACTGCTTCATGTTAGATATATCTATTCATCTCGCATAGTTCAAATCTTTCGTATATTATGCTGTTTGGAAACTCCGTCATGCACGTATCTGCGAAGGGACATTCAGGAGCACATTCAGGTCTTCAGTGAAAAAGGAGATATCATCAGATAAAAACTGGAAAGAATCTTTCAGATAAACTATTTTGTGATGTATGCATTCCGCTCAGGGTGTTATACCTCTTTTCTCACAAGGCAGGGATTGAACACTGCTACTGTGAAACCGAAAAGGTGATATTTTGGAGTGCACTGAGGACTCTGACGAATAATGAAATATAAAATCGGGGAAGAAGCGTTCCAAGAATCTGCTCTCTGATATGTGCTCTCTGAAGAAGCATTCCAGAATCTGCTCTCTGATTCTGATTACTCTATGTTGCCCAGTTTCAAAATTCTGTCTTTGAAGAATCTGTGAAGGGATATTTAGTGACCCCTGAGGCTTGTAGTGAGCAAGGAAACATCTTCCGATGAAACCTGCAGAGTAACTTTCTGAGCAACTGCTTTGCCATGTGTGTATTTGTCTCGTAGATTTAAACCCTTCTTTGGATTGAGCAGATTGAATTCACTGTTTTTGTGGAATCTGAGGAAGGACAGTTGGGAACGATCCTTAGAACATGGAGAAAGAAATATCCTCAGGTAAAATCCAGAAGGAAGCTTTCTGTGAAACTACTCTGTGTCGTCTTAATTCCTTTCGCTCAGTTAAGCCTTTCCTTATGTTGAGTAGTTTTATAATGCTGTGTAGGTTTAGCATGTGATGAGAAATTCAGGAGCTCTTTGAGGCTTACGTTGAAAAAGGAAATCTGTTCACACCGATACTGGGGAGAAGCTTTCCGTGGAACAGCTTTGTGACATGTGCATTCCACTCACAGTGTTATACTTCTCTTCTCATACAGCATCGGGTAAACCCTTTTGGAGAAACAGGTACCAAGTGATATTCGGGAGCATGTTGATGCCAATTATGAAAAGGGAAATAGCATCAGACAAAACCTTTAAAGAATCTTTCACTTAAACTACTCTGTGATATGTGTAATCATCTCACAGAGATAAAGGTTTCTTTACATGATACAGCTTGAAAACTGTCATGGACGGATCCATGAAGGGACTTTCGGGAACACTCTCAGGACTATGGTGAAAAAGAAAATATCTTCAGATAAAAATTGAAAATAAGCTTTCTGTGAATCTGTTTTTTTCTATGTTTATTCTTCTCACATAGATGAAGCTTACTTTACATAACGCAGCTTGGAAACTCCCTCGTGGATGGATCCTCGAAGAGATATTTGAGATCACATTTGGGCTTATGGACAAATAGGAAATATACACATTAAGCATCAACCAGAGACCTGATCGAGCAAGGAATTGTCTCCCATTGAAAATTGGAGAGAAGCTTTCTGCACAACCCTTTTGTGATGTTTGAACCCATCCCAAAGGGTTAAATCTTTCTTTGGAATGAGCAGTTTGAAATCACTGTTTCTGTGGAATCTGAGAAAGGACATTTGGAGACGTTCTTTAGAATACCCTGAAAAAGAAATAACCTCAGAGAGAAACCAGACGGAGCTCCTGCATTTCCGACAGGAGTGGGGAGGCTGGGAAGTCCATGCCACGCTCTGCCGGGAGAGGCTTTTCTGGGAGTGGGAGGGCAATAGGCGGGGCACGGGCGTGTCGGGGGTGTTCCGCAGGTGAGACCAGGTAAATCTTGGTCTCTTCGGATTGACATCACCTGGTGCATGCCCGGTTGGTCTGCACCTTCCCAGGCACCAGCTGCATTTTCACGCGCGTGGCAAAAGTTGGTGATGAAGAACCTGGAAGTGCGCCATCTTAACTCCGTTCATCCAAACAGTCCAACTTTGTATTGGTAATAGTGATAAGGGGCGCTGTCGTCAGTCTACATACTTCCTGCTGTTAAGGGGCGTCTTTATGTTTGGGGTCTATGGTTGTTATTTGGACGTATGGATGAAGAATAAAATAAGGCACAGTATTAGTATAGGAATGAGGAATGGAATGAGGAATGGAAGCATTTGTTGGAATATGGGCAAAACCCAGAAGGATGCTCCTGGTAAGGCTGGGGAGTATGAGATAGTTAAGAAAATTTAGTAAGTTTGAGGTGAGTGGGGGAAAGCCAAACTGATTTCCTCCTATTGGTTTCAGTAGGGGCCTTTTTTAGCTGGGAATGAGGAAGGATTGCGCAAAGTAGTTGTTGTCCAGCCAGCAATTAAGGAGTGGAGTTTTTGTGGAGTGGATGGCTTTCCGTATACTCCTATTACAGAGATATTGGATGGAAGGCTAGGACCAGAGAAGGACGAAAAAAGAGAATAGGTAGCCTCGCTGTTGATTAAAAAATTGTCTTACCTACTACGAGGAGAGTTACCCACAGCTTGGTGAGGGTGATGGGGGTCCCCGAGTCTCGGTACCTTCAGTTGTTGTCGTCCAGATGTAGGAGCTGGAAGGAGCTCCTAGTATCCTGGGAAAGGAGGGTCACGTGTAGATGCAGCATCTGTTCTCAGGGTGGGGCAATCAGACTTCCAGTGTCCTCCCTGCTGGCAAGCAGGGCAGGGGTTTGCTGGTGGACGAGGGTTAGGACATTCACTGGTACAATGTCCTGATGCCTTGCACTTATAGCAAGGCTGCGTTGGGGCTCGGGGATCTTGCAGACACCTGTTGGCATAGTATCCTGCCTTGCCGCAGTTATAGCACTCTCCTTTTGTAGCCTTGGAGTCCGTGGGTTGTGTGCTCTCTGGCCTGGGGTTCCGACTGGGCTGTAAAGCCACTGCTAGGAGCTGAACCTTCTGTTCAAGGCGAGCCTGTTGCTGTGCTCCAGCCATCTCCTCTCTGGAGTTACAGACCTTAAAGGCTAATTTAACTAGGTCTTGTATTGGTAACTGAGGACCATCCTCTACCTTTTAAAGATTTTTTTTACGAATGTCAGGAGCTGATTGAGAAATGAAATAAGATGCCAAATTGGTGGCCCCTGTGGGGGAGGCCGAATCTAACCGGGTATATTGGGTTAGAACCTCAGTCAGCCAATTTAAGAATGTGGCTGGATTTTCTTCCAGTTGTTTTAATTTGTTAAAATTTACAGTTTTGTTTGAGGCTGCTTGCATACCAGCCAACAAACACTGGACCATTATGTCTCGCCTACGGCGCCCAGGCTGGCCTACTTGGTAGTCCCAGTCTGGGTCTGGCGAGGGGACTGCTTGCTCCTCTAGTAGAATGGCAGCATCAGTTAAATGTAATTGGTTGCCATGCTGCCTGGGGGCCGCTAAGATGCACTCTTGCTCCTCAGGGTTTAGGGTAGAAGTTAGGATCACCTGGAGGTCATGCCAAGTAAAGTCATAGGCCTGACATAGATATCTAAATTCCTTTATGTATATGGTAGAATTAGCTGAGAAATCACCTGAAAGCTTCTCAATTTTGGAAAGGTCAGCCAGTGAAAAAGAGAGATGTACTGTGACTACCCCCTCTGCCCCAGCTACCTCTCGCAAAGGTGCTAACACTGTTTGAGGGTGTGGGACTGAATTGGGGCCATCAGCAGGGCACTTAGAGCGGGTTTGGGCAGAAACAGGGGACTCAAGACAGCCAGTTGGGGGCCCCAAAGTAGGCACGGGACCGAATGGATTACTAGTAGATAACGAAGAGGAAGGAGGAGTCTGCACGGGGGAATAAGGAGGAGTGTAGGGCGGCGGTGAGGGTACAGAGACAGAAGGAAACCCTAGGTCCTCCAGCTGAACAGAAATTAATAAAGACTCCTCTTTTTCGGGTTCCTGTGAGCCGGCATCCTTGGCCAGCATAACCTGGACCAAAGAACACCAGCTACACAAGTCGGGACAAGAGCGTAAGGCCCAAAAGCCTTGTATGTAATTAATTTCGGACCACTTGCCTAGCAGCTGGCAGAAATTGCTGAGGTCGATCAGAACATTGCAGTCTAAGGTGCCCTCTGGTTGTCTGAGACTGATTGTCTAGTTTGTATTGGGGCCACGTCGCAGAGGAAAGAAAAATTAACCGCTGTAAGGTTTTTAAATTGGCTAGGAGGCATCCTAAAAGGGTGCTCTTTAGAAATTTGAACTGGGGGTTTCCCATTTGTTTCTTCTTTATTGACACAATGGAGATCTCTGCCTGGCTTCAAAGCGTCCTTTGAAATCACCAGAGACAGACTGGAGGCTCTTGGAGCCAAGGTGGAGGTTAACTTCAGGCGACGGACGTCTCTGTCCTGAATGGGTGTCCCGAGCAAATGGTGGCTCAAAAGTAGAGATCGGACCTGCGCAGGTGGACAAGGGAAGTAAAAAGGAGACAAGGGCACTTACTCCAGAGAGGCCGTGAGAGTGAGGAAAGCGGGTCTCAGCTCCTGGTCCATCTGTGGTGTGGGAGCAGGAGGAGGTTCCTCAACACTCAGAGGCCTAAGGAGGGGTCTCCTTCCGGGTTCGGCACCAACTGATTTGTTTTTCTAAGACCACTGAGAGAGCACAAAAGAACGAGCCAGTAGGCAAGGCTAAAAGCAAAACTGCAAATTTAATATTTGGTCATCTAGCTTCAGGGACAAAGGTGTGCAAGGTGAGGTCTGTCGGCCTCCGCCAAAAGAGGCCGAGAGAGTCGCCCGATAGAGGTCTCGGGCGGAGTTCCTGATGCAGTCCCAACAAGAATGGGGGCTGAGGAAGCCTGCACCACGTGTGTACCGGGAGCGGCTTTTCTAGGAGTTTAAGGGCAACAGGTGGGGCACCGACGTGTCGGGGAGGAGGAGGGGCTCCACAGGTGCCACCAGGTAAATCTTGGTCTCTTCAGACTCACATCAACTGGCACATGCCTGATTGGTCTGCACCTTCCTGGGCGCCGGCTACGTTTTCGCGCACACGGGAAAAGTTGATGATGAAGAACCCAGAAATTCGCCATCTTGCCTCCGTTCATCCAAACAGAAGCTTTCTGTGAAACTGCTCTGTGTCGTTTTCACTGAGCAGTTTTCTGCTTCTCTTTTCAGAGAACAGTGTCATAACACAATTTTTGTTTAGTCTGCAAAGGGATATTCAGAAGATATATGCTCGCGAGTATCACTTGGTACATGTTGCTCCAAA
>NC_045437.1:72253395-72254756 GCF_002776525.5 Piliocolobus tephrosceles
GCCATTCTCCTGCCTCAGCCTCCGGAGTAGCTGGGACTACAGGCGCCCGCCACCTAGCCCGGCTAGTTTTTTTTTTTGTATTTTTTAGTAGAGACGGGGTTTCACCGTGTTAGCCAGGATGGTCTCGATCTCCTGACCTCGTGATCCGCCCGTCTCGGCCTCCCAAAGTGCTGGGATTACAGGCTTGAGCCACCGCGCCCGGCACCAACAGTTTCTTTACGTAATGTAAAGAAAGCTTTATCTATGTGAGATGATTACACATATCACAGAGTAGTTTCCTAGAAAGCTTCTTTGCAGTATTGGTCTGAGGCTATTTGGCTTTTCACCATCAGCATCAACATGATCCCGAATATCATTTGGTACCTGTTTCTGCAAAAGATTTTCTGCGGCGCCATATGAGAAGAGACGTATAACACTGTGAGTGGAATGCACATGTCACAAAGCATTTCCTCGGAAAGCTTCTCTCCAGTATCGGTCTGATCATACTTCCTTTTTCACCATAAGCCTCAAATTGCTCCTGAATATCCCATCACACGCTAAACATACACAGGGCTAGAAAACTGCTCAATGAAAAGGGAGACTTAACTGAGTGAGAGGAATTAAGATGTCACAGAGCAATTTCACAGAAAGCTTTCTACTGGATTTCTTCTGAGGATATTTCTTTCTCTATAATCTAAGTTTCCTTCTGGATTTTACCTGAGGATATTTCCTTCTCCGTAATCTAAGGATCGTTCCCAAATGTCCCTCCTCAGATTCCACAAAAACAGTGATTTCAAGCTGCTCATCAAAAGTATGGTTTAACTCTATGAGACGAATACACATTGCAAAGCAATTGCTCACAAACTTTCTCTGCTAGTTGCATTGGAAGACGCTTTCTGGCTAACCACAAGCTTCCGGGCATCAATAACTATCCCTTTCCAGATTCTTCAAAGACAGAATTATGAAATTGGGCATCGTAGAGTAAACATCATCTCTGTGCCCCTAATGAACATATCAGAGAGCAGATTCTTGGAATGCTTCTTCCTCCATTTTGTTTCAGTATATTTCACTATTCGCCATAGTTCTCAATGGGCTCCGAAATATCACTTTTTCGGTTTCACAGGAACAGTGTTCAAACGCTGCCTTGTGTGAAAAGAGGTATTACACTCTGAGTGGAATACATATATCACAAAGTAGTTTTTCAGAAAGCGTCTATCCAGTTTTATCTGAAGATATCTCCTCTTTCACTGTTGGCCTGAATGTGCTCCCCAATGTCCCTTCGAGGATCCGTGCATGATGGAGTTTCAAAACTGCGTAATATAAGAAAAATTTTAAGTATGCAAGATGAATAAATATATCTAACACAAAGCAGTTTCACAGAA
>NC_045437.1:72254856-72258170 GCF_002776525.5 Piliocolobus tephrosceles
ATCTAACACAAAGCAGTTTCACAGAAATCTTCTTTCCAGTTTTTCTCCGAGGATATTTCCTTTTTCACCATAGCCCTCCCTATACTCCTGAATGTCTCTTGGTAGCTTTTCCTCCAAAAGGGATTCCGGAATCCTATATGAGAAGAAAGTTGTATTTCTGTGAGTGGAACGCACATGTCAGAAAGCAGCTCCTCAAAAACCTTCTCGCCCGTTTCTATTTAAAAATGTTTCCTTTCTCACCGTTAGCCTCAAAGGGTTCCAGAATATCCCATTGCAGACTAAACAAAAACAGTGTTATGATACTGCTCTATGAAAAGTGGAGCTTAACGGTGTGAGCAGAATTCATGTGAAACCGAGCAGTTTCACAGAAAGCTTCCTTCTGATTTTCTCTGAGGTTACTCCTTTTTCAGGATATTCTAAAGAGCGTTTCCAGATGTCCTTTCTCAGATTCCACAGAAACAGTGATTTCAAACTACTCAATACAAAGAATCATATAACGCTATGAGATGAATACAAACATCAAAAAAAGTTGCACAGAAAGATTCTCTCCGATTTCCGATGGAAGACGTTTCCTTGCTTGACACGGGATTCCGGTTGCCACTTATTATCCCTTCGCAGGAACCTAAAGACCGACTTTCAAACTGGGAAATGTAGAGCTAGCTTTAACCCTGTGAAAAGAATGGACATGTCACAGAGCGGCTACTTTGAGTGCTTCTTTCTGTTTTTTTTTTTTTTTTTGTGCGACAATTGACTTTTTGCTGTAGTGTTCAATTTGCTCTGAATATCACTCTTTTGGTTTTACAGGAACAGACTTCAAATTGTGCCATATGAGAAGAAAGTTATAGCTGCTTGAGTGGAATGCACACATCCCCAAGCAGTTTCTCAGAAAGCTTCTCTCCAGTTTTTCTCTGAATCTATTTCCTATTTCACGGTAGGCCCGGACGTGATCCCAAATATCCCATCGTGGATCCATCCACGAGGGAGATTCCAAGCTGTGTAATGTAAAGAAAGGTTGAGCTATGTGAGATGATTAAACATGGCAAAATGCTGATTTAGAGAAAGCTTCTTTCCAGTTTTTTTCTGAAGATATTTCCATTTTCACCATAGTCCTGAATGTGCTCTCGATGGTCACTTCATGGATCCGTCCATGACAGTTTCCAAGCTGCGTAGTGTAAAGAAAGTTTATCTATGTGAGATGAATACACATATCACAGAGTAGTTTCCTAGAAAGATTCTTTCCAATTTTTGTCTGAGGCTATTTCCCTTTTCACCATCAGCATCAATATCCTCTCGAATATCACTTGGTACCTGTTCCTCCAAAAGGGTTTCACCGATGCTGTATGATAAGGGAGGTATAACACTGTGAGTGGAATGTACAAGTCACAAAGCAGTTCCTCGGAATGCTTCTCTCCAGTTTCGTTCTGAACGTATTTCCTGTTTCACTGTGAGCTTCAAAGTGCTGCCGAATATGCCATCACACGGTAAACATACACAGGGTTAGAAAACTGATCAATGGAAAGACAGGTTGAACTGACTAAGAGGAATTAAGACGACACAAAGCAGTTTCACAGAAAGCTTTCTTCTGTATTTTACGTGAGGATATTTCTTTCTCCATATTCTAAGGATCATTCCCAAATGTCCTTTCTGAGATTTCTCAAAAACAGTGAGTTCAAGCTGCTGAATCCAAAGAATGGTAAACTCCTTGAGACGAATACACACATCAAAAGCAGTTGCTCAGAAAGATTCTCTGCAGGTTTCATTGGAAGACGTTTCCTCGCGCCCCACAAGCCTCCGGGTGTCACTGAATATCCCTTCATAGATTCTTCAAAGACAGAGTTTCGAAACTGGGCAACATAGAGTAAGCATTAACTGTGTGAAGTGAATGGACATATCAGGGAGCAGATTACTGCAATGCTTCTTCCTCGATTTAATTTCAGTATATTGCACTATTCGCCGTAGCCCTCAATGCATTCTGAAGTATCACATTTTGGGTTTCACAAGAACAGTGTTCAAACACTGCTTTGTGAGAAAAGATGTATAACTCCCTGAGTGGAATGCATACATCACAAAGTAGTTTCTCAGAAAGCTTCTATCCAGTTTCTATCTGAAGATATCTCCTCTTTCACCGTAGGCCTGAATATGCTCCCGAATGTCCCTTTGCGGATCTGTGCCTGACAGAGTTTCCAAAATGCGTAATATAATTAAAATTTTAACTATGTGAGACGAATAAATATAACTAACACAAAGCAGTTTCGCAGAAATCTTCTTTCCAGTTTTTGTCTGAGGATATTTCCTTTTTCACCATAGTCGTCGTTATACCCTGGAATATACATGGTAGCTTTTTCTCCAAAAGGGAATCTGGAATCCTATAGGTGAAGAAAATTATATTTCTGTGAGTGAAATGCACACATCACAAAGCAGTTGCTCAGAAATTTTCTCTCCATTTTCTATCAGAAGTCGTTTCCTATCACACTGTAAGCCTCAAAGCGCTCCTGAATATCCCTTGGCAGACGAAACAAAGACAGTGTTATGATACAGATCAGTGAAAAGAGAAGCTTAACTGTGTGAGCGGAATTCACATGACACAGAGCAGTTTCACAGAAAGCTTCCTTCTGGTTTCTCTCTGAGGTTATTTCTTTTTCAGGATATTCTATAGAGCGTTTCCAAATGTCCTTTCTCAGATTCCCCAGAAACAGTGATTTCAAACAGCTCAATCCATAGAATGATTTAACTCTATGAGATGAATACAAACATCTCAAAACGGTTGCACAGGAAGCTTTTCTCCGATTTTCAATGGAAGACATTTCCTTGCCTCACACAGGCCTCCGTTCGCTGCTTACTATCCTTTTGCAGAACCCTCAAAGACCGACTTTCAAACTGGGAAGTGTAGAGTAAGATTTAACCCTGTGAAAAGAATGGACATGTCAGAGAGCAGTTTCTTCGAGTGCTTCTTTCTGTTTTTTATTGGATGACATTCACTTTTTGCCCTAGTCTTCAATGTGCTCCGAATATCACTCTTGGTTTTACAGGAACAGTGTTCAAACTGTGCCTTAGAGAATAAAGTTATAACTCCCTGAATGGAATGCACACATCACCAAGCAGTTTCTCAGAAAGTTTCACTCCAGTTTTTATCTGGCTATAATTCCTCTTCCACCATTGGCCCAAATGTGATCCCAAATATCCCTTCGTGGATCCATCCACGAGGGAGTTTCCAAGCTGTGTAATGTAAAGTAAGCTTCATGTATGTGAGATGAATAAACATAGCAAAATGAGATTCACAGAAAGCTTCTTTCCAGTTTTAATCTGAAGATATT
>NC_045437.1:72258270-72281203 GCF_002776525.5 Piliocolobus tephrosceles
CATAGTCCCGAATTTGCTCCCGAATTTCCCTTCGTGGATCCGACCATGACAATTTCCAAGGTGCGTAATGTAAAGAAAGCTTTACTATGTGAGATGATTACACATATCACAGAGTACTTTCCTACAAAGTGTCTTTCCAGTTTTTGTCTGAGGCTATTTCCCTTTTTCACCATCGGCATCAACATGCTCCCAAATATGACTTGGTACCTCTTTCTCCAAAAGGGGTTTCCCGACGCTGGATGAGAAAAGATGTATAACACGGTGACTGGAATGCACATGTTACAAAGCAGTACCTCGGAAAGCTTCTCTCCAGTTTCGGTCTGAACATATTTCCTTTTTCACCGTTAGCCTCAAAGTACTCCCGAATAGCCCATCACACGCTAAACATACACAGGGTTAGAAAACTGCTCAAGGAAAAGAGAGGCCTAACTGAGCGAGAGGAATGAAGATGACACGGGGCCGTTTCACAGAAAGCTTCCTACTGGATTTTTCCAGAGGATATTTCTTTCTCCATATTCTAAGGACCGTTCCCAAATGTCCTTCCTCAGATGCCACAAAAAGAGTGATTTCGAGCTGCTCAATCCAAAGAATTGTTTAACCCTTTGAGACGAATACACACATCGCAAAGCAGTTGATCATAAAGTTTCTGTGCAGGTTTTATTGGAAGACGTTTCATCACTTAGCAGAAGCCTCTGGACATCACTAAATATCTCTTCACAGATTCTTCAAAAGCAGAGTTTCGAAACTGGGCAACATAGAGTAAGCATTAACTCTGTAAATTGAATGCACATATCAGAGAGCAGATTCGTGGAATGCTTCTTCCTTCATTTTATTTCAGTGTATTTCACTATTCGCCATAGTCCTCCATGCGTCTGAAGTATCACTTTTTCCATTTCACAGGAACAGTGTACAAACACTGCCTTGTGGGAAAAGAGGTATAGCTCCCTGAGCGTAATGCATACATCACAAAGTAGTTTCTCCAAAAGGTTCTATCCAGTTTTTATTCGAAGATATCTCCTCTTTCACTGTATGCCTGACTGTCCCCCGAAAATCTCTTCGCGGATCTGTGCATGATGGAGTTTCCAAACTGAGTATTATAATTAAATTTTTAGCTATGCGAGATGAATAGATGTATCTAACACAAAGCAGTTTCACAGAAATCTGCTTACCTGTATTTGTCTGATGCTATTGCCTTTTTCACCATAGCCTTCCCTATATTCCCGAATGTTTGTTTTGTAATTGTTCTCCAAAAGGAATTCTGGAATCCTCTAGGAGAAGGAAGGTATATTTCTGTGAGTGGAATGCACACGTCACAAATCAGCTCCTCAGAAAGCTTCTCTCCAGTTACTATCTGAAGTCGTTTCCTTTCTCAGTGTAAGCCTCAAAGCCCTCCAGAATATCCCTTCACAGACTAAACAAAATCCGTGTTATGATACAGCACAATGAAAAGGGAAGCTTAATTATGTTAGCGGAATACAAGTGACACAGAGCAGTTTCACAGAAAGTTTCCTTTTGGTTTCTCTCTGAGATTTTTTCTTTTTCAAGGTATTCTAAAGAGAGTTTCCAAATGTACTTTGTCAGATTCCACAGAAACAGTGATTTCAAACTAATCAATACAAAGAATGATTTAACTCTATGAGATGAATACAAACATCACAAAAGAGTTATGCAGAAAACTTTTCTCCGATATTTGATGTAAAACATTTCCTTGAATCACACAGGCCTATGGTTGCCACTTAATATGCCTTCGTAGAAACCTGAAAGACTGACTTTCAAACTGGGACATGAAGAATAAGTTTTAACCCTGTGAAAATAATGGACATATAAGATAGCAGTTTGTTCGAGTGCTTCTTTCTGTTTTTTATTGGACGACATTTCACTTCTTATCATAGATTTCAATATGCTCCAAATATCACTCTTTTGGTATTACAGGAACAGTGTTAAAACTGTGCCTTATGAGAAGAAAGTTATAACACTCTGAGTGGAATGCACACATCAGCAAGCAGTTTCAGAGAAAGCTTCTCTCCAGTTTTAATCTGACTATATTTCCTCTTTCACCATAGGCCCGAATGTTATCCAAAATATCCCTTCGTGGATCCATCCACGAGGGAGTTTTCAAGCTGTGTAATGTAAAGAAAGCTTCATCTCTGTGAGATAGCAAAAAGCAGATTCCCAGAAAGCTTTTTTTTCACTTTTTATCTGAAGATTTTCCTTCTTCACCATAGTCCTGGATGTGCTCCCGAATGTCCCTTCATGTTTCCATCCATGACAGTTTCCAAGCTGCATAATATAAAGAAAGCTTTGTCTATCTGGGATGATTACACATATCACTGAGTAGTTTACTAGAAAGCTTCTTTCCAGTTTTTTTCTGAGGCAATTTCTCCTTTCACCATCGGCATCAACATGCTCCTGAATATCCCTTGGTACTGTTGCTCCAAAACGATTTGCCTGATGCTATATGAAACGAGAGTTATAACAGTGTGAGTGGAATGCACATTTCACAAAGCAGTTTCTCAGAAAGCTTCTCTCCACTTTTTATCTGATTGCTTTTGCTATTTCACCTTAGGTGTCAATGTGATCCCAAATATCCCTTCGTGAATCTGCCCAGACAGAGTTTCGAAACTAGAAAACATAGAGTAAGCATTAACTCTGTCAAGTGAATGCACATAACAGAGAGCAGATTTCTGGAACGCTTCTTCCTCGATTTTATTTCAGTATATTTAACTATTCACCATAGTTCTCAATGCGTTCCAAAATATATCACTTTTTCGGTTTCAGAGGAACAGTGTTCAAACACTGCCTTGTGAGAAAAGAGGTATAACTCCCTGAGTGGAATGCATACATCACAAAGAGTTTCTCAGAAAGTTTCTGTCCAGTTTTTATCTGAAGATATCTCCTCTTTCACCGTAGGCTTGAATGTGCTCCCAAATGTCCCCTCGCAGATCAGTGCATGATGGAGTTTCCATACTGCATAATATAATTAAGGTTTTAACTATGTGAGATGAATAAACATATGTAACACAAAGCAGTTTCACAGAAAACTTCTTTCCAGTTTTTGTCTGAGGATATTTCCTTTTTCACCATAATGGTAGCTATACCCCCGAATATCTCTTGGTAGCTTTTTCTCCAAAGGGGATTCCAGAATCCTCTAGGAGAAGAAAGGTATATTTCTGACAGTGAAATGCACACATCACAAAGCAGATCCTCAGAAAGCTTCTCTCCAGTTTCTATCTGAAGAAATTTCCTTTCTCACCATAAGCTTCAAGGACTTCCAGAGTATCCCTTCACAGACTAAGCATAAACAGTGTTATGCTACAGCTGAATGAAAAGAGAAGCTTAACTGTTTGAGTGGAATTCACGGGAAACAGAGCAATTTCACAAAAAGCTTCCTTCTCTTTTCTCTCTGAGGTTATTTCTTTTTTATAATATTCTAAAGAACGATTCCAAATGTCCTTTCTCAGATTCCACAGAAACAGTGATTTCAAACTGCTCAATCCAAAGAATGATTTAATGATATGAGATGAACACAAACATCACAAAAGAGTGGCGCAGAAAGCTTATCTCCGATTGTTGATGGAAGGCATTTCCTTGTCTCACACAGGCCTCCGGTTGCCACTTAATATCCCTTTGCAGAACTCTCAAAGACCGACTTGCAAACTGGAAAATGTAGAGTAAGCTTTAACCCTGTGAAAAGAATCGACATGTCAGAGACCAGTTTCTTCGAGTGCTTCTTTCTCTTTTATATTGGACGACGTTTCACTTTTTGCCATAGTATTCAAAGTGCTCTGATATCAGTCTTTTGATTTTACAGGAAAAGTGTTCAAAATGTGCTTTATGAGAAGAAAGTTATAACTCCCTTAGTGGAATGCACACATCACCAAGCAGTTTCTCAGAAAGCTTCTCTCCAGTTCTTATCTGACTATATTTCCTATTTCACCATAGGCCCAAATGTGATCCCAAATACTCCTTCGCGGATCCATCCATGAGGGAGTTTCGAAGCTGCATAATGTAAAGAAAGCTTCTTCTATGTGAGATGAATAAGCGTACCAAGAAGCGGATTCAAAGAAAGCTGATTTCCAGTTTTTATCTGAAGATATTTCCTTTTTCACCGTAGTCCAGAATGTGCTCCAGAATGTCTTTTCATTGATATGTCCATGACAGTTTCCAAGCTGCGTAATGTAAAGAAAGCTTTATCTGTGTTAAATGATTACAGATATCACAGAGTAGTTTCCTAGAAAGCTTCTTTCCACTTTTTCTATGAGGCTGTTTCCCTTTTCACCGTCGACATCAACAGGCTCCGAAATATCACTTGGTAGCAGTTTATTCAAAAGGGTTTCCCCAACGCTGTATGAGAAGTGAGGTATAACACTGTGACTGGAATGCACACGTCACAAAGCAGTTCCTCGGAAAGCTTCTCTCCAGTTTCGGTCTGAGCATATTTCCTTTTTCAACGTAAGCCTCAAAGTGCTCCCGAATATCCCATCACCCGCTAAATATACACAGGGCTAGAAAACTGCTCAATGAAAACAGAGGTTTATCTGATTGAGAGGAATTAAGAGGACACAGAGCAGTTTCACATAAAACTTCTTTCTGGATTTTACCTGAGGATATTTCTTTCTTCATATTCTAAGGATCTTTCCAAAATGTCCTTCCTCAGATTCCACAAAAACAGTGATTTTAAACTGCTCAATCCAAGAATGGTTTAACTCTATGAGACGAATACACACATCGCAAAGCTGTTGCCCAGAACGGTTCTCTGCCGGTTTCATCGGAAGGCGTTTCCTCGCTCACCGCAAGCCTCTGGGTGTCACTAAGTATCCCTTCACAGATTCTTCAAAGACAGAGTTTTGAATCTGGGCAACATGCAGTAGGCATTAACTCTTTGATTTGAATGCACATATCAGAGAGCAAATTCTTGGAACGATTCTTCTTCGATTTCATTTCAGTATATTTCACTATTCACTGAAGTCCTCAAGGCTTTCCAAAATATCACGTTTTCAGTTTCACAGGAAAAGTGTTCAAACTCTGCCTTGTGAGAAAAGAAGTATAACTCCCTCAGTGGAATGCATACATCACAAAGTAGTTTCTCAGAAAGCTTTTATCAAGTTTTTATCTGAAGATATCTCCTCTTTCACCATAGGCCTGAATGTGCTCCCGAGTGTCATTTTGCAGATCTGTGCTTCACAGAGTTTCGAAATTGCATAATATAATTAAAGTATTAACTATGCGAGACGAATAAAAATATCGTCACAAAGCAGCTTATCAGAAAGCTTCTCTCCAGTTACTATCTGAAGACATTTCGTTTCTCACTGTAAGCCTCAAAGCCCTCCAGAATATCCCTTCACAGACTAAAAAAAAAAGTGTTATTACACAGCTCTATTAAAAGACAAGGTTAACTGTGTGAGTGGAATTCACGTGACACAGAGCAGTTTCACAGAAGGCCTCCTTCTGGTTTCTCTCTGAGGTTATTTCTTTTTCAGGATATTCTAAAGAGTGTTTCCAAATGTCCTTTCTCTGATTCAACAGAAACAGTGATTTCAAATTGGTCAATCTAAAGAATGATTTAACGCTATGAGATGGTTAAAAACATCACAAAAGGGTTGCTCAGAAGGTTCTCTCCAATTTTCGATGGAAGACATTTCCTTTCCTCAAACAGTCCTCCGGGTGCCACTTATTATCCCTTCGCAGAACCCACAAAGACAGACTTTCAAACTGGGAAATGTAAAGTAAGCTTTACCCTTGTGAAAAGAATAAACATGTGAGAGAGCAGTTTCTTCAAGTCCTTCTTTCTGTTTTTTATTGGACGACATTTCACTTTCTACCATAGACTTCAATGTGCTCCGAATATCACTCTTTTGGTTTTACAGGAACTGTGTTAAAACTGTGCCTTATGAGAAGAAAGTTATAACACCCTGAGTGGAATGCACACGACACCAAGCAGTTTCTGAGAACGCTTCTCTCCAGTTTTAATCTCACTATATTTAATCTTTCACCATAGGCCCGAATGTGATCCCAATTATCCGTTCGTGAATCCATCCACGAAGGAGTTTCCAAACTTTGTAATGTAAAGAAAGCTTCATCTATGTGAGATGAATAAACAGAGAAAAAAGGAGATTCACAGAAAGCTTCTTTCCGGTTTTTATCTGATGATATTTCCTTCTTCACCATAGTCCTGAATGTGCTCCCGAAGATCCATTCATAGATCCGTGCATGACAGTCTCCAAGCTGCGTAATGTAAAGAAAGCTTTATCTATGTGAGATGATTAAACATATCACAGAGTGGTTTCCTAGAACGCTTCTTTTCAGTTTTTGTCTGAGGTTATTTGGCTTTTCTCCATCGGCATCAACTTGCTCCCGAATATCACTTGGTACCTGTTTCTCCAAAAGGGTTTACCCGATGCTGTATGAGAAGGGAGGTATAACAATGTGACTGGAATGCACATGTCACAAAGCAGTTCCTCGGAAACCTTCTCTCCAGTTTCGGCGTGATCATATTTCCTTTTTCACTGTAAGCCTCAAAGTGCTGCCGAATATCCCATCATACGATAAACATACACAGGGCTACAAAACTGCTCAGTGAAAAAGGAGGCTTAAGTGAGTGAGAGGAATTAAGACGACTCAGAGCAGTTTCACAGAAAGCTGCCTACTGGATTTTTCCTCAGGATATTGCTTTCTCCATAATCTAAGGATCGTTCCCAAATGTCCCTCCACAGATTCCATAAAAACAACGATTTCAATCTTCTCAGTCAAAAGAATGGTTTAACTATATGAGACGAAAACACATCGCAAAGCAGTTGCTCAGAACCTTTCTCTGCTAGTTGCATCGGAAGATGCTTTCTTGCTAACCACAAGCCTCCGGGTGTCAATAACTATCCCTTCACAAATTCTTCAAAGACAGAATTTTGAAACTGGGCAACGTAG
This sequence comes from Piliocolobus tephrosceles, assembly GCF_002776525.5. Taxonomy (NCBI): domain Eukaryota; kingdom Metazoa; phylum Chordata; class Mammalia; order Primates; family Cercopithecidae; genus Piliocolobus; species Piliocolobus tephrosceles. The sequence goes on from NC_045437.1 coordinate 72,265,192, forward strand.
AGCAAACATTAACTTGTGCAATGAATGCACATATCAGAGAGCAGATTCTTAGAACGCTTCTTCCTCGATTTTATTTCAGTATATTTCACTATTTGCCATAGTCATCAATGGGCTCCAAAATATCACTTTTTCAGTTTCACAGAAACAGTGTTCAAACGCTGCCTTGTGTGAAAAGAGGTGGTATAACTTCCTGAGTGGAATGCATATATCACAAAGTAGTTTTTCAGAAAGCATCTTTCCATTTTATCTGAAGATATCTCCTGTTTCACCGTTGGCCTGAATGTGCTCCCCAATGTCCCTTCGAGGATCCATGCATGACGGAATTCCCAAACTGCATAATAAAAGAAAAGATTTAACTATGGGAGATGAATAAAGCAGATTCACAGAAATCTTCATCCCAGTTTTTCTCTAGGGATATTTCCTTTTTTACCATAACCGTCCCTGTACTCCAAAATGTCATTTGTAGCTTTTTCTCCAAAAGGGATTCCAGAATCCTCTAGGAGAATAAAGGTGTATCTCTGTGAGTGGAAAGCACATGTCTCAAAGCAGCTCCTCAGAAAGCTTTTCTCCAGTTTCTTTCTAAAGACGTTTCCTTTCTCACCGTAAGCCTCAAAGCACTCCTGAATATCCCTTCGCAGACAAAACCAAAACAGTGGTATGATACTGCTCAATGAAAACAGAAGCTTAACTGGGTGATCAGAATTCACGTGACACAGAGCAGTTTCATGGAAAGCTTCCTTCTGGTTTCTCTCTGAGGTTATTTGTTTTTCAGGATTTTCTAAAGAGCGTGTCCAAATGTCCATTCTCAGATTCTACAGAAATGGTGATTTCAAACTGCTCAATCGAAAGAATGATTTAACTCTATGAGATGAATACAAACATCACACAAGTGTTGTGCAGAAAGCTTCTCTCCGATTTTCGTTGGAAGACATTTCATTGCCTCACACAGGCCTCTGGTCGCCACTTACTATCCCTTCGCAGATCCCTCAAAGACCACCTTTCAACATGGGAAATGGAAAGTAAGCTTTAACTCTGTGAGAAGAATGGACATGTCAGAGAGCAGTTTATTAGAGTGCTTCTTTCTTTTTCCGAATATCACTCTTTTGGTTTTACAGGAACAGTGTTCAAACTGTGGCTTATGAGAAGAAAGTTACAACTCCCTGAGTAGAATGCACACATCACCAAGCAGTTTGTCAGAAAGCTTCTCTCCAGTTTTTATCTGACTATATTTTCTATTTCACCATAGGCCTCAATTTGACCCCAAATATCCCCATGCAGATCCCTCCAGGAGGGAGTTTCCAAGCAGCATAATGTAAAGAAAGCTTCATTTATGTGAGATGAATAAACATTGCAAAAAGCATATTCACAGAAAGCTTCCTTGCAGTTTTTATCTGAACATATTTCCTTTCTCATCATAGGCCAGAATGTGCTCCCGATGGTCCCTTTGTGGATTTGTCCATGACACTTTCCATGCTGTGTAAGATAAAGAAAGCTGCATCTATGTGAGATGATTACACATATCAAACACTAGTTTCTTGAAAGCTTCTTTCCAGTTTTTTCTAGGCTATTGCTCTTTTCACCATTGGCATCAACATGCTCCCAAATATCACTGGGTACCTGTTTCTCCGAAAGAGTTTCCCCAATGCTGTATGAGAATAGAGGTATAACACGGGTGACTGGAATGCACACATCGCAAAGCAGTTCCTCGGAAAGCTTCTCTCCAGTTTTGGTCTGAATATGTTTCCTTTTTCACCGTTAGCCTCAAAGTGCTCCTGAATATCCCTTCAGAGGCTAAACATACATGGGGCTAGAAAACTGCTCAATGAAAAGAGAGGCGGAACTGGGTGAGAGGTATTATAATGACGCAGAGCAGTTTCAAAGAAAGCTTCCTTCTGTATATTACCTGAGGATATTTCTTTCCCCATATTTTAAGGCTCGTTCCCAAATGTCCTTCCTGAGATTCCTCTAAAACAGTGGTTTCAAACTGCTCAATCCAAAGAAGGTTTACCTTTATGAGACGAATACACACATCACAAAGCAGTTGCTCAGAAAGTTTCTCTGCAGGTTACATCGCAAGGTGTGTCCTCCCTCACCACAAGCCTCCGGGTGTCACTAAATATCCCTTCATAGATTATTCAAAGACAGAATGTCGAAACTGGGCAGCATGAATTAAGCATTAACTCTGTGAAATGAATGCACATAACAAAGAGCAGATTCGTGGAACGCTTCTTCCTCTATTGTATTGCAGTATATTTCACTACTCGCCATAGTCCTCAATGGGTTCCGAAATATCACTTTTTCAGTTTCACAGGAACAGTGTTCAAACACTGCCTTGAGAGAAAAGAGGTATAACTCCCTGAGAAGAATGCGTACATCACAAAGTAGTTTCTCAGAAAGTTTCTCTCCAGTTTCTATCTGAAGACGTATCCTTTCTCACAGTAAGCCTCAAAGCCCTCCAGTGTATCCCTTCGCAGACTAAACGAAAAGAGTGTTATGATACAGCTCAATGAAAAGAGAAGCTTAACTCTGTGAGCAGAATTCACGTGACACAGAGAAGTTGGGGAGAAACCTTCCTTCTGGTTTCTCTCTGAGGTTATTTCTTTTTCAGGATTTTCTAAAGAGCGTTTCCAAATGTCTTCTCTCAGGTTCCAGAGAAACAGTCATTTCAAACTGCTTAATCCAAGGAATGATTTAACGCTATGAGATGAATACAAACATCACAAAACTGTTGCGCAGAAAGCTTCTCTCCAATTTTAGATGGAAGACTTTTCCTTGCCTCACACAGGCCTCCGGTCGCCACTTACTATCCCTTCACAGAACCCTCAAAGACCGACTTTCAAGCTGGGAAATGTAGAGTAAGCTTTAACCACGTGAAAAGAGTGGACTTGTCAAAGAGCAGTTTCTTCGAGTGCTTATTTCTGTTTTTTTATTGGAAGACATTTCACTTTTTGCCATAGTCTTCAATGCACTCCGAATATCACTCTTTTGGTTTTATAGGAACAGTGTTCAACCTGTGCCTTATGAGAAGAAAGTTATAACTCCCTGAGTGGAATGCACACATCACCAAGCAGTTTCTGAGAAAGCTCCTCTCCACTTTTTATCTGACTATATTTCCTCTTTCACCATAGGCCCATATGTGACCCAAAATATCCCTTCATGGATCCATCCACGAGGGAGATTCAAAGATGCAAAATCTAAAGAAAGCTTCACCTATGTGAGATGAATGCACATAGCAAAAAGCAGGTTCACAGAAAGCTTCCTTCCAGTTTTTATCTGAAGATATTTCCTTTCTGACCATAGTCCAGAATTTGCTCCTGAATGTTCCTTCATGGATCCGTCCATGACAGTTTCTAAGCTGCGTAATGTAAAGAAAGCTTTATCTATGTGAGATGATTACACATGTCACAGAGTAGTTTCTCAGAAAGTGTCTTTCCAGTTTTTTGTCTGAGGCTATTTCCCTTTTTACCATCGGCATCAACATGCTCCCAAATATCACTTGGTACCTCTTTCTCCAAAAGGGTTTACCCGACATTGTATGAGAAGAAAGGTATAACAATGTGAGTCGAATGCACACGTCACAAAGCAGGTCCTGGGAGAGCTTCTCTCCAGTTTCCATCTGAACATATTTCCTTTTTTACTGTAAGCCTCAAAGTGCTCCCGAATATCCCATCAAACACTAAACATAAACAGGGTGAGACAAGTGTTCAGTGAAAAGATAGGCTTAACAGAGCGAGAGGAAATAAGATGACACATAGCAGTTTAACAGAATGCTTCCTTCTGGATTTTACTTGAGGATAGTTCTTTCCCTATATTCTAATGATCATTCCCAAATGTCCTTCCTCAGATTCCACAAAAACAGTGATTTCAAGCTCTTCAATCTGAAGAATGGTTTAACTCTAGGAGACGAATACACACATCATGAAGCAGTTCCTCACATCGTTTCCCTGCAGCTTTCATTGGAAGATGTTTCCTCGCTCAAACAGTCCTCCAGTCGTCACTAAATATCCCTTCACAGATCCTTCAAAGACAGATTTCTGAAACTGGGCAACATAGGGAAAGCATTTCCTCTGTGAAGTGAACGCACATATCAGAGAGCAGATTCTTGGAACGCTTCTTCCTAGATTTTATTTCAGTATATTTCACTATTCACCATAGTCCTCAATGCGCTTTTGAAATATAACTTTTTTTGGTTACACAGGAACAGGGTTCAAACACTGCCTTGTGAGAAAAGAGATTCAACTCCCTGAGTGGGGTGCATATATCACAAAATAGTTTCTCAGAAAGCTTCTATCCCGCTTTTATCTGAAGATATCTCCTCTTTCACTGTAAGCCTGAATGTGCCCCCGAATGTCCCTTGGCAGATGTGTGCATGATGGAGATTCAAAACTGCGTAATATAATTAATGTTTTAACTATGAGAGACGAATAAATATATATAACACAAAGCAGATTCACAGACATCTTGTTTCCAGTACTTGTCTGAGGATGTATCTTTTTTCACCATAGTGGTCGCTCTACTGCGGAATATCTCTTGCTAGCTTTTTCTCCAAAAGGGATTCCGTAATCCTCTAGGTGAAGAAAGGTATATTTCTGTGAGTGGAATGCACACATCACAATGCAGCTCCTCAAAACACTTATGTCCAGTCTCTCTATCTGAAGAAGTTTATTTTCTCACCATAATCCTCAAAGCCCTCCAGAGTATCCCTTTGCAGACTAAACAAAAACAGTGTTATGATATAGCTAAATGAAAGAGAAGCTTAAATGTGTGAGTGGAATTCACGTGACAAACAGCAGTTTCACAGAGAGCTACCTTCTGGTTTCTATCTGAGGTTATTTCTTTTTCAGGATATCCTAAAGAGAGATTCCAAATGTTCTTTCTCAGGTTCCACTTAAACTGATTTCATACTGCTCAATCCAAAAAATGATTTAACTCATTGAGATGAATACAAACATCACAAAAGGGTTGCGCAGAAAGCTTCTCGCCAATTTTCGATGCAATACATTGCCTTGCCTCACACAGGCCTCTGGTTGCCACTTACTATCCCCTAACAGAACCCTCAAAGATGGCCGTTCAAACTGAGAAATACAGAGGAAGGATTAACGCTGTGAAAAGAATGGACTTGTCACAGAGCAGTTTCTTTGAGTGTTTCTTCCAGTATTTTATTGGACGACATTTCACTTTTTGTCTTAGTCTTCACTCTGAATATCACTCTTTTGGTTTTACAGGAACTGTGTTCAAACAGTGCCTTATGAGAAGAAAGTTATAACTCCCTGAGTGGAATACACACATCACAAAGCATTTTCTCAGAAAGCTTCTCTCCAGTTTTTATCTGACTATATTTGCTATTTCACCTTTGGCCCGAATGTGATCCCAAATATCCCTTCGCGGATCCATCCACGAGGGAGTTTCAAAACTGCGCAATGCAAAGAAAGCTTCATCTGTGTGAGAGGTAGAAACATTGCAAAAAGCAGGCTCACAGAAAGCTTCTTTCCAGTTATTATCTGAAGATATTTTCTTTTTCACCATAGTCCGTAATGTGCTCCCGAAGATCCCTTCGTGGAACTGTCCATGACAGTTTCCAAGCTGCATAATTTAAAGAAAGGTTTATCTACGTGAGATGATTACACATATCAGAGTAGTTTCCTAGAACACTTCTTTCCAGTTTTTGTCTCAGGCTATTGCCCTTTTCACCAACGGCAAGAAAATGCTCCCGAATATCATTTGTTACCTGTTTCTCCAAAAGAGTTTCCCCGACGCTGTATGAGAAGAGAGGTATAACACTGTGAGTGGAATACACACGTTACAAAGCAGTTCCTCGGAAAGCTTCTCTCCAGTTTCGGTCTGAACATATTTCCTTTTTCACTGTTAGCCTCAAAGTGCTCCGGAATATCCCATCACATGCTAAGCATATGCAGGGCCAGAAAGCTTCTCAATGAAAAGGAGGCTTATCTGTGTGAGAGGAATTAAAACGACACAGAGCAGTATCACAGAAAGCTTCCTTCTGGATTTTACCTGAGGATATTTCTTTCTCCATATTCTAAGGATCGTTCCAAAATGTCCTTCCTCAGATTCCACAAAAACAGTGATTTCAAGCTGCTCAATCCAAAGAATGTTTTAACTCTAGGAGACGTATACACACATCACAAAATAGTTGCTCAGAACGTTTCTCTGCAGGTTTCATCAGAAGACGTTTCCTTGCTCACCACAGGCCTCCGGGCGTCACTAAATATCCCTTCACAGATTCTTTAAAGACAGAGTTTCGAACCTGGGCAACATAGAGTAAGCATTAACTCTGTGAAGTGAATGCACATATCAGAGAGGAGATTCTTGGAACGTTTCTTCCTCGATTTTATTTCAGCATATTTGACTATTCGCCATAGTCCTCATGGCGAACCAAAATATCACCTTTTCGGTCTCACAGAAACAGTGTTAAAACATGGCGTTGTGAGAAAAGAGGTATAACTCGCTGATTATAATGCATACATCACAAAGTAGTTACTCAGCAAGCTTCTATCCAGTTTTTATCTGAAGAAATCTCCTCTTGAACCATAGTCCTGAATGTATTCCCGAATGTCCCTTCACGGATCCGTACATGATGGAATTTCCAAACTGCGTAATATAAGAAAAGATTTAACTATGCGCCATAAAAAATACATCCAACACGAAGGAGTTTCACAGAAATATTCTTTCCAGTATTTGTCCGAAGATATTTCCTGTTTCTCCATAGCGGTCCCTATTCTCCTGAATATCTTGCGGTAGCTTTTTCTCCGAAAGGCATTCCGGAATCCTCTGTGAGAAGAAAGGTATATTTCTGTGAGTGGAACCCACATGTCACAAAGCAGATCCTCAAAAAGCTTCTCTCCACTTTCTATCTAGAGACGTTTCCTTTCTCACCATGAGACTCAAAGGGCTCCTGAATATCCCTTGGCAGACTAAACAAAAAGAGTGTTATGATACTGTTCTATGAAAAGAGAAGCTTAACTGCATGAGCAGAATTCAAGTGACACAGAGCATTTTCACAGAAAGCTTCCTTGTGGTTTTTCTCTGAGGTTATTTATTTTTCTGGACATTCTAAAGAGCGTTTCCAAACGTCCTTTCTCAGATTCCACAGAAACAGTGATTTCAAACCGCTCAAACTAAAGAATCATTTAACAACATGCGATGAATACAAACATTATGAAAGAGTTTCACAGAAAGATTATCTCCGATTTCTGATGGCAGATTTTTCCTTTCTTGACATAGGCCTCTGGTTGCCAATTACCATCCTTTCGCAAAAACCTCAAAGGCTGACTTTCAAACTGGGAATTGTACAGGAAGCTTTAACCCTGTGAAAAGAATGGACCTGTCAGAGAGCAGGTCACTATATATCCCTTCACAGATTCTTCAAAGACAGAATTTGAAACTGAGCAACATAGAGTTAGCATAAATTCTTTGAAGTGAATGCACATATAGGAGAGCAGATTCTTGGAATGCTTCTTTCTATATTTTATTGCAGTGTATTTCACTATTTGCCATAGTCCTCAAGCGCTCTGATATATCACTTTTTCGGTTACACAAGAACAGTGTTTAAACACTGCCTTGTGAGAAAATGGTCATAACTCCCTGAGAGGAATGCATACATCACAAGTAGTTTTTTCAGAATGTTTCTATCCAGTTTTTATCTGGAGATATCTCCTCTTTCACCGAAGGCCAGAATGTGCTCCTGAATGTCCCTTCGCGGATCCTTTCATGACCGAGTTTCCACACTGTGTAATATTAGAATGGTTTGAGCTATGCAAGATGAATGGATATATTTAACACGAGGCAGTTTCACAGTTAATTTCTTTCCAATTTTGTCTGAAAATATTTCCTTTTTCACCGTAGCCGTGCCTATACTCCCGAAGTCTCTTGGTAGCTTTTTCTCCAAAAGGGATTCCGAAATCCTCTAGGGGAAGAAAGGTATATTTCTGTGAGTGGAATGCACACGTCACAAAGCAGTTCTTCGGAAAGCTTCTCTCCAGTTTCGGTCTGAACATATTTCCTTTTTCACCATAAGCTTCAAAATCCTCCTGAATGTCCCATCACATGCTAAACATTCACAGGGTTATAAAACTACTCAACATAAGGGAGGCTTAACAAAGCGAGAGGAATTATGGTGACACAGAATGGGTCCACAGAAAGCTTCCTTCTGGATTTTACCCGAGGATATTTCTTTCTCCATGTTCTAAGGATTGTTCCCAAATTTCCTTCCTCAGATTCCACAAAAACAGTGATTTCAATCTGCTCAGTCCAAAGAAGGGTTTAAAACTGTGAGACGAGTACACACATCAGAAAGCAGTTTCTCAGAATGTTACTCTGCAGGTTTCATCGGAAGCTGTTTCCTTGCTCGCCACAAGCCTCTGGGTGTCACCAAATTTCCCTTCACAGATCCTTCAAAGACAGAATTTCGAAACTGGGCATCATAGAGTAAGCATAAATTCGGTGAAGTGAATGCGCATATCAGAGAGCAGATTCCTGGTACGATTCATTCTCGATTTTATTTCAGTATATTTCACTATTTGCCATAGTCCTCAATGCGCTTCAAAATGTCATATTTTCATTTACACAGGAACAGTGGTTAAAAACTGCCTTGTGAGAAAAGTGGTGTAAATCCCTGAGCGGAATGGCTACATCACAAGTAGTTTCTCAGAAATCTTCTATCCAGTTTTTATCTGAAGATATCTGCTCTTTCACTGTAGGTCTGAATGTGCTCCCAAATGTCCCTTAGTGGATCCGTGCATGACAGAGTTTCCAAACGGCGTAATATAAGAAAGGTTTCAACTAGGCGAGATTAATTGATATATCTAACTGGAAGCAGTTTCACAGAAATCTTCTCTCCACTTTTGTCTGAGGATATTTCCTTTTTCACCATAGCCATCCCTGTACTCCCAAATGTCTTTTGGTTGCTTTTTCTCCAAAAGGGATTCTGGAATCCTCTAAAAGAAGAAAGGTATATTTCTGTCAGTGGAATGCACGTCACAACGCAGTTCCTCGGAAAGCTTCTCTCCAGTTTCGGTCTGAACATATTTCCTTTTTCACAGTAGGCCTCTAAGTGCTCCCGAATGTCCCATCACACGCTAAACATACACAGGGTTATAAAACTACTCAACGTAAGTGTTTGGATAAATGGAGGCAAGATGGAGCACTTCTGGGTTCTTCATCACCAACTTTTCCAGCACACGCAATATTGAAGCCTGCGCCCGGGAATTTGCAGACCAACCAGGCACGCGCCAGGTGACGTCAATTAGAAGAGTCCAAGATTTATCTGATCACACCTATGGAACGCTACGGATACGCCCGTGCCCCACCTATTGCTCTCCCTCTCCTAAAAAACCGCTCCTGGTGAGTGTCTCACGCGGACTTCCCAGTCCCCCACTCCTGTCGGGACTGCATTAGGATCTCTGTCCGAGTGCTCCATGGGGCGACTCTCCTGGCCTCCTTTGCCAGAGGCTACAGATCTCTCCCTACCCACTTTCTTCCCTGAAGCTAGGTGACCAATAAAAATTTGCAGTTTTGCTCCTACCCTTGCCTTCTCGCTGGTTCTTTTGTGCTCGCTCTGGTGGTCTTAGAAAAACAAATCAGTTGGTTCCGAACCCGGGAGCAGACCCCTCCTTGGGTCCCCAGGGTCCGGGGAGTCTCCTCCTCCTCCTTACACGCCATGGACGGACCAGGACCTGAGACCCGCTTCCCTCACTCTCACGGCCTCTCTGGGGTAAGTGCCCTTGTCTCCTCTTTATGTCCCTCGGCCAAAAATCCTGCGCAGGTCCGAGGCCCGCTTTTGATCCACCAAGTGGCTCGGGAGCCACCACGTGGCTCCGGAGACCCGTTCAAGACGGAGATGTCCTCCTGAAGGTAATCTCCACCTTGGCTCCAAGAGCCTCCAGTCTGTCTTTGCTGGTTCCAAAGGACGCTTTGTAGCCAGGCAGAGATCCACTTCCATTTCCATTGTGTCCATTGTGTAATTAAAGAGGCAACAAATGGGAAACCCCCAGTCCAAATTTCCAAACAGCACCCCCTTAGGGTGCCTCCTACCCAATTTATAAACCTTACAGCTCGAAAAAGACCTTAGGAGGAAGTGGTTAATTTTCCTTTCCACTGTGTCATGGCCCCGATACAAACTACACAGTCATTCTCAGTGGCCACCACAGGGCACTCTAGACAGCAGTGTTCTGACTGACCTCAGCAATTTCTGACAACGGCTAGGAAAGTGGTCCGAAATTACTTACATGCAAGGCTTTTGGGCCTTATGCTCTTGTCCCGACCTGTGTAGCTGGTGTTCTTTAGCCAAAGTTATGCTAGCCAAGGACGCCGGCTCACAGGAACCCGAAAAAGAGGAGTCTTCATTCCTTTCTGTACAGCCAGAGGACCTAGGGTTTCCCTCACTTCCGCCCTACACTTCTCCTCCGCCCTCTGTCCATACTCCTCCTTCCTCTTCCTTATCTACTAGTAATCCACTCGATCCCTGCCTCCTTCGGGGACCCCAACTGGCTATCTTGAATCTCCTGTCTCTGCCCACACCTGCTCTAAGTGCCCTGCTGATGCCCTCAATCCTGCCCCACACCCTCCTACAGTGTTAGGACCTTTGACAGAGGTAGATGGGGTGGAGAGGGTACTCAGAGTACATGTCCCTTTTTCACTGGCCGATCTTCCAAAATTGAGAAGCGTTTAAGTGATTTCTCAGCTAATACTACCATATACATCAAGGAATTTAGATACCTTTTTCAGGCCTATGACTTAACTTGGCATGACCTCCAGGTTTTTCTAACTTCTAACCTAAACCCTGAGGAGCAAGAGTGCATCTTAGCGGCTGCCAGGCAGCACGCCAACCAATTACATTTAACTGATGCCGCCATCCCACTAGGGGAGTAAGCAGTCCCCTCGGCAGACCCAGACTGGGACTTCCAAATAGGCCAGCCTGGGCGCCGAAGGAGAGACATAACGGTCCAGTGTTTGTTGGCTGGTATGCAAGCAGCCTGAAACAAAACTGTAAATTTTAACAAATTAAAAGAACCAGAAAAAATCCAGCCACATTCTTAAATAGGCTGACTGAGGTTCTAACCCAATATACCCGGTTAGATCCGGCCTCCCCCACAGGGGCCACCATTTTGGCATCTTATTTCGTTTTTCAATTAGCTCCTGAAATTCGTAAAAATCTTCAAAAGGTAGAGGATGGTCCTCAGACATCAATGCAAGACCTAGTTAAATTAGCCTTTAAGGTCTATAACACCAGAGAGGAGACAGCTGAGGTACAGTGGCAGGCTCGCCTTGAACAGAAGGTGCAGCTCCTAGTGGTGGCTTTACAACCGAGTCGTAACCCCAGACCAGAGAGCACACACCCCGCAGACTCGAAATCTACAAAAGGATTCTGCTATAAGTGCGGCAAGGCAGGACACTATGCCAACAACTGTCCACGACGTCCTCGAGCCCCAACGCAGCCTTGCTATAAGTGCAAGGCGTCAGGACATTGGGCCAGTGAATGTCCTAAACCTCTTCCACTAGCAACCCCCTGCCCCGCTTGCCAAAAACAAGGACACTGGAAGTCTGATTGCCCCACCGTGAGAGCAGGTGTCACATCTCAACGTGACCCCCTTTACCAGGATTCTGAGAGCTCCTTCCAGCTCCGACATTTGGACGATGACAACTGAAGGTGCCGAGACTCGGGGCCCTCCAACACCCTCGCTGAGCCACGGGAAACTCTCCTGGTAGCGGGTAAGACAATTTTTTTAATCGAGAGCAGGGCTACTTATTCTGTTTTGCCGTCCTTCTCTGGACATGACCTTCCATCCAATATCTCTGTAGTAGGAGTGGACGGAAAGTCATTTACTCCATGCAGAACTCCACTCCTTAATTGCTGCCTGGCCAACAACTACTTTGTGCACTCGTTCCTCATTCTCTGCTAAAAAGAGGCCCTACTGAAAGCAAGCAGTGGAAATCAGTTTGGCTTTCCCCCACTCGCCTCAAACTTACTAAATTTTCTGAACTATCTCATACTCCCCAGCCTTGCCAGGATTATCCGTCCAACGAATGCTTCCATTCCCCATTCTTATAGTAATACTGTGCCTTATATTATGTTTTGCCCCATTTTGATCAAATTTCTCTGGGCCAACATTCAACAAATCACTCGCGTCACGTTCAACCAAATGCTTCTTCATCCATACGTTCAAATACCACCCATAGGTTCTGACCTTAACGACGACCCTTAACAGCAGAAGGTAGCCAGACAGATCACGGCACACCCTTATCACTATTATCAATAAAACTTTCGAATGTTTGGAGGAACGGAGGCAAGATGGCGCACTTCCGGGGACTTCATCATCAACTTTTCCCATGTGCACGAAAATTTACCTGGCACCCGGGAAGGTGCAGACCAATCAGGCATGCACCATGTCATGTCAGTCCGAAGAGACCATGATTTACTTGGTGGCACCTGTGGAGCCCATCACACTCCCCGACACGTCCGTACCCCACCTATTGCCTTTTCACTCCTAGAAAAGCCGCTCCCAGCAGACGGGTGGTGAGGGCTTCCTCAGTCAACATTATTGTTGGGATTGCATCAGGAACTCCACCCGAGAGTTCTACAGGGCGACACTCTCGGCCTCCTTTGCCCCAGGCCGACAGACCGCACCTTGCACAACTTCTTCCCTGAAGCTAGATGACCAAAGAATAAATTTGCAGTATTGCTTTTAGCTTTGCCTACACGCTGGTTCTTTTGTGCTCTCTCTGGTGTTCTTAGAAAAAAAAATCAGCTTCCTTCTGGATTTTACCTGAGGATATTTCTTTCTCCATATTCTAAGGATCGTTCCCAAATGTCCTTCCTCAGATTCCACAAAAACAGTGATTTCAAGCTGTTCAATCCAAAGAATGGTTTACCTCTATGAGACGAATACACACATAACAAAGCAGTTGCTCAGAACGTTTCTCTGCAGGTTTCATTGGAATACATTTACTGGATCACCACAAGCCTCTGGGCGACACTAAATATGTCTTCACAGATTCTTCAAAAACAGAGTTTCAAAACTGGGCAACATACTTTAAGCATTAACTCTGTGAAGTGAATGCACATATCAGAGAGCAGATTCTTGGAACGCTTCTTCCTCGATTTTATTTCAGTATACTTCACTATTCGCCATAGTCCTCAATGCATTCTGAAATATCACTTTTTCGGTTTCAGAGGCACAGTGTCCAAACACGGCCTTGTAAGGAAAGAGGTATATCTCCCTGAGTGGAATGAATACATCACAAAGTAGTTACTCAGCAAGCTTCTGTCCAGTTTTTATCTGAAGATATCTCCTCTTTAATCATAAGCCGCAATGTGCTCCTGAATGTCCCTTCGTGGATCCGTGCATGAGGGAGTTTACCTCCTGCATAATATAAGAAAGGTTTTAACTATGCGAGATAAAAAAAAAATCTAATACAAAGGAGTTTCACAGAAATCTTTCCAATTTTTGTCGGAGGATATTTCCTCTTTCACCATATTTGTCGCTATACTCCCGAATATCTCTTGGTAGCTTTTTCTCCAAAAGGCATTCCGGAATCCTCTATGAGAAGAAAGGTGTATTTCTGTGAGTGGAATGCAGATGTCACAAAGCAGCTCCTCAGAAAGCTTCTCTCCACTTTCTCTCTAAAGACGTCTCTTTCTCACCATAAGCCTCAAAGTGCTCCTGAATATTCCAGTCAGAATGTTATACCTCTATTCTCATACAGCGTTGGGGAAACTCTTTTGGAGAAACAGGTACCAGGTGATATTCAGAAGCATATTGATGCCGATGGTGAAAAGGGAAAGAGCCTCAGACAAAAACTGAAAAGAAACTTTCTAGGAAACTACTCTGTGATATGTGTAATAATCTCACATAGATAAAGCTTTCTTTACATTACACAGCTTGGAGACTGCAACGCACGGATCCACGAAGGACATTCGGAAGCACATTCAGGACAATTGTGACGAAGGAAATATCGTCAGATAAAAACTGGAAAGAAGCTTTCTGTGAATCTCCTTTTTGTTTATTCATCTCACATAGATGAAGCTTTCTTTACACAGCTTGGAAACTCCCACGTGGATGGATTCACGAAGGGATATTTGGGATCACATTCGAGCCTAGGGTGAGAGATAAAATATAGTGGGATTAAAACTGGAGAGAAGCTTTCTGAGAAACTGCTTGGTGTCGTGTGCATTCCACTCAGGGAGTTATAACTTTCTTCTCATAAGGCACAGTTTGAAGACTCTTCCTGTAAAACCGAAAGAGTGATATTCGGAGCACATTGAAGTCTATGACAAAAAGTGAAATGTCGTCCAGTAAAAAACAGAAAGAAGCACTAGAAGAAACTGCTCTCTCACATGTGTATTCTTTTCACAGGGATAAAGTTTACTCTACATTTCCCCGCTTTAAAGTCCATCTTTGAGGGTTCTGCGAAGGGATAGTAAGTGGCATCCGGAGGCCTGTTTGAGGCAGGGAAATGTCTTCCATCGAAAATCAGAGAGAAGCTTTCTGAGCAACACTTTTGTGATGTTCTTATTCATCTCATAGCGTTAAATCATTCTTTGTTTTGAGCAGTTTGAAAGCACTGTTTCTGTGGAATCTGAGATAGGACATTTGGAAACGCTCTTTAGAATATTCTGAAAAAGAAATAACCTCAGAGAGAAACCAGAAGGAAGCTTTGTGGGAAACTGCTCTGTGTCACGTGAATTCCGCTCACACAGTTAAGCTTTTCTTTTCGTAGAGCTGTATCATAACACTTTTTTATTAAATCTGCGAAGGGATATTCTTGAGGGCTTTGAGGCTTATGGTGAGAAAGGAAACGTCTTCAGATAGTAACTGGGGAGAAGATTTCTGATGAGCTGATTTGTGACGTGTGCATTCCACTCACAGAAATATACCTTCCTTCTCCTACAGAATTCCGGAATCCCTTTTGGAGAAAAAGTTATAAAACAGACATTCGGGAGCATAGGGAAGGCTATGGTGAAAAGGAAATATCATCAGACTAAAATTGGAAAGAAGATATTTGTGAAACTTCTTTGTGTTAGATATATTCATTCGTCTCGCATAGTTAAAAGTCTATTCATATTATGTAGTTTGGAAACTCTGTCATGCACAGATCCGCGAATGGCTGCTCGGGAGTGCATTCAGGCCTATGGTGAAAGAGGAGATATCTTCAGATAAAAACTGGACAGAAGCTTTCTGAGAAACTACTTTGTGATGAATGCATTTCACTCAGGGAGTTATACCTCTTTTCTCACAAGGCAGTGTTTGAACACCGTTCTTGTTAAACCAAAAATGTGATATTTAGGAACGCATTGAGGACTATGGCGAATAGTGAAATATACTGAAATAAAATCGAGGAAGAAGCATTCCACGAATCTGTTCTCTGATATGTGCATTCACTTCACAGTGATAATGCTTACCCTATGGTGCCCAGTTTTGAAAATCTGTGGTGAAGGATCTGTGAAGGGGGTATTTAGTGACGCCCAGAGGCTAGTGTTGAGCGAGGAAACGTGTTCCGATGAAACCTGCAGAGAAACGTTCTGAGCAACTGCTTGGTGATGTGTGTATTAGTCTCCAAGAGTTAAACCATTCATTGGGTTCAGCAGCTTGAAAACACTGTTTCTGTGGAATCTGAGAAAGGGCATTTGGGAACTATCCTTAGAATATGCAGAAAGAAATATCTTCAAGTAAAATACAGAAGGACCATTTCTGTGAAACCGCTCAGTGTAGTCTTAACTCCTGTCATTCAGATAAGTCTCTCTTTCATTGAGCATTTTTCTAGCCCTGTGTATGTTTAGCAGGTAATGGGATATTCGGGAAAACTTTGAGGCAAATGTTGAAAAAGGAAATACGTTCAGACCAATACTGGAGTGAAGCTTTCCGAGGAACTGATTTGTGAGGGGTGCTTTCCAGTCTCAGTGTTATACCTCTCTTCTCATACAGCATCGGGGAAACCCTTTTGGGGAAACAGGAACCTAGTAATATTCTGGAGCATGTTGACGCTGATGCTGAAA